>NC_064598.1:19490833-19821666 GCF_943734845.2 Anopheles funestus
ATATGAGATATATAATGCTTTGTTAAATGTAAATGTTGTGTATAGGAAATAAAAAGTACACAATTTTAAACATTGCTTAGTTGTTTCTCTTTTTTATGTACATTGAATTGGTAAGCAATAGGGAGTATTTTCTTACCTTAAAAGTTTCTTAAATAGTTGCTTGCACGAGTATGGAAATTAAATAACAAGCTTGCGACAATTAAATTACTATACCTCAGCTAGTGGGTTGAGTAACGGTTCATTTAAATCTCAACCGGTTACGGGTTATTGTGTCGGATGATCGAGCTGAAGTTCAAATTACCCATTTACGACACTTTTCCGACAACCTTCCTGCCAGCTGTATATATTTTTATCATCTAAAGTTTTACAGAATGTATTTAGTTGGTTTAAAATTACTGTGATATGTTGTTTATTGGAGCTGAAACTTTTTACAAAACATATTTTAGTTAAAATTACCACAATCATAGTTTGAAGCTGGCTTGAACAGTTCCAACGTCAAATAATACTCGACTGTACGATATAAACCCATCTTGAACTGTTTGTTCGTACAGCTTTGTTTACATCGATCAGCACTGCGAAAACATTGACCGGAAAAACAATCCAGTTCATATCTCCGTATCATTCCGCTGATAGTTTTGCTAATAATGGACGTAGGGGAGTTGTTATCATTTAAGGTAAACCAAAATATACAGTTCATTTCATCAAACACCATTTCCTTAACTATCTTTACGTCGGATGTCTCGATTTCAGCCCGAGCAAACTCCAAAGCGTCCGTCCGATTTTGAACGCGATCATCAAAATGACGACGACGATGAACACTCCCCGGAACCGGAACCAACCCGCGGCCATCCGCCGAAAAAAGTCCCTCGGTCCGAACAGCACGCAAGTGCTCGTGAAAATCCAGTCTTGCCTGCCAAGGAGCCGCAAATTAGTGAAGAGGAGCGGTTAAACATTCTGAAGTTTGTTGAAACTGAAGAACCGGAAGGTGAGGTGCTTGATGAGAGTGGGCTCAAAAAGATGTTGCTGCTGTTCGAAAAGCGTGTGCTGAAGAATCAAGAAATGCGCATCAAATTCCCAGACAATGCGGAAAAATTCATGGAAAGTGAGATCGAACTGAACGACGCCGTACAGGAGCTTCACGCGGTGGCTACGGTGCCCGATCTGTATCCGCTGCTAGTCGAACTGAACGGTGTTGCCAGTTTGCTAGATCTGCTGTCTCATCAAAATTCCGACATTAGCGTGGCGGTCGTAAACCTGCTGCAAGAGCTAACCGATGTGGACATTCTGCACGAAAGCCTGGACGGTACAGAAACGCTAATAGAAGCGCTCCGTAATCAGCAAGCCGCAGGACTGCTGGTACAGAACCTGGAACGCTTGGATGAGTCCGTTAAGGAGGAAGCGGACGGTGTCCACAATACGCTAGCCATCTTTGAAAATCTAATCGAAGTAAAGGCCGACATCGCAAAGGAGGTGGCCGAGCAAGGTTTGCTCCAGTGGATTATGAAACGTTTACGCGCAAAAATCCCGTTCGACGCGAACAAGCTGTACTGTAGCGAAATTCTTTCGATTTTGCTGCAGGACACGAACGAAAACCGTATCACGCTGGGCAATGTGGACGGTATCGACGTGCTGCTGCAACAGTTGGCCGCCTACAAACGGCACGATCCGAGCTCGGCCGAGGAACAAGAGTTCATGGAAAATCTGTTCAACAGCCTGTGCTCGGCACTGATGGCGAAGGAGAATCGCGAAAAATTCCTGAAAGGCGAAGGGCTACAGCTGATGAATTTGATGCTGCGCGAAAAGAAACTCTCACGCAACGGTTCGCTAAAGGTGCTGGACCACGCAATGGCTGGACCGGACGGGCGTGACAATTGCAACAAGTTCGTCGATATCCTCGGTTTGCGTACAATCTTTCCACTGTTCATGAAAACACCGAAACGTAGCAAGAAGCGGCTGCTCAGCACGGACGAGCATGAAGAACATATCGTTTCGATCATTGCGAGCATGCTGCGCAACTGCAAAGGGTCGCAGCGGCAGCGGTTGCTGTCCAAATTCACCGAGAATGAGTTCGAAAAGGTGGAACGGTTGATGGAGCTTCATCGAAAGTATTTGGAAAAGGTGGAAACGATGGATCGGGAAATTGATCAGGAAATGGTGAGTTCCGCTATTGGTGTTCAGTTTTCTTTCCGTTCTTTTGAATTATTACTAACCTCTCTCTCTTTAATCGTTTTAGCAAATCGACGAAGACGATGAGCAGAATGACGACATGGTGTACGTGAAGCGTCTATCAGGCGGTCTTTTTACGCTACAGCTCGTCGATTACGTTATCCTCGAAATAAGCTGCATGGATGTGGTGAAGCAGCGTGTACTAAAGATACTGAACCTGCACAACGGTTCGATGAAAATGATACGAAACATTATGCGCGAGTATGCTGGCAATTTGGGTGATGCCAGTGATAGCGATTGGCGCGAACAGGAGCAGGCCCACATACTGCAGCTAATCGATCGTTTCTAGGGCGATCGCATTCGAGTGCCGTCGAATTGCGTAACTTCAACTTCAACACAGAAATGCTTAACAGTGTTCAAAGGGAGCATTTTTTCCATTTATCTTGTTGCCACAATTGTGTTTAAGTCCAGAAAATTTACGTATTGTAATAGTATCTGCATGCGAGTTTGATGTTTTTTATTTCCTAAACGTCGGAGAGTTTACAAATTGAGTAAGCAAATAAAACCCCATTCACAATTATACGCATCTTTATTGGATTCAATTCGGTTAGTGTTTTTTTTTTTTGCAAAGGTGTAAACGAATAAATGATGTACTTGTTTCGTTTCTAGCTTGCTCTCTAACAAGTACTTTACCAAACGGTTTGCTTTACCTTCGATGTTCCTCTTCCTAGTTCTGTCTTTTGCTACGCCAAGATACCTACAACGCTTTTTATACGCTGTGTGTCTACCTTCTGTCGCTGATTCGTTACTACCATACACGGAGGTGCTCGGTAATGGAAGAAATAATTAAAATACCGCATCCGTGGTTTTATTTCCTCTTATCCTGTCACACATACTGTTGTCCGTATTCTATAGTACAATAGCCATGAGCGGTTTACTAATATTTTTTTTTAGTTTTTATGCTTTTTTTGTGTGTGTGTTATTGGTTTGCTGTAGTATTCGCTCCAATTCTGTGATTGTGGCTGACTACATGACAAAACATGACCACAAAAGCATTGTGAGTTATTTTAAAGAGTTTTTTTTGTTTTAGTTTACTACAACATTTTCCACCATACACAATGGTGTTTGGCATGTTCCGGGGGTTAAGTCATGCGAATTTTTGTTTTCTATCCCTGTACTATACCACCCCGGGTAATGACCAACACGGTACTACTGGCAAACGAGCCCAAAAGCTATACCGGTGATAGTGTACACAGAAAGGAGTTAGGCGATATACAGCAGATTTTTTTATCTCTCATTAAACTATTTTCTCTTTGCTTTTACACCGTATATCGACTACGTACAATAATGTTATGCAAATGTTTTCTGTGCTACACTGGCTCGCGCGTGAATCATTTTCTAATGCGATCATCCACACACACACACACAATGCGCACCGGTTGGTGGCTAAACTGGTATACAAAGTTAAAAATGAACGAGTGCGCTAGTAATATAGTGGATATGGGAAAATAAACTGTAAACGCATACGTCCAGTATATATATAAGCAAGATATAGAGAGCAAGAGAGAGATAGAAAAGAGAGAAAACAAATGGAACAAAATAAAACACACACAACAACCAGAACCCACTGTACCATCTTTACTACTTAGTTGTTCGGGGTGTGTGATAAATGAGGACAAAACACAGGTCCCAAAAATGATGATACTGGCACAAAAACAACATTGGTCTACACGAACAAGTACGGCTAAGAGTATGTAAGGTTGTATAATGTACGAATAAGAAGAAACAAATTATGCTCCAAACACCTATTGTTAATATGTAGTATATAGCAGTAGTGGGTAGGTAGTAAATAGTAGCACAATGCAAAACAATGGTTGAATATATAGATACAATACCCCAGAAAAACGTTCATTCGCTCTTGTGAAAAGCTGATTTGTGCTGCATAGCTGTTTTGCAGCGTTACTGGTGTGCTCTCAGCAGCCATTACCACCGGCGGGGCAGCGCGTTACACGGATGTGTTATTATAAAACGTGAAACGATGGAAAGTACCTACGAACTATGCTTGTTGACTTCATTCATAAGACAGAACCATTCAAGGAACACACTAGGAAGAGGCGATGAAGGGTTTTTTTGTTGTGTTAATCACGTCGATGAAACATTGCTGTACTAGGGTTGGCTGTACTAGGGTGGAGAGGGTTCCCATTATATGATACCGAGCAGAAACAAGCAACGAAAAAACATTCTTTCCCCATTGGTACGCTTTACACCTGCGCCAATTCACACACGCACACATTTATCATTCTCAAAATCAGAACCAATAACTCGATACTAATAGTTGCAAGTAATTTTAGTAATAATTTGTATGGAAATAAATGAGGAAAATGTATGTAAAATTAAACTAATCGAAGCTAAGGGTGAAACAACTAGGGCTATAAAAATATTTTAAAAAAAGAAAGAAACAAAAGCATGTCTAAATGGGTGCATTGCAACATTTGACATCAATATTGTTGCCTTGTTTTTATAATTTACATGAATGCGAACCGAAAAGAGTGCGGAAAACATGTGCTTAATGAACATAAACTGTTGGATATGGTGCACAGCAATAAACAATAAAGTAATAAGTTATGATACAAAGATATGATATCAAGGAAAAAGAACCAATCTCATTACTTTTCATTCATATTAAAGTGCTTAGCGATATATTTGTTTTTATTTGCGCTGATTAAGAAACGAAACTGTGAAACAACCTTTTTGTTTTTTTTTGTCAAACATTTAACGAAGCGATAGACGATTAAAAACAAAACCCCTCACATCAGTAAAAATGAAAAAAAAAAACACCCCGCAAAAATACAACTAATGCTCTTACAACAAAAATTACAAAGATAACAGAGAATTGAAAGTGTGTATATACGGACAGGAACAAGAAGGCAGAAAGACGTGTGAAATGTAAAGACAATAGGCAAAAACAAACGCGTACAAATATGAAACTGTGATGAGCAAAAAACGACAAGCCCAACAATCAATCCAGAAACGTTCAAACGGAAGAATAAAACAATACAAGACAAATCTAGTTTCATACACTTTTGATATTAATGTTCTTTTTTTTGTGTTTTTTTTTCCTCTTTTTTGAGTGTTTTTTGATGAAGTTTTTTTTCTCTTTTCTCTGTTTAATGTTACTTTCCGTTTTCCATTTTGGTTTTAAATTTAAAATACAATTATTACGTGGCCACATTCAAAATTGTACAATGTATAAAAAGGCACACCCAAAATATATATTTATATATATTTATGTATATATTACAGTGTTTAACTACTATGGGCATAAACTGTTTCATCCGTCCGTCCGTGTCTTTCATTTATGTAGTGTTTTTTTTATTTATTATTTTGTGGTTGCTAATTTTTCCTCTTCTCTTTCTGCTTTTTATATATGCTTTTATCGTTTTAGAAGCCGTTTTATGTACGATCAATACTAAAATTAACATCTCTGGGAGGTGGTAGGCTCTGTAGTTTACAGCACGTCTAAAGGTGTTGGTGTGGTTTGTTTTGTTAGCATTTTCATTAAATCTGTTACTACAAGAAATATCCACCACTATCGCTTTTATTGCCATGCGTGTTTTTTTTCTTTTTTGTAAGTGTGTTTCATCTATGATCTGTGTACATATTATGTTAAATTTGTAATGTTCACCAAGCATTGTTCTAAAAGATAAGTAGCTGTACACCATTACAGATACTAAGAGCGTTCGAGTATTGCACAAACGAAGCTATTTACATTTTACCCGATGCTTTACCATACTGACCGATCATCATCATGATATGAATGTGGTCATATATTTAAATTGCAAAGAACAAAGGCCAGTTCGATCACGTTCGATCAAACAAACAAGTGCAACAAGAAGGTGGGGACTAAAATGATCTCGAAGCATAAAAGCTGTGATCGTATGATGCGCAGTTAATCTTCAGATTGTTGATCGTAGCAAAATATTCGGACGCAAACAGTGAATGTTGTTTCGCATAGCAATTCCGATAGAGCGTTATGTGGTGAAAAATCTTGCAACCATAGTTGTAGGAAAAAACAATACACCACAAATATTTGAAGGGTTCATTGTGAGATGAAGTAAGAATGCATAGAACCTGTACGAAGGTGTGAGTGTTCTGTATGGGTCCGTGTTGTTAACGAGTAACGGCGAGAAGAGTCATATTCAGTGGCAGGATGTACTAAGAAACGGTTTGAAGCAAATAGTAAGTGCGTGCTCGCTACGACAGTTCAAATAATTCACTACGGCAAATAGTTTAGTAATATTGAACATAACTATAAACAGCTTGCATGCACATTTTGAGGGGGGGAGGCGGTAGCAATAGCAGCGTACGGTAAGGTTAGCCAGAAAGAGAGATTTGCAATGGTGGTTTATTTAGTTTTATTGTTTTGTTAGCAACACACACTGCTCTTGGACATCTTGGTATTATTCTAAACTATTTGTTAATGGTTTTGTTTTGTTCGTTTTGTTTTTGTGTTTTTTTTTTGTTTCATTTATATATATATATTGTTTGCTTTTCTTCATTAAAGTTTATCACATCTAGCAGCAGCGAAAATGCATTTTAATTTTTTGTTGAGTGTGTGTGTGTGTTTTGTATTATTTACCTTTCTTTTTTTCTTACCCCTTACCCTAACACAGTACATCCCTCTAGTGCACTTGGTTGTGTGTTTGGATGTTTCTGTTTTTTTTCAACTATTTATTTTCTTCCGAAATATGTCCTGTTTTGTTCATGGCTGCACCGTCATTCGGCTCATGATTATTGATTTGACTGACGGCCAATGCATTTCACTAATAAATATTGAACATCGTTAAAATGTAAGGAAGATACAAGATACTGTGAGCGCGATCGAGGAACCCGATGGTTTAAAGGGGTACGCGGCAACACTTTCGTGCTGCTATCTCTGGCGCTTATTATGCGCCTTAATTGCAACAATAAAGGCGTCCTTTACGGACTACTAAACAGGGCGGATGTACTTTCTTTTTCTTTTTTTTCTTTTACTTTGTGTTTGATTTATATATAATTTTTACTCGTTTTTCGCACAATACGCAACATGGAAACCACTAAAAATCGTCACTCTACACACAAACACACACACGCACTACAGCAAGATTGCGCACATACAAGTTTTGCTTTTTCTCTCTGTATTTTGTTCTGTTTTATTTCTTTAATAAGATGCCATTACAAAGGATGGCCCATGTTTACTTAATGGCGCTTGCGCATTACTTAATCCTGCACACAGTGGTTTGTTCTTTTTATTTGGTGTAATTAAATTTCACATGCATTTTTCGCTATTTGGCTTCAAAGGGTTAGTGACAATACTGTGGAATGTTTCGCGCAGGGGGAGAGGGGGGGCATGGGGGATTTAAAAACAACAAAAAGAAACAACAATGGAACGATGCAGTTTTCGATATATGGTTCTAACGCATATTTTTCGCACACGCCATTTGCATATTCGTTCCGCTTGCATCCGCTTGCATCGTTCTACTTTCTGCTTTACACCGTAGTAATGTATATTAATATGTACCATTTTGTTTTCATCATATGTATATATATAAAGATCAGTCCAGAATGTAGGAGGGGCACACAATAATGCTTTGCTGTTACCTTGTTTACTTAAACGTTGTTTTTTTTTTGTTTGTTCTTTGTTAATATTTTTTCTCACGCTCATTCAACATATCCATTCACACTCAACATATAACGAAAGCCGTCTGATAAGCGGCCGTTAATGTACGCAATCATACACGCACGCACCACATTCGTACGAAATTACGCATTCGGCAGTTCTGGTACAGGCGGCGATATTACAACATATAGCGTGCAGAGAGTGTGGTGTGTTTTCGATAGGTGGAGATCGCACAAGATTGCGACTTTACAAACAACAGTGTGTTACTAGCAGTAGAATTTGTGCTGTCGAAAGTTGTAATAAGTTGTTGCAAATATTGTCCGGAGAAACAGTCCGACTTAAAACAGTCTACTTTGCTCAAGCGAACCAAACCATTTTTCATTCATTACATTTCATTTGTTATACTGTTATACTGTTCGTTAGGCTAGTATTTTAAACAAACAGAGTGTGGTGGTTAGAATTTTTGTTTTTGCAAAAGAAAATCTAGTATAACTGATCATATTACGAAAAACCATCACAAGCGCGCATCATAAGCGTGATTCTCATTAAACCTATCCATTGATCCCGTTTTAAAATGTAATTGTCTTCTTATGAATAATTGTTTTTAGATATATTTAGGTTTTCCTGCAAATACACACTCCGCGGTACAGACGGTTTGTTTTGTTTGTCTGCTATTATTGTGTCGCTCGTAGGAAATATGGTATCTCATTTAACATTTCCTTCATATTTAAATTGTCTTTTACACTAACTGACGGATTTTATTACACGTTTTTAAAGGTGTATGTTTTCTTTTTCTTTTTTTTTTTGTTTTCTTCCTCAACATAATTCTCCTTCACCACACATGCACACAAATTACATACAAACGGTTCGATTTATCGTTCCACTAAGCTAATATTGTACCAAAATCACATTCAATAGGTTTAGCGCTTTTTCGTTCGTTTTGCATTCATTAGGAAAACAACAGTAATAAAAAAAACTACTAAAAACTACCATGGAAGGAGGGTGGGAAAAATTGATTTTGATTCTGTAGCGGAAAAAAGATTCCATCATCAAAAGTGTGTTTGTAAAACCGATTTATACACGCTGATTCAGTTATAGTAGGCAATCTCACAGAAAAATTAAAGCAATATATTAGAAACAGGAACTAATTAATCAATAAACCCATGTTTTGAGGCTTTTATACCATACCTATAGCCGATGATAGCGTGTGAGACTTTACTCTCGGAACGAGCTTGTTATTGAAGCGTATGTGTTACCCCAAGTATACTACACGAAACTGGACCAACAACTACTACGTTACTATCTTAATAAAGCTGTATGGCATTTAAAATCGTGTCGAAAAGGTAGGTTGCAAAAGTGATGATAATAGTAATTATCATTGTCAACTGTTATAACACACACACGAACGCGTGCACGTGCGTACACTCGAGATCATTAAAGCGGTCCAGAGAAAAAAAAATATATATATATAACCCTGCCAGGAACTAACTAGAATATTGCTTTTAAATGATTGTTACATAGCTTTAGCGTCAATTTAATGCCTGCATTAACAGCTAGCGCGATCATAAAAACTATAACGAAAACGCATGATTTCCAAAAAAACCGAAAATTATCCTAATATAAATGGCTGCTAAGGTGCAACATACATAAAGGAGAATTTTTAAAATGCATTAACTAATGTAGAGTTATGAAGACAAAACCAAGAGAAGAAAAAAAACTACCGTTAAAATACATTCGGATGGGAAAACTTGTCGCAAATCGTTTCCCACTCGATAAACTGATAAACCTTAACTGTAACATATGGAATGATTTTCAATAGTCAGTTCTTTTCTAAATTCCAATACGCGTGCACCCATAAATGTTAAGAAAAAAAGCAATATAAGCATAACCTAAAACGTTTCCTATACATTGCATAACATGTGCAAAGGAATAACGATAATGAAGCTCAAACCGTATACATACCAGGTGGAAACAATAACCGAATAACCTAACATTAAGAACTTAATTCGCTGCTTACTACTAACTCGTTTGCTCCATTAGCAAAACGTAACATTTGGTAGTTATTATACGGGGGGAGAGGGAGGTTTCATGCTGAATATTATTGCAAATAGTAAATGCTACCGATGCGCAAAAACCCAAATCGTAAGGTAACTCTGGTTGAAATTTATCTGTACTGAGATTTGTTAGTGTTTAGATCGAAGTAAAAGTTTTACTAACATCCGCCTAGTAATGCATGATTGACTGTAGCGAATCGTGTCTATTATGGCATTGGTCCTACGTATGTTTTTTTTAACAATTAATTGATGCGTTCCCCTTGCCAGCCTTGGGCGAACATTTTCCATACTTCGTTGATCAAGTATTTCGATAAGTAATGCTGATTATAAAACCACAACCATGCAATGTAGCTACATCAATCGATGAACGATGCGTACGGGTTATACTGATCACGGCAACATAATCCGAAATACGAGCCAACCCCACATACACACACACACACATGGCACACATATTTAAACTCGACACTCCCCCTAGATAAGGGTTTAGATCAGATAATTGAACAATAAAATGATCATATTTACAGATAGAATCATTTCAAATAATAATAATAAAAAAGCAAAGCAGCTTTTTGCTTTAGATGTAGATTAAAAGAATAACTGAGATAGAATAGTTTAAAGAATACATTAAAACAAAGTTAAAATCAATATTCAGCTTGTAGTAAAATTATTTTTCTTGTTATAAAAATTGGTTTCTTTTGCTATCATTGACCATTGTGTTATATCACGAAGGGTTCTATTAATGGAATAAAATGCGTGTGTGCGTGTGTTTTTTTTATATGTGGTTTGGTTTGTTTTTGAGTTCATTTGTTTTCCTTTAATATTTGTAATGCTATACATAGTTAGCAGTATTAGTTCGCTCCCATTCGCTACATTATATTATGGCCTATGAAAACATTGTTTTGTTTTTTTTTTGTATACGTTGACTGAGCTGGTTGCTGTGTTTGTTGTTTTCGAATTATTGCTCTTGGGTGGTTTGCGAAATGGCTTCTGCATTATCATTTCGTGTTCTATCGTTTTTTTTGTTAAATTATCTTTGTGATAAACATTGTTACTTTTTTCCATAGATTAAGTTATATTTCATTCATATAGTTTCCGCTAGCAAAAAAAAACAAAGCATTTCAAAACGTCCCAGCAGTAAATATTTCCTTCTTTCTAACGAAACAAAAAAAGAAGTAAATATACAAGATTGCGATGGACAGAAAGCAGCTATAATGTGCTTCAAATTATGAATAAGCGTAAACATGAATTCAAATGGTTTGTAACTCTTTTTTCTCCTCTCTAACATTGATACATGCACCTTCCTTACTATTCATTTCAAGAACCATTTTTTTAATGAAAATATCCATTTGTTGCATGTAACTAACTAATAGACGATTACGAATTGCGTACTGCTTAAAGTTTCCTGTACGGTACTGGCTGGGGCCGGAGGGAACGATTTTGCACAATGGAAACGTATACTATTAAAGCGTAAAACGGCGCTTAAACGATTTCATGTATGGAACGCTGATAAGGTATTGTTTCACTCCTAATAAACAAAAAGCTTTGGATTTCACGAAAATTCACCTTAATTTTTGCAGATGAGGCAGAATGTATTACTGAGACTTGGATTGAAGGATTATTGCAAAATGTGTCATACCCGACTATTTACCGCAACTGTGCACATCTCCGTGTAACTCACGGCAACGTTCCGAAATGTGGTATCCAGAACACTTGACTTCCGGTTACGTTTTGTGGGATTTTACATGGAAAACGTTTACTGCTCCTCGCTGCTTTCGAAGTATTCCGATGCGTTGCCACGGCAAATTGGACATGTACGATTGGACTGCAAAAGAGGGAATATTGTGAAAGAGAGTACTTAGTGCACTTATCGAATATCGCTTATAATACGGTCTTAATTCTCCAACACAGCAATAGGTCATTATGAACCTTCCCCGTACATGCTGCATACATTTACGTACTGTACAGTGTGCTATCTGTGAACGGATGAATATACTTACCCGTAGCCATTTATCAACACACTTAGCATGGAATTCATGCGAACATGGCAGAACTCGCAGAATCTGCCGGGCCTCGAAGTCACACATACAAACCACGCACGATGTTTGATCACCTAAAACAAAACCAGATGGGCATTAGTACAGCCATATAAAGCTACAGGTACAGAAGCACTACTACTGTGTACGTTACCGGTATGAGTTTCAGCATTAAACTTATAGCTCGGTAGCTGATCAATCTCGGGCCGCGCCAGACCACGCGGTTTTGCCTCGCCAAGACGTTCGGCCAAGCTTAACAGGGCTTCATAATTTTCCGTTTCGTTCGAATCCGGTGAGTTGAGATCCGGTGGACCGTACGTAGACAACGGGAACATCGCTCTGAAAGGACATCGGACGGGTCTGGGTTTGTGTTAGAGCATTGACGTATGGCGTGTGTGCCGCAAGGCAGCAAAAAAAAACAAAAGGTTTCGGGCGTTTAGACGACCCGAAAGCCATCGATAACTCGCCGGTTGCACACTTACAGGAAGTTCAGCAAAATGCCCGAGTAGGCGGACGTCGTGGCCGAGAGCGTGACGTGGGCCGGCTGTGGATGGCCGAGTGGCTGCGGATGGGCCTGCAGTGCGGCCGGCGGCGGTGCAGCATGTGGCCGATGGTGATGGGTCGGATGATGCCCCGGATGATGGTGCTGGTGATGGGCCGGCGGTGGTGGTGGTGGTGGCGGCGGCGGTGGACCGGGCCAGTGGAAGCGGGCAAAGTTGCGCCGCGGTGCCGTGATCGCCCGGCGAACCGTCCGGTGCAGTATCTCATAGTTGCGACCCTGCGGTACGTTCGCGATCAGTGGGATCAGTGTTCCGGCGGGTGTGACGCCCGTACGGGGCACCTCACTGCCCACGGCACTTACCTCGGTGGAGATGTAGATCGGTTGGGCCGCCGCGGTCAGCTGCGTCATCTGCGGTGACGCACCGTGCAGATGATGCGCGTGTGTGGTTAGCGGGGACAGGTGCAACGGTGACGCACCGGCATGCTCCAACCCGTCCAGCGAAAGACCATCGGTACGCTGCAGAAAAGAGGTAAAACAAATAGTAATAAGAACATTGCGAAAAGTGACTTTTTTCTCATTTCTCAGTGACCCACCTGTTGCGCCAGATGTGGATGCTGATAATGTGCTTGATGCGGTGGTGGATGTGGGACGGCTAATGCCGGTCCTGCAGAAGATGCATAGCTGCCGAAGTGGCCTCCGATGCCACACGTTTGAGCGAACGGTTGCGGATAAACTCCATGAACCTGTGTGCGACAGAAAACGTTTATTTCAATTAAATTTTGTTTTCGTATTTATTGAATAATATCTGGCGATTTCCGAATCCGTACTCAACTCAGGTTTAACTCTATGGCTATTAAAATGGCTGTTCCTTCGCAACAAATGAAGAAGTTACGGAGAAGGAATATTTAGGGACCAAATCTTGTTGTTCAAAGTGTTGTCCAAATGAAATTGCAGCTAGAATGCTAGTATCCTTACCTGACATGGTGGCAAATGTGGTGCAGCTGGATGTCCGGAGCAGATCGAAATGTGTGGACCGGCCGAGTACGTCCACAGCTGTTCATGATGATGGCCAAGCGGTAAGCTAACTGGCACCTGATTAATATCGACCATCAGTGATGAAGCCGGATGCTGGTGCTGGGCCTGTGCCGCCGGAGCCTGCTGGAATACCTGCGTCAGCGATTCCCAAGGACGTTGTTGTTGCGGTTGCTGCTGCTGCTGTTGCTGTGGCTGCTGCTGCTGTTGCTCCCGGTGAAAGCGTGGTCGCCGAATCGGTGGACTTCCCTGCGGATGATGGGCGTGTGTTTGGAGCTGCGAAATAATAGCAGCAGCCAGATTACCACCCGAACCCGGATGCAAATGAGATCCACCACCGTTCGAGTGATGGTGTTGCTGTTGTTGCTGCTGCTGCTGCTGTTGCGAGTGATGATGATGATGGTGCAGTTGGTGATGATGATGCTGCTGCTGAGGATGGTCCCGATGGAGTAGCTGCGGTGGCACCTGCTGCTGTTGCTGTGAGCTCTGCGATGATTGTGGCTGTTGTTGCTGTTGCTGCTGCTGTTGTTGCAACGACAGGTTGTGATGTCCGTTCATCGCATGATTTCCCATGCCACTGTTGCTACCATTTCCACCACCGTTCGCACCACCATTACCACCGCTCGTTCCCATCAACGACATCATGCCACCGCCATTGCGCGGCGAGCGTCGATGCTCCCAGATGGCGGCGGGCGGTGATTGGCTCGGTAGCCGGGACGAAACACGACGTCTCTTACGCGACGGACTATCCGATTTGATGCCACCACCATTGCCACCGATTCCATCCACCGGGCAGTAAGGAGGTGAGGACGATTGGTTACCATTGCCACTGCCTGCCGGACCGGATCCGTTTCCACCGGGTCCGGAATGATAGTGGGGACTGTACCGTTCCCGGGCACCACCATTGTTATCCCGGCTGTTACGCATCGAGTCCATCGACAGTACCGAACGTGCGTCACCACCGTGCAGGTCCGAACCGCGCGTCGAATTCGATGGTCCCTCGAAGTGATTCTACGGAGGGAAGGTGAAAAAAAACGGAATCATTAAAAACAGGGATTTTCCTAACAGTTCCGCACACTTACCGAATGGCGATCGATCGTGGAGGCACTCATCGTGTGCCGGTTGCGATCCTGCATACTATTACCGCCCATATTGATCCGGTGTCGGTCAATGTGGCTCGGGCCGGCTCTAAGAATTTGTTGAGATCTATTATTAATACTACCATCGTCAGCAGCACCGTAAGGCATGAGTAGGGCTGCCGCCGTTTGGCGGCCCGCTATAGGAGGGGAATGCAACTGCACCGGCGGGGACTTGGACGTGTAGGTGAAGGATGATTCTTTGGGACTACTTCCATTGTCACTGCAGCGCGTGTGTGTGTGTGAGTTTAGTTTTGTTTTTTTTTTCATTGGCAAGGAAGGATATAGGAAACGGATGGTGTGCGTGTATATCCGCCCACGAGTGTGTTGTTAGGGGGGGGTGGGAGATTGTTTGATTTTTCCGATACCACAGTTGAAAAATAAATGATCACGTTTGGTATATCACCACCCGTATTAAGACATTTAAATAACAACAAATAAAAAAGAAATAAGGTAAACAAAACCCAACATGTAATAAGTGCAAGGGGTTAATATGAAGCACGGCAATACAACAATTACAAATCAATCATCGTAATATTGTACAAGAGAAAGTTACAAAATTAAAGCATTGTTTTTGCAACCAGTTTCAAAGAAACAGAACCAGGCAATACAGTTCGCATTTAATAAAGAGCGTAGTAAGTGATAAAACGGTAATACAGAGAAACATGTATTCGCAAATCGATAGCATTAAGGGGGGGGAAAAAAAGGTACAGAAACCAGAATTAGGGCAAGGGAGTTCAACCAAATAAATGCGACGATAACATGGGTGTGTGGGTGGGTGTGTGTAAGGTGGGTCGGTTTTACATTCGGATAGCGTAGTATGTTTGATGCGTATTGATTTGAAGATGAAGTAGCAAAGGTTGGATTATTAGTAGTAGAAGTAGTAGTAGTAGTAGTAGTACGTAGTATATTGCAGAAGGTAATATTTGGTGGTAGGGTTGTAGTGATGGTGGCAGGTTGTACATATCAGTTTTTTGGTTTTGAAGTTCATTTTCAGTTCAGTTTGATATATATATTTTTTTTGCAATAAATTTACCACAAAGGACAAAAAGCATGCGGAAGAAAAAATTAAAAACAATTATGTATTAATTAAAATGATATAATTTACAATTACAATTACGGTAAGCTTATGTAATATGTTTCTATTTGTGTGTACAAGTGTATGGCTGTGTGTGTGTGTCTGTATTTATTTTTGTAATTTTTCTTGCACTTGTACAAACGATAACACAATACACAATCACTGCACTGCTCTACATGTAGAAGAAATCGTTATATCGGAGGGGCGGGTAGAGGAAAAACCACAACGGAAACTCTTAAAACCATGTAAAGTTGCGATAAATTATTAATCAAACAGCTATTTGTGATATAAAATACATTACATTTGTTTTGCACATGAGCATGTGGGTGAAAGTAACAGCAGTAGATGCACGATAAATACAAAGAATTAAATGCATTGCGGTAATTTATGTGTATTAACGATGGACATTTTTGGTTTATGGATTTCGATGCTACAAACATTTGGAGAAATTTTATATTTTTTCGCTAAATTACAAACAAGTTGAAATTTAAAATTTTTTACGTTCCTTAACCACGTGACGTCCGGTTAAGACGGCGTTACACGATTTTTCCTCTGTTTGTTGTGAAATACTAAATATTTTGCGAATTTAATTTACCACGCATATTTAATAGCTAGGTTAAATTTAAACATAAAATTTATTAATATATAATTAATAGCAATTTTATTTTTTTTATTTGACTCAAACTATTTCAAATGTAGGATGTCAGATCCTAAATAAATTGAATTAGACCGTATTATGTAATGAAAAACTTTACAAGCTAAATCTTATGCTTGCAACATTTGCTATAAACAATGTGATGAGAAAATACGTTCTTGATTATAAATCAAGTATAAATTAACATGTACAGAACACAAATGTTGGTACTTAACAAACACGCATTTTGAAGCTTTTTTTGTAGTTTTTTACGGATGTGAACATGAAATAGTAAACCAAAAATGTAAGCTAAATGAAACAAACGAGCACAACAGATTACCGATCAGTATAAAGGTACAAAGGTGGTAAATAGAAACATTGTATACAGATTATTATGTATGCATCTTGAATTCTGGTATAAAATAGTACTGTTTCAACTAAACAGGCTCTAGCGATAATTGTTTATGTGTCCAACAGATAAAGGATTTTGTATCACAAATGGCACAACTCTTTGCAACCACAACAGCGGAGCTAACAAATTATGTTTAAACCTTCAAATGTAGCAACATAAGTACTTGTTGCAGTTCAGTAAATGCAGTGGCAAGGTAGCTATAGAAAACAATAAAGAAAAACACGTAACACAACTAGCGTAAATTTAATTCTTAATTCCTATATAACTCAGTGTGTAGAGGTATTAGTGCTGCTGTTGAATAAAAACTACCCTTCACGGCAACAAATGCGTTTGGATGCGTGTGCTCAACGTATGTTAATCTCTATGCAACTCAAGCAACGTTTATGACCCACGCTTTTTTTCGGCGTAGGATAACAAACCACCAACATTGAAATTTTGCCCCTAAAAATATAACGCATCACATTATATACGGGAGTAAGATAATTGGTATTTCCAATGCAACATGAATCATAACTAGTAAGATAATATAAACCGATGATAATGGAAAGAAATGGCCCAATCACTAGAATAAGTCAAGAAATGGAACTTAAGCACGTGCTGCTTGCAGACGTTACTGAAGAAAGAGGCTTTCGTACGTTGTATTTTAGATTTTTTTTGGAGAAACATAATCATTAAGCAAAATGATAAATAAAATCGACAAAATCAAGATTTTCGTTTCACTTGCTTCAACATTTTTATTTACATTTAATGCAAAAACGTACATGTTCAAACGTTAAAACATTGTAATGGATAATATTAAAACAATTAAATAGCTTTAATTTATTCTAACCAGCATTAAATATAACTTGTAACTTGAAATGACGCACAATAATTTTAATTATAAGAAAAAATGCTATAAAACATTAAAATACTAATAAAGAAATTAAAACATAAAATGGAAAAAAGTGTAAAATTAAACAAACCGATTTTAAGTAAAACCGGTATTATAATTTCGAAGCAAAACACATAAAAACAAATGCAGAACGTTCACACAAGAGTGAAATTGTTAATTTCTAAACTAAACAACCATCAGTTTAATGTCTAGCACCGATCAACAGTGCCTAACAAGTACAATAATATGCATCGCAATAACAATAGAATTGATAATGGTGGTGGTAGTAGTAGCAGTAGTAGTAGTAGTAGCAATAACAGTAATAATAAATGTAATAATAAGAGTGGTAGCAACACTGATGCCGTTACACAACATTTTACAATTTGTATCATTTGAAACGAAACAAAAAAACACAAGGAATTGAGAGAAAAATCGCAGGAGCGGTACTAGTTTTACTGGAGGAACCGACAGGACGGCAGTTGCAGGTGTGAAGAGTTGCAGGTGTTTTGATTAAAAAAAAACAAATTTACCCCCGGCTAAGAGTCCCGTTCCGGGGTTTCTTCTAATGTTTCGCTAACACAAACAATGCAATTAACTGCAGTATGTGCAATAGATTCAAATGCAAATGTGATAATAAAACGAAATCCACTTCGCTTTGGATCGATTGCAAATACTGCCCCTTTGGGGCAACAACACATTAGCGAGAATGGTATCAAACATCGGCAAAATTGGAATTGGTAGAAATAGCTAATTAATTAAGCTTTTTTTTCCTGATTATAGAACTAACAGCGCCCTAACAAGAGTAAATACACATAAGAGAGTTCATGCAATTTACAGCTAAAATATTTTTGTCATACAGTTTATTTTTATAAATTATTCTAATAAAGCATTATTTGCGTATCTTAAAAAAGAAATTTTAATTATGAATATCCACAGATAAACAATATTTTAAAATACAATATGACTCGAAAATATGTGGCTTATGGAAGCATATTAAGGTGATTGTACACGTTTGCAATATAGAAAGTTAAAATCCGTATGCAGTGTGCTCGGATGCGATTGTATAGGTCGCAATGGATGATAATTTAGTTTTGTTTGGAATGAAATTAAAAGGGCATTTGTAGTGTTTCTTTTTTGTTTTCTTTTAATATTTACTCCATGCGTTAAACAGCTAACTACAAGGATAGCGAATGAGCCATTTTACACAGTTTCCATCTTATAATGGTGTGCCCCAAAATGCGATACCATTCTCTAGTTGTGCCACCATAATTGTTATAACCCTCTACCGAGCGACCTTAACCTTACTGTAAGTGTTCTTAGTCGAAAATATATGATCTTCTCCTATTTATTTCGAACTAGGCTTTAAGTGAACCACACACGGAATTATTTCGGACACGTGTGTGTATGTCGCTGTATGTGTGTTTGCAGTATGTTTGTGTGTTTTGTGTTTAGAAGGGGTTTCGTGTGCAAAGCAATGCAAACCCGCGTATAATAATGCTAGAAAGATGGCCTACTACACTTGTGCGGTAAGAAAGAAAACCCTTGACAAGTATACTAAACCAAGCATGGAAACGAAGCATTAACCTGGACAACGAGCGAACTTACCCATAGTTAAAGCTATTCTCCATATCCTTGTTGTACCATGGCTGGTTATGTCCACCATGGTTCCGGTTCGAATGATGCGTATGGTGCGGTGAAAACGGCATCCGCGAACGGTTGCGCGGTACGGCACCGCGTGAGTACGGGCGCCGTGACGCACCGGAATGGTTCGGATTCATCATCGCGTTCGCGCGTGCTGTGGAAGGATGGGACGATTTTTTCCACGAAAGCGATGGATGTGGGTTTGTTTTTTTCTTCTCTCCTACTGATGATTTATCCGGATTTGCGATCACTTCACACGCAACAACCCCGGCACAGTTGACCACCCCGGTTCTTCGCTATCTGTTTCCGAGATTCGAGCTCGTGGAATGTACGTATCACACCGTCGGATGTAACTACTTACTGCCAAACTTCAAAACTGCTACACCATTTTAGACTGCGTTGCTAATGAAATTCGACCCGACTACTGTGTTGCTTGGTGTTTGTTTACAGTAGCGCCATCGGCGCAACTGTCTGTTGCTTTGACGTTTCTGTAGTATTTATACACTATTGGATGATCACTTGGTTTACGGTTAGACGAAGACGAGAACGACACGGAGGCTTTCTAGACGACTAGGCCACACACACACACAAATTTTACACTAATTTTCCTCTTTCAACACCACTGCCACACACACACACCCGCACACAGGAAGGTAGTATATTTTTTGCTACACTTGATGACACACAGTAATTGCTGAAAAGGACACAGACTGCTGTCAAAAGAAGTAAGAAAATTATTTTGCTGACACAACCCCACACGCGGATCACACACAGGTAAACAGCATTAATTGCTAAAATGATAATCCCAGATGGTTGTCACTTACGCACTCTCCCCTCCCCCCCAAAACGAGTGCGTAGTGTGCTGTGTAAACAATAATAACGCTCACTACTACTATCGCAAAACCATTATCTTGACGCGGTCCACGAAAGGACATTCGTCCTGGTTCCTTCGCAAAACAAAATATCACTATACACTAACACATCGATACACGCACGCTATTCGTTCGTTCCGTTCCGCATTAACGCGAGAGCATTTTGATGGTGATTGTCACATTTAGGGCCATCCCTTTCACATCTTCAACCGTTTTTTGCCAGATTGCGTTATCTTTGCAGCGTTACTGTGTATCCAGCCTCTAGAAAAGAAACAAAGAAAAGTAAACAAACATTTGTGAGTAAAACATGATATTAACGTCACCTTAGCTTACTAACGTCTAGACAGTTCTGTAACGAAAAAAAACTCGCTTATGCTACAGTGTGAAGTATGTTAACGCACTTCTTCTCATGCGTTCCGGCGTTGATGATGTGCTTTCACTGCTACGCACCACACCACTACAGTGCCGCTACAAACCAAACCAAACGCCAAAACCGGGAGCGACCCGGGTTGCTTCGATATGTGCGTATAGGCGAGAGAAGCTTCAAAAGTTTCGCTCACGGATTGCCCCCGTACGCACCCATACAATGGCGGACAGTTTCCGCGACTTCGCGAGGGATCGCGACTTTCGATTTCACGTGGAATGTGGCGTCTAAACACGGTCGCCCTAGAAATGTGTGTCTCTCCACACCAATCTCCCTCCACCTGGGGAAGGGTGCGCACTCTATTACGCAAGAGCATGAAGCGAAAGCACACGAAAGAGAAATGAGCGTAATGGTAAACGTTGTGAAATGGAAGAGCAAACGAGGAAGAAAGAAAAAAAAACAACCAACGGAAAAAGCCGCAAGAAAGCAACTAATACTGATATTAGATTCGCTTTTTCCCACGACTACTTTGATGGTGTGTGTTGATGGTACCAAGTGATCGTAAAGAAAATTGAAGGAAATGACTGTGTGTGTTTGTGTGCCTTTTTTAAAAAAAAAGAAACATCCCTTAACATACACACAGACACGCACGCACTTTTACGGGGTAGTTTATCCTTATCTCGTTGCCGGTTTTTGAATCGATAATATAAATGTTGCGTTTAGTTATATGCTCAGGGTTTTACTGACCCAAGCCAAAAAAAAAAACAATTTGAAGCTAAAATGATAACATTTCAAGATTATGTATGCCACTAGAGGGAAATTGTTTATCAACACAATATACATAAAGCGAAGATAAACAACTCACAATTTCCACCAAGAAATATCCTCGCTTCTTGCAATTCTTGCAAGTATCTGAACCCGGAAACGATGAAGATGAACCGTCCGTACACATAATAAATACTAAAACATTTACGACACAAATTCGAAGGAATTCCGACTAGCAAACTAACAACATAACCGTTTTCATCGTAAGCTTCAGACAACACATTCCAATGTTTGCGCACTCCTCAACACTTGTCACCTGTCCACACCAGCAGCACCACGAAAACTGACAACTTCCGTCGACAAATACTGGAAACCAGAACTCTTACGATGCGTGCTACACACGGGAGTGGCTAGCGCTTAGCATCCGGGTATTATTCTATCGTAAGAAAAGCTTTTTAGCTAACCATTTAACCAACAAAAAAAGCCCTCAACTCTCGCGCGTACACAGGCTGGGTGTTTTCCGAGAGCTCCTTTAAAAACAATAGCTGAAGAGTTTCCGATCCCAAAAAACACAAACCTCAAAGCTTCTAAAATCCGTCACTGTTGACGCACGGCTGCGCAATACGTACCGGCAAAAAACGGTCAGGCACATGCGCCCAAAACACCAAGGCTTCCTATGTGAGCGCGTGCCCTTACGCAAAAGGGAGAAAGGCACGAAAGGCACGGTATGCATCAATATTTATATATAATCCAAGCCGAAGCGGAAAGGGGACTTTGCGCGATGTGCGTTGGGCGAGGGCCTGCGAGGGCCTGCACAAGAGATTAAGCATTTTTGCTTAACCGCACAAGAGTCCAACGAAAACAAAACGAAAAAATGCTGTCCGCGATGGAAAAATGGATCCTTCTGACGGAGGGAATTTTTCATACGCGATACGCTATTTCCATTTAGTTCTTCTACCACAACGCATCCCGACACTAGCACACACGTGACAATGAGATTGGAATCACATACTGTAGAATTTCAAGCGGAAGTTACAGGCTAGGGAGTTAAAAGGATAATAAAAGCCTTGCGTTCCATACGATCCGGACGAGAATAACAGAGAACCAGAACAGTACGCTTCACTAGTAGTACGGCAAACGTAACCAAGCGCCAAAGGTAGTGCTGCTGCACGCCAACACGAAAGAATGACCATGGGCGAAGTCGATGACGATAATGATAGTGAAGGAGGAGGTGGAAAATACGAGTTTCCTTATCCAGCTCCGTTATCTGCTTGCAGCGGGTGTCCGTACTTTGAAGAAGCAACACTGAAGATGACGACGATGATGGTTGGGTAAAGGAACCGTGGCAATTATCGGGCATAGGGAAAACAGTACCTCGCACGGTCGATGTGGAAAATCGACCCGGCTGTTGTATGTGACACAGAGTCGCATAATGAAAAGGATTCTCTGTTTTCCCTCTGATTCTCTGAAACAATGCTAGCTCGTTAGACCGTTCCCAAGTACTTGAGTTTTTGGAGAGGTTCTGCCGTTCGGGATTGGAAGGAAGTAGATGGATTTTTTTTTGCACTAGCCAACATGGAGCAAAAGCGGTATCTGTGCGTGTTTTTTTTTAAAGCAGAATAGCATCGATGTCTCTAGCATAAGCTTTTGCAAAGCTAGATTGAATGATAGAACACTAACACCTACCGCTTTTACTACAAAGCCCCCCCAAAAGACAGATAGATCTTCACGCTCCTCACTATGGAATGAACAGACGGTTCAGGCAAATCTTCGTCCGTACGATAAGACACCGTAAACGCTGCTCTAATTTGACTACTATTTGTGCAGCAAAAGCAGCTTTGAAGATTATGAGCATGAAACACCTAGTAGTACTACCCCGCGCAATGCCCTCCAACGTAACGCTCCTTGAGAGAAGGATTAAATCGGTAGTTTGATGAGAAAAGTGAATGTTTTAGAAGCATGCTGCAGAGTGTGGGGAAGTGCTAGCAGTTCCCTTCGTTCATTTATCTTTTCTTTGATATGGTATTAACGATATAATCGATGTTGATAGCGTATGGTTGGTTTTTCACCAGCGAAACCGAACAATGTCTTGAGGTATTTTGTCTGATAGCGTCATTTCTTCGAAACTGCCTTGAAGATCAAAGTACTTGGAGAACATTTTTGAACAAGAAAACAATCATGATGATGAAGATGATGGCGACGAGAAGAGATACATGACTAAGATCAGCTAGATTAATGGTAGAATAAATTAGATAAAACGATTATTCCTATTTGAAGCTATCATTCTGGAATATACACCAATTTATAAATGCTTTATGTGATGCTGGTATAAGTTTATCAGAAATATTAATGAATCACTGTCACTCCAGATTAGTGATGTGCAAACTGAGAGAGAATCAAACTGAGTGAGAATAAATGAATAAATTAAAACCTTCTTGTGAGTGAGTTAATTCGAATTTTAACTAAGAGTTATTATAATTCCTTTTGGAATTTAACTCAATCAAAAAAAGGAATAAATTACAAAACAATCGCAAGTGCCATTTCATTAAAGAAAGAATCATTTGACTCTTGAAAGAATCACAACTCTTTGTGACGACCGTTGACTCACTCATAAATGAGTCATACCACTGTTGAGTTAAAAAAAACTCGCAAAAGAGTATTTTGATTCTTTTTTTCCGTTCATTTGACTCGTAAAAGAGTCATTAGACTTTGTCAAGTCGTCATATTGGAATTTAAAAAAAACTCTTTAAAGAGTAAGTCGAAGAACTAGTAGATTTATGTGAGTCAATCACTAGGAGTTGACTCCTAGTTAACTCATTAAAAATAAGTTTTTATTCTCTATAGAGTCTCTACTGGATACCATTTCATTCATTTATTTGATAGGGAAAAAACAAAGCCCCCCCTCAATTCTAGCCACCAGAAATCAACAAATCAGATCCACACCATTGATAGGCATGCCCGTGTGCGTCACTAATAACCGTAAAAGCAAATCGAATCCCAGGCAAAACCTTCGTCCCAAATGTTCACGGTTTTATGTGACTCAATTTTCGACGGCAATTAATTCATCAAACACTAATGAATTCGGATGCATTCCCAGCCACCGAAAAATGAGTTCCGGCCTATGAACTGTGTGCCAACATCAAAAACACATCCGGGGTAAAGCACCAAACACACAGGGGGGTAAAAAACAAAACCTTCTCCGGCATCGATTATGATGCGAACACGTTTCGTGCATAAAAGCAATATCATCAGCATTATTTCTATTTTCCGCCTCCGCAGAGTTCTGGGTACGTGCGTAAAAACACATACAAAAAAATACAAGCACTTGATTAATTAGTTCGTTATTTAGACTCTCATTCTTTCGCATCTACAGGCGAAGGGAGTAGAAACATAAAGTTTTATCGATAGCATTCCGTCTGTACCGATTCTCCAGTAGCAATAGAGGGCACGGTTTACTAACTGGGGAAGGTAGGATACACAGGTCAAGTGACCCCAGAGCGGAGGTTTGGAAAATACGCTCAACAGGAAGTCACCCAATCATCTGGGGCACGTAATGAGACACCTTCCTGCCATTTTCAGCGTACAAACACATCCACATGCCAAGGGACATTCATTTAAGCACCTATTTGCCACAGCATTAGAAATCACATTACCATCCTGCCGGAGCACCGAGTAGAAGGGCTTCCACTTCCGAGGGTAACTCGAATTTCGACCGTAACACAGGTGAAGCTCCCTATTTCCCACCATCGGTAGCCACTTTCCTGCTGAGCTTTTGGTCTTTTATGCAATGCGTAATGGAAAACACATTAATGCCTAATGAAATCGCGTTCCGGGAGGAATGATACTCATTAAATCCATTCAAAATTAATCGAATCACAAGCATACGCCTACCGGGGGGGGAGGTCACATTTTCCCACTGCCTGTCCATCGCTTATGTCCCTGCCCTGAAAATGGACCAGTTACTAAAGTGTTCACAGCCGAACAAGTACAGCCCAATGATTTATCGATGGAACTATTGATGAGTATCACGCCCGTGTATCCTTTAAGGAGGTTGTCGAAGTGGAGTAGTCTTATGGAATTATCTACTCAAGGATAATACTGCGAACGCAGCGACCTTGAGAAGCTTGTTGATTCGCATAAATCTTCCAAATGAACACACAAACAACCCTTCAATACAAAAGTCTCGTGCTGACACCATCATTCACGATTAGAGAGACAATGCTATCCGAAAGCATTCAGGGTCAGGTTCCTAACAATTCCAGAGGATGATTCATCAACGCGCATCACACATGTCGGGAAAAGCTTCCGAACTCGACGGGACAATTCAGTTGATTGAATTCGTCGTCTTCCTCGACTTCGAGAGTGAAGAGATCTACATAATTTGATTGCCGTACAGGTAAAATGAATGAAAGGGCGCCCTCTTGCGGGAAACATAACGAGACAAAGCATGTCACCACAGTACCTCAGTAACAATTCTTCAAAAACTCAGCGGTTTTTGGCGTCAGTACTCGGTCAGGATTTTTGTTTTACGTCACATTTCACATTATGTTTCGAAGGGTAAGTATGGATAATGGAGTAAAAGCACTGAACGGCGGCCATAATAACGATGTTTAGGATGATGCAAAAATAATTTCCCCAAAAATTCTAATCTCCTAGCCCGGTTTGGCAAAAGGTTTGCTGCTGTTTGCTTTTCATCTTGTTTAGCTGTTTTTTTATTATTTTTTATCCTTAGAGCACGCTTTATATTGCACAAAGGTCGCAAATAAACGAGCGGTAGCGCAGTGGCTGAATGTGTTTAGAAAGATTGTTTAAGCTATTTCGCTTGCCTTTTTGCGTTTTATTTTTAACATAAAATTTCTCTTCGCAAGTGACTAACGCCCTACAACCATGTTTTGACCGGTTTTTGGGAACCGTTTCCATCGTGAAAGGTGCAGTTTTGGGGATGAAAATTGCTCCGAGATTTTTGACATTTCTGAATACAAAAAAACGGCATTAAAAACCTTGCCCCACATTTTTATCCTGTCTGCAGGGGACGAATAGATGAAAGCTTAGGTAGGATTCAGCTTTATTTCTCATTGCTAGTGTTTCATCATCTCCGCACCGATTATTCGCCATCCTTCAACGTACGCAAATTTTAATCGTTGAAAAAAAAACTCGGAAAGAAACAAAAACTAAGCTCCTAGGAGGACATAAATTTAAGATGAAGGAAAATTGCTCTGGAATCGCGTCAACTGGAAACCTAGCGATAAAGCTGCGGAGCGCAATTTCGACCCCTATTTTCAGCCCTGTCTTGGAAGCTGGAGAAAAAAAAGGTCGGTTTAAGGTTTGCTGGTATTGTAAGAAAAGCTTCTAGCTAAATGTTTTTGTAAACCTCGACCAGAAACGTGTGAAAAACGCAAAAACCACAACGCAAACAAATGGCAATGCTGCCACAGCATCCGAAGGCTCCAGCAAAGTGGAAAGGATCATTTGACAGCAGGGCATTTGGCTAAATTGACAAGACGAAAACAGTGCAAATGAGCTGACAGAAAAGTTCCAGGAAGTGAAACAAATTTTAGAAACTGTTTCAATAAAACTTAATGGAAAATTCGAAACCAAATGAAGAATTGGCAATTTAATTCGACTCATTCGGCAATTTAATTTCATTTACAGATATAACTATTTAATTACATTCCTCTTCAATATCTAGTACTACAAATTTTAATATACATCACTCAATCAAAGGGTTTCTAGCCAAATTGTGCCAAACATTCGATTTAAAATAATTGCACAAAAAAATTCTAATATACAACGTTATCGTTCCCTGTGTACTGGCCGCTCGTTCATATCTCAATTAAGCGATCAAATTTTCATTCGAAACATTTTCCCTAAAGCTGAGATACAATAATGTCAATCAATCAATTAAGTTGTTACGGAAGCACGAGAAAAAAAGACCGAAAATACCAATAATCTTCTCGTACCCTGTCGTCACACAGTTCTATCGAATCGGTGGATCAATGCGTTCATCGAAAAGCCATCAAAGTGCGTAACGGTGAGACAGGGATTAGCATGTGCATTTATTCAACCAACTCCGAATAGGTTCAACGTGTGTATCCGAACAGGCACGCCACACAATTCACACATCGTATGAAGAATGTATGCACAAAAATGTATCAATATCACACTAACCCAGAACGACACAATTGCCGTACAAAACTTGAATCGAAATGTCATACTTCGTTAGCCGCTGAAAAGTCGCGGACGTAAACGGTGGATGCACGGTTTGGTTGTTTTATTTTCCCATTTGTTTCATACAACATCGAGGTGCGCCAGTGAACGCGATACGGATCATTTCCATATTTCGCTTTTAGCGATGGTGAAAGGACACCCACACCCACACGGTAACATCCCTTACCATATGGGAAGGTTGTGCCAATCAGTCACTGGTGGATTAGTGAGAACCATCAACATCCGCTACTCGCGCACATCTTCCCTACACCCCCCGGAAGGGACTGTGTCACGTTCGTCGCTAACAAAGCGTACGTATGCCACGTAGTGTCGCCTGTGGTATTTCATTTCCCACTTCTATCGAGCATCGAAGTTTGTTCCTTTGCGTTTTGTTTGTGCTTTGAATAGCATCAAATGAGTCACAAACAAACGAACCCAAAGTTTCCCGGCGCATCAAGGAGATGTGCTTCTGTTTTCATTATAAAAAGTGCAAAAATAAGTAAAAACGTTTTATATTATGCTATTTATGATAAAAGATGAAGGTTAAAGATTTTTAAAGAATTTAGTATAAAACTAGCCGTAATGGAATGATGAATTACTATATTTTGTATATCGATGAGCCAATATAAATGAAAGCAGAACAAAAAAACTTTACAATTTTTAAACACTTACTATAAGCTAATGTCCATACAACACACATTATAAAACTACTGTATTACTGTAATTTGACAGCTAAATACTTAATACTAGCTAATATTACCCATTTACTATACGCACCTGTCGCCTGCGTGGAGCAACAACCACACCATGACGTGAAAGCGTTAGAGTGTGATAGATATTGATGATCGTACAGTGTTGGTGTAGTAGAAGAAGTAGCAGCGGACAGTATACAGCGCTCATAGCGATACTATGAGGGTTACTACTTTTGGCGTGAAGTCACCATACGCACTTCATTGTTTTGTTGGTTGTGTTATAATGCGGGTTCATTGGATGAATAAGTTTGTTGAAGCACACAGCACTACATGCAATTTAAACCAGGCAAGAAGGTGATTAAAATATAATCTAGAAGAAAGATGTAAGATACAGCTCGAAATATTTAGAAAAGAAGATAAGTAGAACCTAATATGTTTAAATTTCCCTAAGAAAGTAAAGAAACAAAAAGCTAATGGAAAGTATACAGAAGCATATAAAAAAAAGAAAAGCAGCAAAATAAAAAACATAATACATACAAACGTATAACAACTGAAAAAAAACAAACCAAGTGTGAGAAAAATGAAAACTAATAATTTAGACATAAATAATTAAATATAAAAATATAAGCAAAGCAAACAAAAACGAAAATTTAAAAAATATAAAAAAAGTTTCGGTTAGTTTTGCAGTAAAACAATTAGCCACAAGAATCAGAATGCATTATCGAAGTTAACTGCTAACAAACGACCAACAGACGAGATTAATGTTGGCGTGCCAAGAGAAATCTTCACAGATGTATATAGAATCTGAAAAAAAGAAAACAAACTAAATATGAAAACCAAAAATGCACAACTGACGCTTTCTTAAACAAAAATCACAATTTATTGCAAAATACTATGGCGATGGTATGCGTCTCACGTTACGGATGCGCAGATATGGTGCTGATAGGAAATGTGTTGTCTACACCAGGCTATAGGAGTAGTATTATCACACGTATGTATGTGTTTTAGTCTATTGGCACCTTCTTTCGAAACGCAAATGACAGATGCTAAAGCGTCGAATGCAAAAGCAACATGAAAGAATGTGATATTGGTTCTTGTTGGAAAATGGAACAGCTACTACTAATATTAAAATTTTGTCTTACAAGCTATAGTTACCTTCAAATGCCTTTGCACCTCATACCGTACACCACCCCGGGGACGAGCTGGTGCCAAGCATTCGCACCGGAACGAAATAGTAACTATTGCACACCAAGCGTCACACGCAACCGATATGAGGTAAGTTAGGATGCAATAACGTACGGAATGCTTATTAGTATATCTGAACAACTCTACGGAACACGGAGGGACGATTCACTGTACAAGTGTCGTTTATCGTATGAACAGCTGAATGGAATTGTAATGAACAACAACACACACACACCTTTATACGACATAGTACGGATCTGTGATGCACTAGGGTTAAAACGTTACCATGTAAAGAGAAAACTGAAGGTAAGAATTGTGCAAAATAAAAAGCTTCCAAACACACACACACACACATCCACATCAAAAAATAGCTTTTCCTTTATTTTATAGTTTTATTCCACTGCGCAACAAAGGAAATATTCCTGTGCAAAAAAAGGATAGATTTTCTTTCGAGATTAGTTATGTACTGAGTGCTGGCAGGAACAATGCACTAAGAAGCTAAACGTGCGAATGAACAGCGGCGAAAAAACCAAATAAACATTTAAAAGAAATCACACACCTGGAGAACTCAGAAATCACTTGTTTGAAATAAACATAAGAAAAACTTCTTTCGGAAAAATGGCCGCAAACCAGTGCTGGAATACTATTGTTAGCCTTACCTAAACTTACAGAACATAATTTTACTTGCTTCAAGCGTTTTGTACTTAGTGAACAATCTTGAATTTAGCGATATTAAAGACGCAGGCACACACAGAAATACCGAAAATATGTAACAGTAACTATAATGAATACTAAAACTATAACGTAACGCCTGTAACGGGTTTGCTTCACAAGTAACGTACTGATACACTAGGATTTGTCATTGAAATGTCCATTATTCATTTCGTGTTTTTTTCGGTAGTGACTGACTTTGGTCTTATAATTGGCATTTTTTACCAAGTGTTCACGTTCTAACAAATGCAGGGCAAACAGAATGGCAGTTTATTATTTACTTATTTAAAAAAAAAAAACAAATAGAACAATATAAAAGTACATGCATATGCTAACTACTATTCCAGCACCGGTTTCAGAAACCCACAAACAAATGTGTAACAAGTGTTACTCCTTGTAACGAAATTAGCAAACGAAGCTGACAAACCGAGACTCGCCAAAAAAACATTTACGTACCGAGGCAGATATTTAAATTAACTTTGAAAATAAAAAACATTATATGAAACAGCAAAACAGGGAAATTCATAAAACTAGTAACGCATAAAAAGTATAAATTTCGTAACATTATTACCAAACAACGTTGTTAGTCGGGAGTTCAAACAAGGATAAGACCACCAACATGAGCGGAACAGAACTTAACAAAAAACACAAAAAACCTGATGAACAAGATAAGTGATTAGTTCGGGTACACGGGTACAATAGTTAAGGGAGAAAGTGGATAATATGAAACGGAAAAGCACACTATTAGTAGACAGCAAATGACCTTATATTGCAAAGAGGGTGGTGGATAGATGAAAAAGGAAAGGGGGTGTTTTTTGGGGGGAAGATAACAAACAAAAGCAAATTCATTTAGAAACGAGGCTCAATACAAAAGAAATGGTATCTATATTTTCTATTTTATTTTACTATGAAAATATGTTGTTTTTTTATTCCTTGTGGTCAATAATAGCTTGCACATACAATACAATTCAAATTCATTACATACACAATTTATCATTATTACCGAGCGTGTCCTGTCTGTGGTGTTTGTGTGTATTATTTTTTTGTATTGTTTTGCTAAATGCCGTGGTATGCGTTTATATGTACATTACAATAAATTATTAACGCCCAGCGTCTCTTAACAGCGTGTTGCTAATGATCGGTGTGTTGGTTATGCTTTGCCGTTTAACTAGCACAAAACTAAGGTTATTGCGGTATGGTAACTGTTTTACAAAATCCTTACGATAAAAAGCAGCTAATTTTATTACCATTCTTTTTTATGATCTATTCGGTTCCTTATCCTCGCAACATTATGTAACCATGGTTAATGACAATAAGAAGAAGGAGATGTGATTTATGCTAAAAACAATCATACACAATTATACATCCTTAACTATTGCACTGTTAACAAAAGACACTTTCGAACCGCATCTCGTGCATCGGTGGTAAACAGAGAAAAGCTTCCATAATGCATTCGGTAAAACTATACACAACAATCCGAACATTAAACTTAAGCTATCACAGTAAACAGTAACGCTTTTCGAAATGGGTTAAGTAAAGTAAAACAATTAGTGATGGGTATATGCAATTCGAAGTAATGCGGGTACGCAAGTAAAAGCGCCAATTGATAGACACAGTAGCATAAAACTGTGACTTGATATGCGTAATAATTAAACAGTGTATAAAGAGCGAAAGGGATAGATATAGAAGAGAAAGGGAAATAGATTGATCATGCATGTATATAAATAGTACGCAATAAATTACATCAATAAGTGTGTTATTTTTCGCTAACAACCCTTAAAAATGTTTACCTAATGTTCAGAATGGTTACTTAATGCTAGTGTTTAATAGTAAAATATTCTTATAACTCCAGTAACGCATCATTGCCCATCACTATTTTGAACGGAGAAAGTAATAAAATACTTAACGGGAGAAAAAAACATACCAATTAACCGTACAAATACAGCACAAAACATATAAATATAATAAGTATAGCCAAATGATCGCAATAGTATTCGCATTCTAATAACTAAATTAAGTGTTAATCTTTAATGAATAAGCTTATCGGAAGCTTGCGTACACAGATTCGTAAAAGTGTTTTTGTTTGTTTGTTTTTTTTGTGCCCATCTAATAAACAATGATAATAGTATTTAACAGCTGACAAACAATTACACGCACACCTAAAACTATTAATGTTTCCGATCGTTGTCTCTAACGTTTCGTTTGGTTTTTGGTTGAATTCTTTTTTGTTTAAATTTCACATTTATAACATATATTCCCACCAACCATCGTGTCCATTTGCGTTTCTATGAATCATGTGGCAACGAATTGAAAATAACATCTTCATCCAGTGTTACAAACCACGTGAGTAGTTATTGCGCTGGTGGTGGAAAGTATGATATGTGTGCGAATGAGGAACAGAATAGGTAGGTGGTGCTTGTGTTACGAAGATGATTTTTGTCATAAAACCTTCAACACACGTCCCCTGGTGGGTGTAATGTACATTTCTACACACAAATAATGGCCGCTATCTGTCACCTGTCAACTGTCACCGTTAGTAGACGGCGAAAGTACGCCGGGCTTTCTTTCCGTGGGGCAGATGATAGAAAATAAACCCACATATACAATAATGGGGAACCAGAAGCTACAGAGCCTGAGCCTTTGTGTGAAGGATTAAAGGTGTCTGATAATAAGGTAAGAGAGAAAACTAATTCACAATCATAGCGAACAACAAAAATGCTAGCTATTGTTACGAACAAACATTTCCGAAATACATTTCATAAAACGATTAAACTACAAACACTTCGCCACAGCTTCAGATAAGCCCCATATGTATCGTAAGAACACGGAAGTGTTGAAAAAATCCAATCAAACGCTTTCTTTCGTAGCCAATCTATCAAGATCCCCTGCTTAACACGAAACTAATCCGTCATCCTTCGTCAAATGGAAATGAAACGCAAAACTTAAACAGCGAAAAACACGCAAGCCCCGTCTAACGAATATGCCAACTAATACGCTGAGATCGTAAAAGCTTTCATATATGTGAACTACAAAAAGGAAGCAGAAAATGTTCGTCATCGATGTAATGTTTCTATGCCCTTTTTGCCGCTTCTTTTTTCGTAGGGCGAACCTTACCAATGATGGATGTATTAACTATCGTTACGGTAACCTATACAAAATTTAAGGGTACGATCCTTTCGTTTGGTTAGTTAGAGAATAGAAAATAAACATCAAAAGCTGCAAGTTTGAGTGTTTTCGAGCTAAGGAGAGGTGTCAGCATGTTTGAAAAAATCGCAACTTTTTGTTTTGCATTTTCTCGAAGCTTCAGATCGAAGATGAAGGTCTTAAAGTCTTAAGGAATAACTGATAAAAAAAATCATTTCATGGTTATAAAACACTTTCATATTACGAGAAGCAAAAAAAAAATACTAAATTTTATCACAAAAATACATAAAAAACCACCAACCAGTACACAGCACAATCGCTGATGCACTCGCTCAGCAGTTACCAGCAAACAAGCAAGACTCCTGCGAGTGCTCGATAATCATTTGCGTCAACGATCCGGATGACGACGCACAACCCGTACTATACAAGTAGGTACCACTGGGCATCCACCAAATGGGTTGGCATTTTAGGGGTGGATGGTGCTCGTACTTGCTTCTGCGAGCACAGTGTCGATGACCGCCGAGGGTCATGGTTGTTGATTTTCATGTACCACCATCAACATGCTGCTTTTATGCTGCATTACACATTAACCATTGTACCACAATTTCAATAATAAACATAGCGCCTGGGTAGGCATGAGTGTGAAATAAAGCAGCACCAGGAACAGCATAATCATGAATTACGACTTTTGCGCTGGTGTTTTGATTGTTGCTGCTATTTCATGGAGTTTAATAGGTTTTTGTGTTCCTTGAAGGTATGCTCAGTATATGGGAGAAAAAAGGGCGAAATCTACCAAAAACTGGAATGGAGTTTTTTTCGGTGTTGGGCTACAAAATTGATAATTGAATCGGATAAAATCCTTTTTTGAAATAGAATTTTGAGGTAAAAATATGACCGATAAATCGCACTGGGAGTAAGAGTGCCAACGCCATCTGGGAAGCAATGTCGGAGAGTGTTGCACCATTTGTCATTTGATTGGATTTTAATTTCATCACCAATGACATTTATGGGAAATTAAGCGAGAATTTCTGGCATGTGGCGGTGTACGCGGCACCGAGAAACTACTACTACTATCTGAGTATGAGTTACAACCGGACGGCAAAACATTGCCGAGTCAAGCTCTTTCTCAACCCTCCCAGACGAGCCTAATGTGCTGCATACGAATGCCATGTCCGCCGCTTATCAGCAATTCCAGGCACGTCCGCACGCGTTCAGCCCGATAGACACCACGTGGAAATGCGGAAAGGTCACACACGAGTCGTAGCGCGATTACGACCCTCGCTAGACTGCACCGTACACTGATCAAATCGGGACGAATTCCTTGTACGCCTCGAAAATCAAGTCAGTGACGAAGATGATGTACCGTTTTTTTGGAGTACGAGAGCAGCATAACAGTTCACCAGGTTCAGCAACGCTTGGGGCAACGGGTTTCGAACAACAAAGAAAGGCATCATTATTGGACAATCGACCATAAAGAACTGATCGGTGGGGAGTACATCAAAAGTAACACACTCAACCACCCGAACTAGTTGTCTAGATGACCCTTAAAAGTTTTGGACGACGTTCTTATCGAAACCATGCTTCCAATGTTGGAGCAATGTCGGCAAGATAAGTTTTACAAATGCCGCCCCTTACCCGGATGTGTGTAGGCATCGGAGGCAGAGGTCGTAAAATAACACCCAAAGATGTTCTTACGCTCTATTTATCTTTATCTCTCTCTTTCCAGCTCGTTGACAGACACCACAAACTCGAACGATGCGAGAACCTATAAGTCCTAAGTAAATTTACGATAAAGACCATGCGGTTACGATTTGGTACGTATGGTATCAGCAAAGATCCGAACGGCTTTAGCGCATTCCACCGAGACAAGAACCTCGAGAAGAATATCGCCGTTTGTATCCTTTTTTGTGTGCACAAGATAACAATTTTGTTTAACTTTCCACGCGGTCGGTCACCGCTGAATCGTTAGCCTGTCGTTTGAAGAAAGAAAAAACGAACGAACGGACAAACAGCACGATTTTTGTTGATCACAATCATGGTTTTAAAAAAAAACATGCTTTGTTGGTTCTGGGCGGCGAAAGTTTACCCGTGCCGAGTTTACTTACTGATATCATCTCGCTTGTATCTAACATTTTACACCAAATAAATACCAGCAACAATCGTGTTGGTTTTTTTGAACATAAATAAACTGTTTTTAAAATTACTTTTATTTCTCCTTAGACACATTTGTGTACAAGAATTTACTCTTTCTGAATTAAGAAAATGGCAGAAATCTTCAAACGATCAGAAAAAAGACAGTTGCACTGAAAACTAGCGACATCTGCAGTTATTGCAAACGACATCTGGTGATAAATTTGCGTACTATTATATAGTATACTTGCTAATAAAACAATTTGCTTCGTTTTATTTTGCCGACACTTGTTACTAATAATTCTTGCTCTTCTCTTTCGCACATGTATGGGTGCCTTCATACCAAGTCCAGAGACCAAACAAAAAAAAACACAATTCTTCCCTGTATAAACATGGCATGAACAGGATGGTAGAGGAACAATGTGTGGTGGGGTACTTAATTTAACTGCCAATGAATTATTTAACCTTTACCCAACGGCATTCCTTCGTTTTGGGTTCGATTCTACAGCATGTTCCAACGCTAGTTGTTCGTTATTTCTTTCGTCAGCAGTACTCCACACACAACACTCCTCAACGGTTGTGCGAGAAACCGTTCCCATCAGGAAAACAATCTCAAACCTCTGTAACTGTGTGACGGGTTTTAGTTACGCTACTGCTGCAACGGTGAGTCCGGGGTCTGTGGTTTGAAGCGTGAAAAACTGGAAACATTGCCAACCTTGCTGCAGGAACACCGTCGTTCCAGGGTTATTATGAAGGTAGCAAGGTTTAATTTCAACCGTGCTAGTAGTAGCAGTAGTAGTAGTAGTAACGGAAACTAGTACGGGCAACCTTAAGCACGAATCCCAAGGATTAGCAAAGGTTCGCATGCAAACACCCTCCATTTGCTTTTTTTCCCCGCTATTCTAGCATTACTTTTTGCCTTTTAGACACATCATAATGTGAGAAATGTTTCACCCAAAAAAATTAAAAAAAGACCACAACATATGTGCTCCTGGGTCAAGCTTTTCCAATGCCACACAAAACATGCTAATGTGAAATTTAAATTGCAGTTTCATTATTAAACATGAGCTTTAGAAGGATCGGTCAAATGGGATATTCGTTAGCTCACTGAACACCCGGTTTTGAACCGATGACCGGGAAGGACTTCTTTGACATTTTATATTTTTTTGGGGGGAGGCATAAAAAGACACAACTTTGACCAGTGGTATTTCAACCTAGATATCCGGTTGAAACCTAAAATATACGCAAACACACGCTTAACAAGCCTCAACAGATTAGGAGCTTACGTAAGGCTCGTTAGCAAATTACTTGGAGTTAGATTAGAACATTTGAAAAAGGATGCGATCAAGAGAAGAAAAAAGTACAAAGTCGAGTAATATTCTTCTGGTAAAACAATGCAAATGTCACCAATTTTGTACCTACGATCATTTCATATAAATGCTCAGTGTTGTAAAAACGAGGAAGAGAAGGTGAATATGGGAGTTGTAAAAAGAAAGTTCTTACTAAAAGCTTACACACAAACGTAAACACACACACACACAAACGCACACCGTAGTACTGGCGAGTATAAATATTTGAAACATACTCTCTAAATCTGGAAAGCGCTGGCACTTCGAAGGCTGGGAGGTTCTTGATGTTTCTGACGAGAATTTCTCTGCAAACCCGTCACATACTACAACGGATGCGGGATTCTGGCGCTATACAACCGAGTTGGGACAAAGATTGTTGGCTGCCTCAATATCTCCCAGGAAGGGCTAAAGGTACTACCATCATGTCTACGCATGGATGGATGTGGAATATCTGGAAATATAAAAGAAAATTCATACATATTAGTATTCGTTTTGTATTTGCTATTCGAAGTTCTTTAAGTACTAAATTCAAATTTCAACCCTCGCAAAGTATTCCCTTATACAGAATTCACTAACCCAACAACGTCTAACTAAAGTCTCAGAAGGTTTGTAGTGAAAAGCCCAAGATCTTCAGGGAACTTCTATTCTAGCTTCACGCCCCAAAATGGGAAGATTTCTCAGAATCATTTAAATTCCTTCCAGTGGTGGTAATTAATCTTTCCTGTATGTTGCAAATGAATTTCTATCCTCATCATATTCCACTTCCAGCATTACCTACACTCCCGATCCCCCACCCCTTCAAAGGCGAAAAACGTTTTGCGAACAGTTTTGTACAATTAAACGCATCTGATCTGACGCCAAGTCATCCGGTGTGGATGAGAGATAAAGCACACACCACGCACAAAGTTCTAGACACTAATGGACTCTCTTATGGAAATTATATCACTTAATATCTTCAACTCTGCACACCAGACCAGACAGTCGCCCATACATCCATTAGTGCGATTAAAGCTTAATATTGATAACATCCTTCAACCTTCATCATCATCCACACTGTCGTTTGCCAGGACGATCACTAATGGTGGGCGGGCCTCATCTCGACCTACTCGCGTAACATGAGTACATTTGGGTTAACAACATGTTTTGTCTACCAAGGATGAGATCCTTTACAGCCGTACACGGCATAGCATTTGCTTGTAGAGCTTTCCTTTACTTGCAAATTAGGAACATTAGCAGCAAAAAAAAAACGAGAGGAAGAGGAAAAATCAACCAATATGAATACTGAGCCGTACAGATTCTCTTGCTCACTCACTCGGTTTTTCCTCAACTGAGACACACACACACAAACATTGAAATTTGTGCCCCATTACTGTTTCCTTCCGGTGGAGGAAATTTAATTGAAAATCTTCTCCCCAACCCTCCCCCCCGCGTAAGGTTCCCTGTCTCGTCCCAAACCTTGTAAGTGCCAGGGTTCTGAGTTTTGTGTGCCTACTTTAGCCTATAAGAACGCAATTTCACAACGGAACCACTGCTCTCGGACCGCATCACATCTCCACACACCAGGTACACACCAGGGTCGGACGACAAGATGGGGAATGATATCGGGTTGGAAAATTTTCCTTCATTTATTCCCCCCTTCTCGTTAAGGTGAAAGGAAACAGCACTCCATACAGTGAACCTACTTGTTGGTATACTAGAGAGATAGCACGGGGTTTCCACATCCTGCGGCAATGGTGGTGGAATGGTGGAATGGTGGTGCTCGTGATGGTAAAGTTCGTGGCATCCAAGCGCAACCCACGCGTACAGAGACACTCCATGGCGCACTTTTACTTTTCATCAGACCGAAGGGAAGAGCTCTCGAAAGGAATGTGAAGAGGCCCTGCTGATGTTTTAAATTCAATTATGGAAGCTTTTTCTTCAATTTTGTTTACATTTGTATGTGTGTGTGTGTTTTTTTTATTCTCGTTTTCTCTTCAGACCTTTGCCCTACGTTTGGAGCGTAGCAAATGATGAAACTGGTGCTTACTGTAATGCTTCTTATGTTTACTTTATTTCAATTTCAATTTTTCCACTTTTTTGTTCTATTCTTCATACTTGGATGCAATTGCTTTTTGTGTAAACATTTAATTTCTTTTAAATTTCATTTTCCATCACAAACTTTTGCTTCAATGCATCCACTTTTTAAACGTTGTTTTATTTTTACTTTTCCATTTTTCTCCACTATCATGATATAGTAAGTGAATTTTGAAAAGAATCCAAACAATCCTGGAGCAACATCAGAACGTACTTTAATCCGTACAATTCGCACAAAACAATTGGCTCACGATGCTAAAATATGTAAATTTAGCCCAAAAAAGAACTAGCTTCTTTCCGCCTATATTATTGTTTCAAACTCACAACCATAATGCCCACACTGACGCGAAAGTTGGCAATCTTAAACTCTTCAGGAAATGATTCGGCAAAGTGTTATTTGCATATTTTCCCGCGTTCCTTTAACCAACTACCAAACGTATTTAGGTGTGCCGTCTCGCTCACCTTTTGCGCTTATCTTAACTTTGCTGCATATTTTCTCTCGTGTTGCTCAAGTGCTTTAACAGGAATTGGCGATAGGAGCCTATGTCTCTTCAAAAATTTTTTTTGCCGTACCTGCATTAAGCGGGAAGAAATTATGCTAAACAGATGATTGTCGTTATATAGGCTTAGCTTCCCCGTTCTGCTTAAAGCAAAGATGGGATTGTGATTTAGGCAACTTTTCATCCGTAGGGAAAGAAAAGTACGAAATTTCTCTTGAAGTAAACGGGAAGTGTACAGGGTTCTGCCACAAAAAAAAATATCTCTCGACTTAAAGCGAATAAATGTACGCCAATCAAGTGCGAAACGTTACACCAGCGTAAAGGAATGAGTTGGTTGAATTTAATTATTCAACCCAATCAATCCTAAACACACCCTTTTCCGTGGAATGGCGCCAAGATTGTAACCATTTCTTCGCCAATGATGATGTAGCTGATTAATTAAAGTTCGTTCCTGCCGGGAACCAGCAGGACACAGACGAACGACGAAATAGATGGCAGAACGATTCAATAAGCAGCAACATCACGGTCAGCAATGTCTCCTGTTGGCCGCTTGCAGTTAACCGTTTATTGGAAACGCTGAATCTCGTGTGTAATTACCATCTACGGAGCATGGTGGTTCCGCAATGATACATTTCGGCCCCTATACTACCCAAATGATTGGTAGAGCTGTTGTTGAATGCTGGTCGCATCATTGAATTAGATTACAAATGAGTCGTAACAGCTTTTGATGATGCCTTTGATGGTTGGATCTTATGAGAATTGGTTTGGAGAAAATTAATAAGGCACGGAGCAGCCACATGACAGTCCAAAGGGATCCTCATTAAAGCGTTTTCGAGGTCAAAAAGGGCAAATTTAAATCCATTATTGTACGGAACTTTTGCAAGTTGAAATCAATTATCCTCAAACTTTTTTTGGATTTATGTTCTGAAAGTTTTACAAATGTGTGATTGAAAAATTGTTTTCGAGATATTCAACATTCGACAAGATCCTGTGAGGTAACGATCTCCTTATTTGCCACCCTTCGAGTAGTTTTTTTCACTAGTTAATTTTGTTTACTTCTTTTTTACGAAGTCGTCCAAAAAGGCTTCGATCAAAACATATGATGTTTAATACTTAAAAATAGCTTCAAGATGTTTTATAATATTCATTGTTCTCCTGGTATATGTCCAGTGATAGATTATCCTTTAATTAATATTTCAATTAATTTTAGTTCAATTTTGAAAAAAAAAAACAATCAGAAATGTCTCTTATTTCTACTTGGTAAACCCTACAAAAGTGACAAACTGCACACTCCAGGTCGTGAAACGTATCTGCTGCGATAAAAATTTGTAAAAAATTATAAAACGAACAGCCAAATGTACTCTCTGTACCCAAAATCCCCACTCTGTACCCAACCCAAATTGTAGCTTCCATTTTCAGCACGACAAGCTGTAAAATATCCTACACGCATGGAAGCTCGCCCCGGGCATGGAGTGGGCTTCTATAAGCGAAAGATCAGAGGCAACTTTCATATCAACCATCAGACAGTCAACTGTCGGTTGCAGATAGACCAAACGCTAGTAGGCACCACATCCTGGCCATCGAGAGGCTTGGTAAAATCACCGTAAAGAGGAAAAACCATCCATAAAAAAATGAGAAGGAAATGGGTAACGAAAAAAAAAAGAAAAATCTAACGTGAAGCAATTTCGATTTTCCCACTGCCCCTTTACTAACCGTGTATAAATGGGTATGTGTGTGTGTATGTTGATGGAAAGGAAATTATGTTGAGCGTATAAGAGGGAGGATATAATAACTTGTGGCTTGTGGGAAATCGAATCCGAAATGGGATCGCTCCAGCCTGCATGTATTGGTAATGCGTGTGTGGTAAAAGTTATTGGAGGAGAAGTATACAAAAAAAAAACGAAGAAAGAACTAGTACACGTTATGACCGCAAATACGATTTGATCATCATCAGCACCATCGTACCATCATCATTATACCAATCATCACATCATATAAGCGTCTCAACCACATCCTTATCCTTGCGCGACTGAAAGCTACTTGGATTACAAATTTTCCCGCTTGTCCTGCTGGTATCATTTTTCCTTTTTCCCCCTACATTGGTGGAAAATATTTTCGACTGTTGCTGTTGTTGTTGTTGTTCCAATGTGTATAAATGTGTGTGTGTGTGTTTGCATATTGTTGTGTGTTGGTTCAATTATCGCCAGCACTCATAAAGCGCGCGTTTGCCGTTTTCCTGCCTTTTCGCTATCGTGTGCCATAACAAATTTCACTTTCTTCTGCATGACACAGGAAGGAAAGCGAACATTTTCCTTCATCACGAACGGTTCCTCGAGCAAAGTTGGTTTGCCTGTTAACGCTGCTTATCGTACGGAAAACATGGCTTCTCGCAAACCTTAGTTTATGTCGATGGTTTTGTTTTGCCGGATTGTCACCGGATTTTGGCCACCTTTAAAAACAAGTCATATTGCGAACCTGTGAAGAAAACTTGTCATTTTCCAACGCCCGGGGGGTACTTGGGGGGTTGCTTACAAAGCACCCAAAACGAGGCCACTTTTCAACTTTCTTTAACCTGTTCCTAAAATCTCATTCCATGCACGAACGAGGATTTTGTACCCTTTTTCCAGAGCATTTTGTTTTATGTTCCCGTTTGAAGGGACGTTATGACGTTGGCGCGCAGAGATTTCGTTCGTTCTGTTCGATAGTGCTTTCGGTGATGGAGAATGTTCAAATTAAAATTCAATTCACACAACCAACATCTCTACAACTCACTTTGTAAAATTGCTCCCCTATTACGATGCCTTATACATTTGACGAATGAAACGAGCTAAATAGTTACTTTTTTCACACTATTGTTGAATGATATTCAAGAGCCTTTAAATATTAAGAATGAAAAAGTATTTCGTGATTATTGCGACTTTATTGGACATTCCAAAAAAAGTGATCGTTATTTTGCCAAAACAAAAGATAACAGCCAAAAATGTATTCACCATTTTAAAATGAGATATTTAAGTTCAAATAAATATTATTTATAATTAATGATTACGGTTTCGGCCGTATTGTCAAATACAAATAAATATGCCGTATCCTTTTTTGCAAAAAAAAATGTTTCGAATAAAACATTTGCTTATTTTACCAAAAACGAAACCGTCGCTAACTGCCAAATTGAAAATGTTCCATGCTGTTTATAAACAACCGCCGCATGACGTTGTCAAAGCTGACAGCTGCACGGACGAACCGGTTCAGTGTTGCAACCGGTTCAAGCTGAAGAACGGAGCGAGCGGGAAACAGAACAGTGACAGAGAGAGAACAAGCAGCTCGCCCGGCATGACATGATCGCCATGTCAGTGAGTTCAACGCGTGCTCGTGCTTTGAATGTGAAAAAATAAGACTAATCAATACGATTTGTGAAAAAAAAACACTTGAAACAGCAAAACAACGGTGTCGTGAATCGTGAGTGCGGTGTTAGTTTACTTTCGTGCCATGATTTATCTGCCATCGTTGGTGTAAATTTCGTTGCAGTAGCTGCCGACAGCAGACGGGAAATCATCAGCCGCGAAGGCAGTGGTGTGTGCGAATGCGCGCTCGTGTATTGGTGTGCGTGACAGTAGCAAAATGCCTCGCACGGGTACAACTTCACCTACGGTGGACCGTACGGAACATAGCGATAGAGAAAATTCCGACGAGGAGGACGCAGTGATGCCTAACGCACAGCACGGAACCGGAATGGATGACTACAGTGAAAGGAAAAATGATTCTGATAGTTCTATTAGTGGTAGCGATGGGGATAGTTCCTTTGTTGGCAAAATTCGTTCGAACTTTTCGGGCATGCTATCCGTACTGTTGCCGGCACGTCGGCGGGGAGATGGAACGGCACCGACCCGAAAACCAGCAGAACGACACTCCAGCGCTAGGAATATTTTCGATGAGCAAAACGAAGAACGGCTATCACACGAGCTGAGAAAGCGACCACATTCACCTAATGCAGTCGATTCCGATGTCAGCAGTAACGTTAGCCGTACTTATGAAATGATCAGGAAACGACCCCGGCTGCGTGAAACTGATGACACTAAGGAAGAGAAAAGCATACGCCCTACATCCGCAACGCTCCGAACGCGAACATCATCGTTCAGCACAAGCCATCGGCTGGGTGGATTGATGAGCAACTCAGCCTATCGTAATCGTATGCAACAGTCACGCAGTGGGTATGTGCACAAGACACTGTTCGGTTCCTCGCATCTTAAATCCACCAAAGACAGGAACAATTCCGATGCCTCTGCTCGTCGTCCATCGTTTAACATATCCGCAGCCAAAATGTCAAAATCGTTGAGCAACGGGTGGATTCCCCCGGAGTACGGTGGTTCACCGTTCTATGAAGGATTGACCCGGTACGGAGGAGCATCTTCTGCACGAACGCTCGCCACCAAAGGTCCATCGCGTCCGGCCGTTACCGTATTGGTGAAAAATTCACACCCAATCGGCAAAGCGCAATCGCTCCCGGATGCCCTAGTGGAAGTAAATCCAGAAAGAGATACATCCGCCATGTCCTACGCTTCGCGGCGAATCCTTGAAATAGTGGATGAATATTCTGCCAGGAGTTCGTCATCGAACCGTGAGATGACGCGTTCGAACACAGACTTACGCACACCACGTACATTGCAAATGCTAAATCTAATACGCTCGCAACAGATGGAACGTACTGAAGAATTGGAACAACAGCCGCCAGCTCGGCCTCCGACGGTGCCCCCAGCAGAGTACACGCTACCCATGCACGTCGATAATCCGACCAGCCCGATAGGTAAAGACGAACCTAAATCGACCGGTGGAAAGCAGATAACGAAAAAGACACGGCTGCATGCGGACCCGATAAAGGAACGAGATGTGGCTACGGTGGAGCCGATTCAGCTGCCAAATTTGAAACTACCTCCACTGCTTGAGGGACTGCCAAAGTTCGATTTTACCGTACCGATGAAGGGACCATTACTTGTGGCAGATAAGGAAGAGGGAAAGAAAAATACGAAGAGCATGAACGGGGAAAAATTGCCGGCAAATGATGAGAATAAGAAACAAGGAGAGATGGCAAAGAACACAACGGTTCAGGAAATTCGTTCATTTGGATTTACATCACCGATGCCGCTGAATAGGTCAGCTCAAGTCACCGATTCTGTTCCTGCTGCTGTGCCGACCATACCTACACCAGAAACATCCATCTCCCTGTTCCGTGAGATGACCAAGTTTATATTTACATCCCCTAAATTGCTTAACGGTTCATCGCAGAACACCAGCTCAGTTCCCGCACATCGTGAAACGGATACGTTTGTATTTGCCACGCCTATAGTGCTTGGTAACTCAACTGTACCGATTCCAACAGCGACCATATCGTTCGAATTTGCATTACCGGAACCATTGGCAGTTCCGAAGGATGCTGCGAAGGTACGTTCCTTCCAGGAACTGATGGCCGAAACGGCCACCAAATGGGCGTGTGATGTGTGTATGATCCGAAATGAACCACACCAGGAGAAGTGTATTGCGTGTGAAAGTCCCAAGCCGGCCACCGTTCCAGCGAAGAAAAAGGAACAGTTCCTTCCAGCTGCTACCAACACCAGCAATCCCACGTCCGGCAGCTTTGCTGCCATTGTCAACGCACAGTCAGGTCGATGGGAATGTCCGGCCTGCAGTGTACGAAACGAACCCACGGCATCGGTTTGCGTCTGCTGTGCGACAGAAAATCCGACCGGAGGAACGAAGAGCAATCCAACGTCCGGCAGCTTTGCTGCCATTGTCAACGCACAGTCAAGTCGCTGGGAATGTCCGGCCTGCAGTGTACGAAACGAACCCACGGCATCGGTTTGCGTCTGCTGTGCGACAGAAAATTCGACCGGAGGAAAGAACAGCAATCCCACGTCCGGCAGCTTTGCTGCCATTGTCAACGCACAGTCAAGTCGCTGGGAATGTCCAGCTTGCAGTGTACGAAACGAACCCACAGCATCGGTTTGCGTTTGTTGTGCAACGGCAAATCCGACCGGAGGAACGAAATAGACAAAAAGGATAGAATGAGGAGTACATGGTTTGTAAGGCAAAGGAAAGGGATTAAGGGATGAGTTTAAGTAAGACACAGGAACTCTTAAACATAAACATTAACACTATCATTATGCAGTTCGCCATATAATGGATTATAATATTGCATTTTTTTTTTGTTGGAACATATTCATTTTGCACTCTTTCATGTTAATGGAAAACAATTAACAACACGAAGAGTGTTAGTAGAAGAAGTGGAGAGCAGATAAATAAGATAAATAATAGTACCGGTACAGATGAATCAAACGGGTGCTTCAAAATGATTGAAGATTTATCCACAACCCTGGTGGTACGAGTAACGGGGAGAACATTAAACGTATGCAAACACATTTCCAAAGCTAAAATATGGCAAATAATTTACGCATCGATACAAGGAGAAGCGCTTCAATGATGACCGGAAGGGATGGTTTTGTTGGACCGTCGCAAAAGAAAGAGGAGTAAAAACTTGTTTGAATATATGAAATACAAAATAAATGTATAAAAGGATACAGAATAACAGAACGAAACATAGATAAAGAAATATGAAAAGACATAGTTATTTTTTTATGAATGAATAGCAGGGGAACGTTAGATATTGTTTGTTAAAATGATGATAGGGAGAGTTTTTTTTATATAACATTACGTTTACCTCTCAAGAATAGGATGTGGGTCGGCAAATCTGATGCATATTTCCTGTACTGAAAAAATGGCGCAAAACATGGCGATTCCAATTACTTGCCCTCTCTCGTTATTTACAACTTTTCATTTTGATATTGAACTCAAGTGGCAACTAAATAACTCAATCAATGCGGTCTATGGCTTGGTAAAAGTTGTATAAAATATGATAAAAAAATAATGAATAATAAAAGTAATAAAACCATCATCAAAAGAAAATTTACAATGATTTAATGTTGTATTACATTTGTTGAAAGAAACTAATATTTGATGTTGATATTTCGAGGTAAGGATCTTCTTTAATATAATTTTCCTAAAGCTTCTAAGAACCCGAAGCCTTTTTTATACAACGAAAACATTAATCTTCCATTTGCAGTTGTTTGCGAGTTTTCGATCATCAAAAAAAAAGTGAAACAGTGACAATTTTGTGGTGTGAAGCATTTGTGTCTGTTTCGGAGTTTTCACAACATTTACACACCACTCGAATCGATATCCTTTTCTGTTTTCTATTTCGAAACCACCCCGATACCAGACCAGAAAAAAAACGTTAGGACACAAACCACTCCATGTTCTGCGGAAGAATGAAAAAAAAAAGAATTTCCAACAAAACCAACTGCTGCTACACAAACGAAATGGTGCTCATGTCCTTTAGTGTAGTCCATGTCCATTTCCATCACCTTTAAGTATCGGATAGTTGGAAGAACTTAAGCGAGAGAATACAGGGAAAAACGCATGTTTTCAGGCTCGCTCGTGTGCCGCTCTTATGTATGACGCATTCTCGCTTTTCCAGTTCATACCGAGCAGGCGTTAAATCATTCGACAGCAGCACGAACCGATGGTAGCTTTTTTCCGAACTAGGATTTCCAGCCATGTATAGCATGTGGCATTACATGCTGGCGAGAAAGATGCCACCGTCACAGCAAGAAGGGATGAGTCAGTGAGAAGTAAGGAACGCGTAAGTTATGTTGGCCTTTACCCATTGATTCTTTTTTTTTGTGCTTTTTAGATTGTTTCAACATACGCTGTGTGTCCTCTGCTTGTTGGATGTTTTGGGCGAAAGGGTTGAAATCCCATTAAAAGCTGCTTAAAAGCAGGAGAGTGGCGTTACAAAACACCAACTACACAAACCGAACATGAAACACTAACGATATGGCTGCGAGTAGAACGAATGTTGACGAATGAGTAATGTAGAACGGAAGGACAACAGCACTCGTCTACAAAACACAGAGTGGCAACGTTCCACTAGTGTTGGAGAGACACTCGCGACTATATAGACAAAACCTAAAGTGATCCATCGTAGGTTTCGGAAGCCGTAAAACATTAAATCTAATTTCTATTTCCAATTTCGTGTTTCCTGCTACGAATGAAATCAAATTTCATCGCCTTGGGGACCAGCAGTGTATACACTTCGTGGGGGGTTTAAAAATTGAACCAAAATTTCCCAGGACTTCCAAAGAAAATGCTTCACACTTTGCCAGGAAAACGGTTTTAACAACTTGATTAGGGTAAAATGTCAACTATCTACTTAGTTTAATTTAAGGCCGATTTCATCACTTTTAGAGAACTTGCTTTGAAAAAAAAAGAAACGTACCCAGATCTCGCAATAAAATTTTAATAAAACATAATCAGAAAGACAGCACATGAAACGATGGTTGCAGAGTATTCACATCTACGAAGGATCGTATTTCCAAACGGTAAAATCGTTGTGTTCGCCACAGGCATACGAATTTTTCCCTTTTCTTTGTTTTTTTTTTGTTTTTACACTATTCTAACCGGTTAGTGGAGCCCGAAAAAAGGCTGAAGGGTTTTGATGGCAGTTTTGGGCTACGGACAGAAATCCTTTGCAAATCCTCATCATCGATAAACGGTAAGCCGGATGGGGGGAACAAAGAAGCAAAGCGAGTCTTATATCCTCAAACCATGCACACCAATCGGTTAGGGTAAGGGGTTCATATAGACATGAAAAATGGAAGCGATTATTATGTTCCGTTAGCCACAAACCTTTCCCTAGCAGAAAAGGATGGTGGAGGCTTAACTAAAATAAAATAAAAAACAAAAAAAAGATTCAAATAAGCCCCTTTTTTCAATGTTAACAGATCGGTGTTTAGGAAGGATACGGTTCATGCTACACTTTGGGGAGGTTTTTTTTGTGGACCTTCAGTAAATTTAGTTGAAAGAAAAGAAAAAAAGCAAACTGCTTATCTGGTTCAGGAATGCATTCTCAATCATCAAAAAGCCGGATCCAGTAGAGTAAGGAGTTTGGTTGGGGGCCGGGGGTTGTAAAAATTATGTACTGCAGCACTTCGATACACCATTTTCGGACCAATGTTCCAAAACCGCGCTTGACGTGCAAAAGCAGAATTGAAAACGAACCTAATCCCCCCTTTCCTCCCCCCATTTCCCTTCCTAAGTAATTCCCAATCAAAATACGGTTCTATCTAGGGAACTTCATCTTTACGCTGATGGAATTCCCCGAAAAAGGCTCTCCCCCGGAATGAAGGTGTATCGGGGGTGTTTGCAGCAGCATCAAGATAACGTTTCTTCTTCTGCTCTATTGTAACGAAATGTTTTTACCACTTTTTTGCGAAAAGGGATTGGCACGATGCGAATTCTCTGAATGCAGTGTTTTTGTAGAACAAAAAAAAACTTCCACCCTTGCCCGACCACCATTCTTTGTCGGATGCAAAACGAATGTTACCATTGCAAACCAATCCTTCGACCCCTTTTTTGTTCTTTGACTTACACACACGGTTAGAGAGCATTTCGGAGTTCTGTAAATGTAAACGACCGTTCATTAATTGGTAACAGATGCAGCACGGCGGTAAAGCAATGAAAAACGAATGCCATTAGAATGCTAAATTAGTTTGGCCGTAATGTGGTCGGGGGGATTTTCTTTAAAAACAATCGAACGTATTATATGTGGTGCTTGGGGAGAAATGTATTTCGACGAACATTAGTACTGTGATGCACTTTTATAGATTGTATTCCTTCCATCGACTCCTAAAGGTATGCAAAATATGTTTAATTAGTTCCTTAATAATGGGTTCCAGAGATCCATGACCGCAAACAGTTAAAGAGGAACATATTTTTTAAATAATATAATACCTTTTTTATTACAATTAAATGCATACTAGCATATTTATAAACTTATCAAGATTGATATGCTTGCGCCAAGAAATTTTGAAGGAAAAACGTCTCATTTGTTGTGCATTTAGTCGTCATTTAGGCGTTAGCACATTGGTAAAACTTGTTCTAGATGTTACCCTCCACAAACCGACTAGTTTATTAATCTTTGGCCATTAAACTAGACAATAGTGTAACCCGTCAATGACCTCACACATTCGGGAAAGAAAAAATAAAAACAATACAAACCATGCGACCACCAAGGGGTGTCTTTGGTAATGAGATTGTCCCAAAAAGGGAGTCAAAGTATGCGACACAGATCACCAATTTTGCTACAACACTATCGAAATTGTTTTTTTGTCTTAATATGCCACAAGAAGAAGAAAAAAACAAACTCATCTCCCAGACAATTACTACCAAGACCAAGAATCCTTCGTGCAAAAAAACAGGAACAATACATCCCCATGGACAGCACAAAACGAGCAAGCAAAAATCACTGAACCACCAACTCCACCTAAAACTCCACAACCTGCGACAGAGAGTTCAAGGTGGTATAATTGTTCAATGATATGCTTTTAGGTTCGCGGGTAGACAAACCTTACCAAGTCAGCCACGACTCGACTCTCCTCGACTCGACTCAAGGGAAGAGTTCAGGCGAATCGAACAATTATTCGGACATGAACTTTTGCCGTTCCGGTCTGATGGCCTTGAAACACGACCGCCGCGGCCGCCGTCCATCGTGTGCGAGGCGAAGGCGAGGGATACGCGAAGACATCAAGCGATTATCGAACAGAAGAATTCACCTTTCGCTGAGCGTCGAATGCACACACAAAGCATTCGGTGCGTTAACTGATTATTATCACGGTTTTGCTGGGAGGACATTTTAGGCACGACCGGGCACAACACGTGAAATGGATCGAATGTGGTTTGCCAGACGTTTAAATGTCACGAAGAGGCAGATAAAAAAAATCAGATAACCAGACATAATAATTGATGTGTATTTTGCCAAGAATCTCTACAACAAATTGTAGTAACTATTCTTCGGCATTAAAAAATTCGAAGCTTTTTCTTTACATATTTAAACTTTAAATTTTTTCCAACCTTCGCTTCATCGAAAGTCCAACTCCTTCCTAAAAACGGAACAAATTAAGGTGTCGAAAAGAAGTTACCATCAACAGAAACCGATTGTATTCCATCCATGTTTTGTTCGAGTTGGGATTTCGTTTAACCGTTCGCCAATGTTTTAATCTTAACCTCACGGCAAATGGTTTCCTTCCCTTGCTGTTGCGGTTAGCCCAGGCCAGACTAAGTCATTGAACTGGCCCGAAAATAAGGTTCCTCACCTTGCACACCTTCCTCATTTTCCTCACCACAAATTCACCACTTCCACAACGTCGTCAACCGGTTGCTGAACTTGCGCATCAAGCATGTTTCCATGCATGAAATACCACCACCAGGAGGGTTGCTGTTGGCCAGCTGGTGATCGGCTCAAGGATCTGACAAACGTTAAAGTTAACAATTGAATGTCAAGTAGAAATTGAAAAACCCGACTGTCGAAGTGGTGCTAGGGAATAAAATAAAACCAACCCCGACGAAAAGAAAATGCTTTAGCAGAAACAATTCTTGCGGTTGTTGAATTTTCAATAAGCATTCTTTACACACATCTACGACAATGATGGTCGGGCGAGCCACCACACATCGGGGAGAAGGGCATAAGAAGCCGTTGCATCATTGAAAACAACGCTACAGAACGATGAATTGAAATTCTTCTTGGTGCAGAAGCCATATTGAAACGGATCTCCGAAAAGTCTTCCTACTGCTTCCCTTGTTGAATACGTTGGGTCTGCCGCAATTCAATTCGATAATGCTTCATCTGCTGCTGTCCAGAGCTTCAAAAAGCGGATGGCCACGAAATTCAAGAACCATTGCTGAGTTCCAAGGAAACAGGAAAGAGCACTTCGAAAAAGTTTCTTCCTGTCAGGCTTCTGATAAGAAGCCCTATTGCAGCGGGTATACTGGAGAGCAATAACCTCAACATTCCTCCCCAGGGATCCGGATGCCTAGCGTGTACTTCCCAAGTGTAAATTTTTACTGAGCATTAATAAATGAAAGTGTCCAATAAGAAAGAGCAAACCATAAATTGATGTACTATAACAAAAGGAAGAAATTCATCAACGCAAGAATATGCTCCCCAAAGCAGCTTGAGACAGCTTTATCTCATCGAATGGTATAAGAGTCATAAGACTGCCGAACTAAGAACAAAAATAAACCACAAAGGAATGAATTCTGCAATCTCTAACCCCCTTTTTAGCTTTTAAATATTCAGCAGCCCCAGTCACCATCTGCTTATTCGAAGAGTTCTTCCACTAGGTAGGGCTAGAAATTGATTGTTGCAATCTAAAACAACGTAATGAAAAAAAATAAAACAAAACCGAAACACACAAACTCTTTTCCCCGCATGGATGAGGGAATTGACGACGAAGAAATAATTTCCCCAGGGAGTACAGAGGGATAGGATTTAATTTCTCAAACAAGCTGCCAGGGAGGCAGCACCGGCGGTGACGTGATCCACGGTCAACCAGCTGTTTCCTTCACGTCTGCACGCCAGACACTATAACCAGGGTGCAACAACGCGCATTGCAACAAATCGGTCCCTCTCTCGGTCGAATGCGCCCCGTACACACACATTGGGGCGCTTATGGAAACCGTGATGAAAGTAGCAGAACGATGGAGAATGAAAACAAAAAAAAAACGGGCCAGTTGTGAGATCATTTTTATTTTCTAAAGAAAACGGAAACAAAACGCTTATGAGCAGAAACCAAAGATGTGACGGGGAACGGAGGAAGAGGACATAAAAAAAGAGCAAAGAAGGTGACCAACCTTTAAACTTTGCTCTCACCCAGGCCACTTTGTGAATGTCAACTGCCTTTAAAAGCGCTTTGCAACAAAGACCTGCGTCCACCGGAGGGTGTGTGTTAAGATGTAGTGTCAGAAGTCATGCTATTTTATTTTTTTTCGTACTGTGTTGCTTTTATCGATCGAAAATGGAAGTCTCACGATACAGCATGGACGAAGAGACTTGCGGATTTTTTCCGTTTGTTTGATCCTTATCTTCAAAAGTGATGTTTTGCTTTTGATGGCGTTTTGCATTTTAGCTTATAAATTGACCAGACAAGATTTTTCCTTTTTTGTGACCATCTGTCGCAGAGCATTGTCGGGAGCTGTTGGAAACAAATTTATGCTCCAACAAAGGTGGACATGACACAGAAATCAATCGATTCGGAGTTCTAGAATGTTGGAAAAATGGCTAAAATATTCGACTACTCGTGAAAAGGCCAAACATTTGTTTTCACCAACAGGAGTTTTGAACAATAAATTAAGGCAAAGATGGTCTGGAGTGATTTTTTTGACAATTACGGGTTTAAGAAAAAATCCTTGAGGAATACCCACAAAAAAAGTCCTCTGCAGAATGTCAAAAGAGGTGTTTTTGCTACGACAAAAGAAGAGAATAAACATTTGAGAGACACAATTAACGAAAAAATAGATAATGATTACGAACTCAAATTTGAGAACGATAGCTACAACACTTGACCAAACGATTCGAATGTCTGAAGCAGTGGACGTGGACAATCTCTCGTCATCACTCGCAATAATCGCATCTGGATTAGAGAATAGAGATGTTTTAAATATTAGATAAACAAAAGTTAAATATGGAGTATATAACGCATTAAAGTAAAAGTCATTACCTTGATTAACTCCACAACAACAGAACTTTCTCACAAGAAAACAGATAAAGTTCACTAATTTATTCGTTTCATGCAATCCTTTGGTGATGGACAGCTTTAACCCGTGAATCGGGTTTGTGTACGTCCGATCCATGGGAAAGAAAATTAAATTTACAGCAATATAGCGCCAGTAGCTGCACCAATTTTCCTCGTAACCGTTTCGCCGAATCAAGAAGTCAACCGTCATGAATAATTAATGACATACGTTCTCCGGTTTGATAGCATCCAGAAACTAACTGGAACTCACTGCACGGTTTTCACGGCGGGGAAAAGTTCATTCAGACACACCTTCCTTTTAGCTACTTTTATTACCCAAACCCCCATCAAAACTTAGATCACGCGGGTTTTTGGCAAGGATTTTATTTCCGGTGGAAAGTTTTTTTTTCTACCACATTGCACAACGGTAGAACAAAGCCTTACGTTGGTAGAATTTAGATGGGGAGAACTTTTAATAGTTTTTGGACGTAGGGTGTCCTTCGCGATGAAGCATTTTTTGTATCTATTCTTTACTAAGGCACTGCGAAAAGCTTTGTCACACAAGTTTATGAAGGGAAACTATTAAAATGGATAGAAAAAAATACAGCTTTAGCTGCGGAGATTACAACCACTCTGACATAAAAGAAAACTTATCTCTTCTGTGTTGAAGGAACATAATCCTGCGGACTTGATGCACCGTTTGAATTCTATCTTATCTTTTTTTAAGGCTAACTACTTCAAAATATAAACCCAAGGTTAGTGTTTATGTCCAGTGCACTTCTCCAACACCGGAGATATTCCAGCTAGAAACTCAAGTCGTAAAGTGAGTGCTCAATACGGTTGATCGAGTTTGAATTTCCGGTTGTAGTTTGTATTTTCTTGGAGAAAAAATAACTTTTACATCCCAATCCGGTTATTATACCCGTACTTACACTGTTTCACTCACAGCAAACGAACAGGAAGTGTAGGTCACACACAAAAAACCACCGGAGAGTAGCCAATGTTGTAACTGGAAACCCGAAAACCGGTAACTACACAGCAAAAGGCACCCAGGCCAAGGGTCAAATGGAACGGGAGTGCCGAAAAGTATAGGAAACACCTGAAAGTACGTGCCTCTGCTACAGGCCAACAGTTTGCGGACATGAGCAAGTTAGTGTTTGGTTGCTCCTTATTCCTTCAGAGCATTTCAGCGACCGTCTCGTACCTGTCTCGTACCACAGGTGAAGGAATGTACGATAGGGAACGGCCACCACAGCAGCTTTTACCGTTCCTTTACATCCTGCCTTCGGATTTCGTTTTTCGTTTCTTTTTTACGTACAAACTTTCATCGAATGCATCGGTACCGGGTAACCGGTCTGTATGCACATCGGTCCCAACTGCCAGATGGTGATTTTCTTTTCTTACTTTCCTGATCGCAACTCACATTGAAACCCGCATCCCGAACGTGACGCTGCAGATGGAATTGAAGCTGGAGCTGCACCTGGACGCAATGAAAAGAAAAGCTTTGTTTCTGCAAATGTTTCGCTCTTACTGCGTTTCGTCTCCCTTTTTTTCCAGGATCAATTGCTTTGTTTGGAACACGTTTAAAAAAAGTTTAAAAAAAAGATCATTCTGCAATGATCTGTCGGTGGTGTGCGGGGCGGTTCTTTGTGCTGATTCGGTTTTAGGATATTCTTTCTTAAGAGAGATGTGTTTTAGAGATCAAGGAAAGAAGGTTTAATATTGCAAGAAAACTTCAGATAAAAAGAAATTCTGAGAAACACAAAAAATAGTAGATTGTGCAGCACAATATTTAGGAGCTTTTGAGTGTATAAAGTTCAAAGTTTGATTAAAACTATTTGTAACAAAATGTAACTGTATTCCTCACTATTGCTCTTGTACACCAACACAACACATTGTTCTCATTTGCCAAAACGAATCATTTATGCTTCAGCTGCTTTATGCTGTCACAGATTTGATAGAGAATAAATGGTTTCCACTTTTTGGAAAGCACAATTTTTCCCCACGAACAGCAAATTCTACCACATCAATTGTGGACAAAATTCCACTAAAAATTTAATTTACCATCAGCATATTCTTCCTTAGCTGCAAAACCGAAGCACTTCCTCTCTCGCTCGTTGCGGAATAAAAAACCACCTTAAAAAGCCACTACAAAGCAGCCCAACAAAACTTTAAGAAAAAACCAAACCTACCCCATTTGCCAAATAACCGTAGAGAGTGGAACCAAATGAAAATGAGTTGGAAATGTGTTCATGGTTCAAAACCGTAAAATGGAGTTTTGCGAGGCGAACGTCTCTCTGGAAGAAGGTCCGCAAAACCATTGCCAGTGTACGCAGTGTCTCTACGCCAACCACATTGCGATGCTCAAGGAGACGATTATAACGAAAATGATGGTGATGATGATGATGAGATACGCGTCCAAGACTGATGCGGGTTCCCGCTCGGTACGAAGGCAACCGTACAAAAGGGGTTGGAAAGCTGCCAGCCACAAACATAATCTTTAAGCCCGCATAAAGCACACCGTAATAAGCGAGCGAATGGCGGTGCTGCAGTAGCAGTACTCCTCCATCCTCCATTTTAGCTCACATTTTGATCAACACACACACACACAAAACACACATACGCGAGAAAATGAGTTCCCTTGTATCAGATTTGAATTAGGTTTTCCCCTTACACAACCATTCCAGTGTGGTTGAATGCAAACGTTTTGTGAGTTGTGGATTTAAGAGAAGATCGTAAAGTGAGTAGCAGTAGATATTTTTTTCCTTTGGCCATTTTTAAGTATTAGCTAAAGTTATCAAATTTTTTAGAAGATATAATATGATTGCTATTAGTACAAAAAATTATAGTCTGCTTAATTCAGAGTTTTAGAATGATTTTGTCATGCGTTGTGCATAACTTTAGGCGACGAGTCGAAAAAGGAATTTTTGCCTATTGGAATGTACAAATGAAATGATTGGTGTTAATAGTAATACATTTGCAGCACATGACACATCTCTATATAGAAAAAGAAATCAACTTTCGCACCAAGTCAGTATAGTGCCATGTGGATGAGTATGTCTTCTTCTCATAAACGATTGTTCTCGATGTGGTACCAAATGATCACACAACCACATGTAATACAAGGCGACCCCACCACTAGAAGGTCTTGTCTCGCACTTAAGTAGAAGCAGTTGCTAGAATGGAGTGAGCTAAACTTGAAGGTTAACGATTGAAGGTTCCTTCTCATTCACAAAGCACTACACGGTACACGCGCGCAGCTTAAATTGTTGAAGGCCCGTCCATCGATTTGTCTGACTCGGTGCCCTGTGTCTCTCTGCCGTATATCAAACCAATAGCTACTTGTCTAGCTGTTGTATTTTGAAGCAATTTAGCAAAGTTAAAGCCGCCACCAATGTAAACTGGTCAAAATTGTTTGATGATTTGTCTCGCTTTCCCATTCTCGTAACTTGGCATTGTTTTTACATTGTGGCACGTTGGATGGAACACGGATGAAGCAGTGGAACTCCGCAAACTCGGACCGGGTGGTTTGCACGTTCACCACAATCGCGACCGTTTATATTACAAGGTTTTGGTTACGTTTGGTTCCATTTCGTTTCGTGCGTTAAATGAAACAGAACACAAGGTAAGGACATAACACGAGTTCCATGCTTTTGTGGCGATCTTCATTCATGGTGTTGAGAAGGGGCAAAAAAGAGCAACAAAAAAGCACGCAAGCGTAGATCACTGTTGGAAGATCGAAACAGTTCCGTAGATAGAGAGATTCATCAAAATCATCATCATCAGGAGTAGATACAAAAGTATACAATGACAGTCACGTAAAGATAAAAAAAGAGTATGGCGATCAAAAGCCAAGGTTACAAATTAAGAAGGCAGGAAAAGACGTCATTAGACGATTGAAAGACGAAAAAGACGATTTGAAATTGACAGAAGAAAATGTGTACTAATTTTTTTTAGTACAATGGAAGTTATCTACTGTGATTCGTCATGGGCACAATATCCTTCTTTCAATCAATTGTTTCTGCAAAGGACATCTGGGTTCCTTGGACCAAACTCCAAGCCATGAGACCTACTAATCGTTGGATCGTTAGCGATACAGTACAAGGTTTTCCTTGGATCTTGAGATCTTGTTATTCTTTCTTTAGTGATCGTAACTTTTTTTAAATTTTCATGGAGTACTTTTGAATGTCCGGATCTTTCCGTGGAACTTGGAGAGGAAGATCTTCAATTTAACCCAAAAACTATCCAAAAAGCAAACATATCCTTTCATCCTTTCTTTAGTGATCTTAACTTTTTGGAAACTTTCATGGAGTATTTTTGAATGTCCGGATCTTTCCGTGGAACTTGCAATGGAAGATCTTCAATTTACCCCAAAAACTATCCAAAAAGCAAACATATCCTTTCATCCTTTCTTTAGTGATCTTAACTTTTTTGAAACTTTCATGGAGTATTTTTGAATGTCCGGATCTTTCCGTGGAACTTGGAGAGGAAGATCTTCAATTTAACCCAAAAACTATCCAAAAAGCAAACATATTTTTTTATCGGCATTAACAACCTCAAAGCATCAAAACCTCAAGTCAATAATTTCATTAAACAATACAAGCTTTATAAAATGTAAAAGAAAGTTAAAGGGAACAAGGTTCAGGGTAAGGGAATTTAAACAAAATATCACCAATTCCACTACAAACCGCTCGGTTACGCATTATGATGTGGTTTAAAACAAGTTTTCAAAACACAGTCTACTATTTCCGTTAACACCGTTACTAACCGGTTCCAAAACCGGGCAAAACGGGGGGGTTTTGATAGAAATGCGCGTACGCGAATGTGTTACGATACAAAACACGTGCGTTTGCGTCGTTCACCCTTTTACCAACCCTTGCCGTGCGACTTCAACGACAACCCACACTCGACCAAGGCACTTCCCTACCATATACGACCGTCACACCTTGTGTTCCGAAGGCTGCTGCTGCATATTCACGTTTTACACACATTTAACAGCCAGAGAGAAGCCGTCTTTCCCTCGAGGATGGTGACGTTGCCTGATGTCGTATTTGTTTGCGAAGGCACACACCCGCGATAGATAGTGTAGGGGTGGATAGATAGATGTGTGTGTGTTTTCTAAAGCGCAAAAAACCCTTCACCCCTTTAGTACATCGATCATGTTTCGTGTGCGCTTCTTCCGTTACAAGCAAATGCAAATGATGGCATCCGTTCCGCAGCTACGGACTGATAATAAACGGATGGCATTGGACGACTATTTTACCTGTCCTCCTCCTGGCACGGTGAATGGTTTCTTCTGTCAACATTGTGGTGTAAAAGGTAATGTGTGTAATTAAGGTTTTTTTATTGTCTGTTGCAAAAATAGTGCAAGAAATTGGTTCTCTTTTTCATACTAATTATGAAAGGTAAGACGTCCAAGGTTGTTTGGTTAGTTGGTAAGAAGGTTATCTACCAGTCACGAAGTGAAGTTTACAGTGAGTTATTCATTGTACTAAAAACTCAAAACTCTACGTTAGGTCTATAAAGTAGGCAAACGCTTGACTCACCCTTTAACGATGTAATAAAATGGGACAAAAAAGTCTTAAACTAACGTCGGCAAAAAATTGGCTTTTAAAAGTTAATCATTAGCGCTGTTAAGTAAAAAAAATAAGTATCTTGTTCTACATCCACACAAGAAATACATAAGGAATTCCAAGGTCCAAGAGGTTGAAGGGCAAGATAACAAACCTTATACGACTTGTATTTCAGCAATTTACCATCAAAAGACAAGTATAAACCATAAAACCGAAAAAGAGCATCTTTGAAACTCAACTGAAAGCTTTCACTGAGTTCTTGATCCATGATAAAGCGCAGCAAATAAAATAAAAATTGATTCCACTCCACCTATGTGGATGAACACCTTTTTAAGGGGAACGGATCAAAAGACTAGCTGTCCTTCAACCAACGTAGTAAAAAGATCTTCCTTTCCGGTGGAAGTTTCAGTTGGAGTCGCTGGCAAAAAAAATCGCATTCGTCACCCTTTTTGCTAGCGTATCGGCGCACGTTTGTTGGAGATAATTCAAGCCAAGCGTCGGTTTGACCGTAAAAGGAAATCATTCAACGAGCAACTTCGTGGCGTACGCGGAAGGGGACACTCGAATTGCTGCAAGCTTTAACGTTTGCTGGATTAAAAAAGGCATGCTCTTTCTAAACATTTTTGCACAACTCAATTAAATCGAAATCGAATAAACTTCCGCAACATAGTGTTTCTTAGAAGCAGCTGTTTGTATTACCACAAGAAAAACACATATTAGAACTCACAAACACTTGCCGTCAATGCCAAGCACCAAGTTATGTCTCAGTGTGTCCCCTAATGCAAACGGAAGGTTAAATAATGCGCTGTAGGACGCGCTCGTCACACAAAACCACCGAAACCAAGCTTTGAACATTGTTTCGGTTCAATTATAAATAGAAAATAAACACAGCAAAACTCACAACACAAAGTGTTTGCTTGCGTTCGTCTGCTGAAGAAGAGATGTATCAAAATCGGCAGCCATATAAAATCGATTCGAGGAGCATTGAGTGATTCGATTGTTTTAAATGAAAGTGGCATTTTGTTGTACTAAATTCTTTCAAAAATCTAATTACAAGCATTTTGTGGAAGTTTTGCTTGAAATACTTTCACTATCTAAGTTGCATAAAACCTTAAGAACTGTCCCTGTAATCCTTCAAGATATGCTTCTTTTCCCCCCCTATACCCTTAATACATTTCATCGTCAAAGTTTGATTATTCTAGGAATGCTTCTAGAACACCATTTTACCAGCAAAACAATGAGACTAACATTTTAGTTTTAGTCTAATGTCTTACCGTTACGCTCTTGACAGATAGAATATACGCGTTCCCTTCATCTCTTTCTTTACTGCTGCTGCTCAGCTACAAGAATTTATTTCCACAAAAGTGGAAAAAAACTAATCGCAAAACTTTACCTCAGAACCACGACAAGGAACACCCCACACCCCCAGTTCCCACAAAAAAAAAGGGAAAATCCGATACAATCTTCTGGGTGTGTCTCGCTTCGCTTCCCGTTTGGTGAAAAACTTTTATTTCTGTACTCCACACTCCGGTGGGGTCCGATACAACGTTTCCTATTGCATGCTCCTCGTCGTCTAGGAGTTGGTGGCCGATAGCATAAAAGACAAAGTTCCTTCGTCGACTCATAGAATGATTTTGACGTTCCGAGCGTATATACCCCATTGAAGCGAAGCACATCAAAAAGCCTTCGCCTGGACGGCGGACAACGGCGAAAACGGTTCTTGTGTGAAGAACCGGGAGGAACATGCGCCGTTCGAAGTTCCCGAGTATAGAGAACCGACAGCATTCCCCAACGGTTTGGAAAGCTGGACTTTCTCCGGGGGTTGTTCATATGCTGTGTGTGTGTGCGTGTGTATGTTTGGGTGGATGTCCACGTTTTTCGTGGTAGTTTAGTACGGATAATATCAGGAAGTGGTTTGCCAGAAAATCATTCTTCAATTTTACACATAGAATTTATTCTAATCATAATAATCATAACAAAAGTCTTAGTGACTAGCCAGCTGTCACTCACTTATTGGGAAACTCACTTATCGAGAAATTGAATCAAAATGAGTGAGTTAAAATAAAGAGTTGTGCTCTTTATCTAGCTCGAGGGAGCTGAATAACTCATAAATGATATAAATCGCCAGGAAGAAAGATTTAACTCACTCTCCATCTCTCTCTTGTTGGCTTTTAACGAGCTCTAAGATCACGCCGGCCATTTCAGACTTACAAGACTTATTTTATCAATTAGCAAGTCTGTCCTTGCTACGGGGGAAGGTCCGGATGGGATTTGAACCCGGTCCTGCCGTGTGGACGGGCGCCATTTATCACATACACCACCGAGGTATTCACTCTTTTATTCTAAATCAGATCAATGTAGAACACAAGTCGCATCATATTTAAACAATCCGTCTGTAGTTGATGTATGACTTTTGTATATCTTTTTTTGAGTTCGAACTCCAAAAAACTCTTTAAAAAGGCTCCTGGAAACCCTTGGTCGTTCTAGTGTTAAGTCAAGAAATCTAAAAACCGAAAACTTTGAAATTTTGTTCCCAAAACATTAGCTATTAGCAATTTGATAAGAAAAAATAAATTATAAGACACCAGATTGAAAAAAAAACAATTTTGTATAGTACATGAACATGAAAAAAATATAAAAGAAACTTATCCAATTGTTGCCGTGTCATGTGAGCACAAATGATCCAGCACACACCAAAGAGCGGCCATATTTGCCGTCTGATCACAACGTTCCCCCTCACGGTAAGAACAATTTTAGATGTGAAAACTGACGACACACACTAACGCACACGTTGAATTAAAAAAAACAATGCGCGCGTGTACTGCATCGCATGAGCAGAGTGATTTGATACGAACGGAGCGAAGATCATTCACGTTGCCACTCGAGCAGTAATCAAATGATTGTGTGCGCGCGTGTGATGATGCTGTTGTGCGAATCACACCAATACACACACACATACAACCATACACAACAAAGCAATCACACATCGGTGCTGTCGATTACACAAGTAGTTCGTGAATGTGAGGTTTCCTGTCGCGTTGGTAACTTGACTCTCTTCATCCAAGTAGGCTAAGCGTGCTGCAATGTTTCATTTTGCTTCAGCTTTCAGAAAAAGGAGTTTTCTGTGTCTAAAATCTAACACAAAAAAACAACGACAAAAACAAAACAGAAGCATAAAATAGTACATACTTTGTGTAGAAAAAAACAAAAAAAGCATGGTGAGCTAGAATAATGCTACAGCAACACGCGATACTCATTGTGAGGGCTTTTGTTTTTTAGCAATCTGTTTTTCTGGAGCGTGAGGGGCTTTTCTTTGCTCAACACACACAAACACACATGAAACATCACACGGTTTGTGACCATTTTCGCTTTCAATCTTCAAAATGAAAGAAAAGCTTCAACCCCGGGGGGATAGAGAAGAAGCTGCACCATTAGCGCGATGGAGTAATCAAGTGAGGCTTTGACCGGCTTAGTGTGTGTAATGGAGTCATGGAGTACAGGAGGGGGGATGGGAAAAGTGCGGAGGATGAGATACCCAATAGAAGCGTGTGGAACATGAAAACATTAGACGAAAATGCAAACTCTCACTATTCTTCGCGTTATTTCGGTTTCCCTCTCGATCGCTACCTTCCATCCGCAACTACTTACATTTTTCCTCCAAGGTATAAGAGCGAGGTTAGCTTTTTTCGATTTTCTTTTAATGCTTTCGTGCTACAACCCCCAAACCACCAACCCCCAAAGCTACTGACAAATGAGAAAGAGAGAGCGCGCGCGAGAGAAACAATGGAGGGTTGAAAAGATATACGGGGCCTGGATGTAATCATGAATGCCGTCATCGGTTTCATGCGCGCCGTAAAACTGAAACAAATGGTACCGAAGAAAAGGGGATGCCATGGAAAGGGCATGAAGAGGGACGAAACGCCCCAAAACAGAATGAAAAGTGAACAAAGAAAACTCACTAAAGCGAGACATGTACACACACACACACATACACAGAGACTCATTCGCGCTGCCAATGGAATTTCCGTAGTTTTTGTTTTTATGTTGTTTTTTTTTTGTTTGGTTATTGTGTGCGCCACACGATATCTCACACGACAGGGGCTGCCCTTGTTTGTTCCTTTAACCGTCATGCGATCCCCATTCGATCACTTTCCGGCGATGGATTCATTTTACTTTCGCGTGACGATGGTGGAGCATTTGTTCCTATTTGTTTTTTTTCCTTCCTCCCCCCTTCAACACATATGCCATCTATGTTATTCATGTTGCAAATATGTGATCCATTTTTTGTGAAATGCGAGAACAAAAAAAAAACGCCATAACAACAATGGTTGCTTTGTTACCGTGTGGGTACCGGCAAGTTTCTTTGTGTTTGTCATTTTAACCGGCTGGCAATGTCACACATATGGGGGATGAATCATGCTGTGCTATGTATTTGCTGGGTATTTTAATAAGAAAAACATTTTATACTTCAAAGTCTTAAAACAATGAATTTAAAACATTCTTATACAATGAGAAAAGTTCTTTTTCCCAACAAATACATTTTTAGCAGTTGAGTGAACTGTCATCAGAAACACAATTTCATGATCACACACAATAGAACTCTACTTTAAAAGTGTGAGAAAAGCACGCACACTCGTGAAATTATTCTGAAGTTTAAATGCAACCTTCTAATCATCACAATTTCAACAATCATAAAGTAAACACGTTGAGTAAAATGTTTTAAAACACAACCACACAACACACAACACACACAACCGAATCATCCTTGGCACAAAGAGCTGGGCTAAACAATGAATCACAGGCTGTTTAGTTTGTGTATGTGTAGATATAGCGGATGCGTACAAGTGTGTGAGTGTTGTGTGTGTAGCCCGCGGAAATAGAAGACCCTTCAAAGGGGGGGGGCCCATTGAAAATAAATTACAATCTCAACATGCCTGTACACACATACGCATTCGTACACCACAAGTGCACATATTCACCCCCACACCATGATGCAATGGACACAACGGTAGGGCGCACGTGCGCACACACACCCTTAGCTCAGCATGGGACGGAGAAGGGTTTTTTTTCGCGTGAGTAGTATGTGTAAATGTGTGTGTGTGTGTGTTGAGTTGTGTGCGTGTGTATACTAAGAAGTGTGCTTGGTTTGCTTTGATTGGCGAGATGGTTTTCCACCGAGTGTTTTTGTTCTGAACGTATATTCATATTTATCTTACGCTGAGAAAATACCAACCCTCCTCTACGCTCCATATGACGAGTGGAATGAAACGGTGTTTAATGGGAATGAAACGGTGTTGGGGTTTTATTGAAACGAAAGCAAAGATTACGATGTACAGTGCGGGTTGCTGGGTTAGAGACTAATGCCGTACTCATATAAACATGATTAAAACTCACTTCCACTGTGTTCCATCGTGACCATCGGGAACCTTCTATTGCTTCTTTCTCCCTCTCTCTCGCTCGTTCTTGTGCTTTGCGTATGGTGTAGTGAGGTTGAACGAGACTCCAGGGGGGAGCTGCTACGGAACCGCCGACTGTTGTTGAGGTGGCAATGAGAAGGGGGTTGTTTTTTCCCCCACCATTAGCCCCGTCATTCTGTGTTTGATCACCTTGTACACATTTCCCTTTTTTTCTCGTTTTGCACGGCCCAGCGCGTTTCAATTGACTTCCGTTACGGCGGCACAAAACCCATACACACGCACACAAACACGCTTTGAACACAAACCCCTTTTTTTGCTACCCCGCACAATGTAAGGGCGTGGACAGAATGAATGGGGAAGAAAAAGTGATAGATTTTCACCAGAACGCAATAGAAATCATTCGTAGCACACAAGACATTCTAACTGAATTCGGGCGCCTCACTATTTACTCATACCCATACACTCTCTCATTCACATACACATACACACTGGGTAGCATTTGTAGCTAGGATGACGATGCAACAACATAAACTCAACCATAATATTTTCCGTACATAATAATGGAATCTTTTCTATATTTTCTTTATCACATTATACACTGCCACCCTTAACTCACTACCCTCTAAAATCGACTAGATGTTTTTTTTCTTTCTTTCTCTTCCAAATGCTAGCACGATTTTCACAACCGTGAATTATTTATTAACTACTTATCGTCTCACTACACATAAACACCCAGTCCCACACACTACACTCACACACAGCACACGTACGCGAAACGTAACACACAAACACAAACCGCGGATAAGAAATCATCACACAATAGGAGCTGGGCTCAATTTGCTCACCTTTCGTAGAAGAATTTGTATTACGATTGAAGAAAATGCGTACAAACGCATTACACTTTTATTTTTATCGACGACCAAATTTGTTGTTGTTTTTTTTTAATGTTCAGTAGTAGTGCATTAACAAATAGTTTCTTTAGCAAACCGACCACACTCCAATGTTGTTGCTTCTTGCGAAGTATAACAATGAATGAGAAGCAGTAGCGAGAAATGAAAGTGAGACACCGTATGGGAACGTGTTGTGTGGTGGTCTATGAAAATGTAGCACCGAACACAAGCCACAGTGGAAACGGACAACGAACGAATACGGTAACATCAAGGGATTAAATTTATAAATAATAGAAGAATACAAAATTAATCTAACAATCAACCAATTCAATCAATGGAAATGGGGATAAAAAAGTTCTTTTTTTAAATATTCCACATATCTCATTTAGGTTTGATACGACATTTCAGGACACAAAATAACTCATAATTAAATCTTTAAACGAACAAAAGGAATAACAAATAGCAAATTTACTCAATCAAGAAACCAGTCAACGAATAGCTTAGGCAGCGCGCTGTGAATAGCCAAACAAACCAGACAAACACGACACTGTTCGAAAGGTGCTCTGCCAATTGTCGTGTAGAACTGTCACTCCATCGACAATTTCAATGCCTAGTACTGTCGCTAAGCAATCTTTCCTCGTTTTATTCCAATTTCGGTGAGTTTATGTATGCTAGAAATCTGAAATTCTCTCTTCCACAATAACTGTTAACAAAGCAATCCAGCACATAACCGCTTCTGTGAAATTTGACAACAAACTATAGAGAGTTTCAAGGTGTGACACAGACATGCAAGACAAAATCAAACTGTTTTGTTCTATGTCGTGTTTGTCTGGTTTGTTCTATGCAGGTTGACAGAGCACCTCCATATGATTGCTTGGGTTTGTTCTTGTGGTTTTGTCTGGTTTGTCTTGTTCGAGAAATGACAGCGCGCTGCCTTATTTAACAAAACTCATAATTTTACACAAATTACGATTATAATTGTAAATAGCAGTGTTTTTTTACAATTTTAAAAAGGCCCGCACTTGAGCGTTTATGTCATTCAACTATTCACCTTTGGCGGACCGTCCCACTGTCATCGAGTCGGTTGTCAAACGTTTGGAAAATGGTTGGCCGCAATAATCACGCGTAACATCCACTTTCTTTACCCAAAACGAAACAGGATTATAAACTACTGCTGAGGAAGTTATTTAAGCCGTAGTTAAGTAAATGTGTGCCGATAGACTTATAGCGAACCTAATGCCACTAAGCTTGGGCATCTAACGCGCAAGGAACACAAGTAACAGTGCTAACATTTCCCGGGCTAAGCTGCGTTACTGTCGCCGTACCTTTCGCACCCTTTCGGAAGTGGTTGCAAATTATGCTTCAAACATAGCGAATCGGTTGAAAGTTATCATCTTGTCTTTAGTCGCACCGGAAGGGAAAGACAAAACGTTCAGAACAACCCAACACGATTGGTGTGCATCGCCTTGGAAGCTTGTTCTGTTCGCGTGCTAACTGGAAAAGTGAAACCCGTTCGTGTGTGTGCGTGCGTGTGTGTGTGTTTTTTTTACTCCCAAAGGGAAATTACTAGCGGCTCACAGTATGTGGCAGGTGCGGCGGTTTAGTCTGTAAATAGTTGCGCAGTTACTTACCATCCTGCCGCCAGTTATTGGCATTGTGTTGCTGTTTGATAAATTTCGGTCCAATAACTGGTGATAAGGTTTGGTGTGGTTGGTTTTCGGGTGTTCATTCCACGGAAGCAATCGAGAATGGAGTTCTCGCAGCCACCGCCGTCAGTTGATGCCGCACCGTCGGTACAACATTTCGCCAACCCGCCGCCTATCAACCGGATCCTTAGCTACCAGCATCCGCAACCACCGAAGCAACAGTTTAACTTTTACCACCACAAACCGTACCACCACTTCAATGGGTTTCGTGGCGGTGGCCCCATGTCGCAGGATGATTTCGATGGCAAGCGGCTTCGGAAGTCTGTGATGCGTAAAACGGTTGACTATAATGCTTCCATCATCAAGGCACTCGAGGTTAGTAGGAAGTAATTGGTGATCGTTGATCGGTTCACTTAGGCAACCTTCGATAACGATGGTATTCTTGTTTCTTTCCATGTATCCATCAGTGTCGCACCTGGCAACGGGATCATCGTGACAGACGTGCCCTGCAGCCGGAGAGCATCTACATTCCCGAACTGTTGCCACCGCCAAGCTACATGGACAATCCAAGCAATGCGGTTACGACCCGCTTCGTGAAGACAGCTACGAACAAAATGCGCTGTCCGATCTTCACGCTCGCCTGGACCCCGGAAGGACGCCGATTAATTACTGGGGCGAGTTCCGGCGAGTTTACCCTATGGAATGGGCTTATGTTTAACTTCGAAACGATTCTACAGGTATGGTGAAACGGGATTTATAAAACGTTTTGTGAAGATCCCCGTTTGGTATCAAAACAATCGTTGATCGGCTTTATTATATTAATGTTTTATTCTCTTTCTTTTATTTCTCTTTCTGGCAACTTGCCTAACCAAACAGGCACACGATGTGTCCGTGCGTACGATGGTGTGGTCACACAATGACAACTGGATGGTAACGGGCGATCATGGAGGATACGTCAAGTACTGGCAGTCGAACATGAACAACGTGAAGATGTTCCAGGCTCACAAGGATCCGATACGTGGAATCAGGTACAGCAGTGGAAGTGGTTGCAGTCACTGTGGCACCATTAGCAACAGTAGCAGCACCACAATCGGACGTTGCCGCTTGGGGTTGCAGTTACGGCTTCTCACAAGGGCACGACGGGTGCAAACGACGTTGGCCGCTTTCATGCTGCTAATATTCCTGCCATTGCTCGTTCGACTAAGTATACTCTTATCTCTCTCTCTCTCACTCTTGTCTCTTCACAATCTATCCTTTTCTGTCTACGTGATCAACGTTTAAAACAATACAATACGAACATGGTTAATCCGTGTTTTGCTGTATTTGCGAATTTGGTATTGTTCTTTGTTGATTAAGTTAACTCAGTCTAGAACAGTTTTACAAAGATGGTTAAAGGAAATTTTTGATTTTCCTTTTGAAACGCACTTTGAAACTTTTGTGTACATTTTGGTACACCTGATGACAATGGGACCTTTCTTTAGTTTTTGTCTCTTACTCATCATCAGCATTTACGGTTAGCGATTTTGTGGACCAACATGCGTGGCTGTTTGCCTGTTTGCGGTTTGTAAAACCAAATCCTAACACAAAGACTGTGGATTTATTCGAAATTTGTACCTGAAAATAAAGTTAATATACGAATTTTGCTCATCTTATTTAAAATCAAACGTTCCCTAGGAACACACACGCACACCAAACTGGCTTTTTGAAAAGGCATGTGATATTGTTAGCGTAAAAATAAAATCCTTACCCGTTTGTTCACGTGTGTGCTGGGGCTGGCTGTGTTTTACAGAACCGAAGGAAACAAATAAAAGGAAACGAAATAAAGTAATGAAACAATGCTAATTTTTACACCAAATAAAAACACAATAAATGGAAAGTTCAAATAAAGTGTTCATATGACACGGAGATAAAAGGAAAGGCTTTCGCCTTAGTGCAAAATTATGCGCCATGCTTTGTACAGTTCGAAACTAGCTGAATAAAGTTCCCATAAAAAATATCTCATTTGGTTCGTTTTCGTACCGGAAAGTCGGTGCGAACACGAGCATATAAAACCCGAACCTTGCGTTTTGTACTTTTACTTGTTCTGATTTTCCGTTTTCTGAAAGTTGCGACCGAATATTGTTCTCATATTTCTTTCGAGTTGTTCCTTTTTGTTGTTGACGTGCCACATTAAAATTTTCGCGCCACAAGTGAAAGAAGAATGTGAAAATAAACATAATACACCGACTATGTTCTGAGGGTTCCATAATCACCGTGATCTTCACCAAATCGCCTGTTGTGTTCCAATGAATTTTGGTCCATGGGAGCACAAGTGATCGACCGAAATCTCTCCCGCATACACTTTATTCTGTTCTGTTAACCAGTCATATATTTATTTATTCAAACACTTGTCTTAAGTCCGGACGTAGCAACGTAGCAATACAAAACAGGATATTAACAGCATAGAAGCAGAAATGGGGGCCGCATTTCGACGTTCATGAAAGTACAGCAATGACTAACATTCTCTTTTCTCCCTCTGGGATGGTATATTTTATCCCACTTCCTGTTCTGTTTCCTTTCTTTTCCATTTTTGTTTGTTCCATAAACAGTTTCAGTCCGTCGGATTCGAAGTTTGCAAGCTGCAGCGATGATGGTACGGTGCGGGTGTGGGATTTTCTACGCTGCCAGGAAGAACGAGTCCTGCGTGGACACGGTGCCGATGTCAAGTGTGTACACTGGCACCCGCAAAAGGCACTGATCGTGTCCGGCAGCAAAGACAACCAGCAACCGATCAAGCTGTGGGATCCCAAGTGTGGCCAAGCGCTCGCTACACTGTAAGACGAAAAACCGATTGTCCTTTCGCAAGCGTTTCCGGTGTATAAAATCTTTTGTGTTTTTGTTTTCTTCCCCCAGACATGCCCACAAATCGACGGTGATGGATTTGAAGTGGAATGATAATGGTAACTGGCTGGTGACGGCTTCCCGTGACCACCTGTTGAAGTTGTTTGATCTGCGAAATCTCAGCGAGGAGGTACAGATATTCCGTGGCCACAAGAAGGAAGCGAGCGCGGTATCGTGGCATCCGATACATGAGGGTCTGTTCGCTTCTGGTGGATCCGATGGGTCGATCCTTTTCTGGAACGTTGGGTATGTATTGGAAGCAATGCAGTACACTTGTTCGATTGTTCACCTTCTGATGTGCGATCGTTTGTTCACAGCACCGATAAAGAGGTTGGCAGCATCGATATGGCACACGATAGCATCGTCTGGACGTTGGCATGGCATCCGCTTGGACATATACTCTGTTCGGGATCGAACGATCACACGGTAAAGTTTTGGACGCGCAATCGTCCCGGCGATCAGATGCGTGACAAGTACAATCTTAATACGCTGCCCGCCAGCCTAGCCGGGTTGGACGAGTGCGAGCTGGAGGAACACATCGTCATACCGGGTATGGGCCCGGAAGATAAGGTGGACATCGTGGAAAGCATAGCCACGAAGGAGGCGGGTCCGATTCCGGGGCTGGATTTAAATCTGAACAGTTTTAATGAGAAAATGCGCGAGAAGAAGATACCGTACAGTAAGCCCATCCCGCGCAACTTCCAGGCGCAGTGGAATGAATCGAGCAAACTGGACGATCATACTACCGCGGCGGATGAGATAAAGGAAGTGATCTCGCAGATCGTTGACAGCGGACCGATGGCACCGAAGAAACCGCTGCCGACCGCCATTTCGTTGTACGAGCGTACGATTGCGGTGATACGTAAGTGGTCCAATATTCTTTTTGGGGAAATTTTTTCAGCCAGACAAAGTAAAACCATGGTCCGAACGTTCTATTTTCAGCGGATAGTCCACTGGAGCAAGCGATTAGTGATGGGACGGACGCCCTAAATCGATTCATCGAGCACGGTGGCATACCGGAGCTGCATGACATATTCCCACCGTTGGAAGAACCGGAAGCACCATCGAATGGAGATGAGGAACAACCTCCGAAACCACCTGCCAAACGAGCACGGCTCGACGTTGAACCAAAGTTCTTTTACGGTCCGCTACCGTTCATTGTGGATCCGCCGGATCAATCGCGTGATTCAGTCCATTCGGTAGAAGATGCGGCGTCACGATCGAAAGATGATCCCGCGTTTGATCCGAAGCTTCCGTCGCTCTTGCAGCTGGATGTAAATCCACCGGTAGCCGTACAGTTCAACACGAGCGATCCGGTAGACGTTGGGGCAAATCGGAACAACTGGAAGGGACGGGAACGGGACAAGCATCGGGAAAAGCGTGATCTCGAGGAGGACAAAAAGATCTGGAAAGAGTACAATGATCGCAACTGGGACGAGGAAGATGACGATTCGGTGATGATTGTGGAACCGCCATCGTCCTCAGCTGCCATGCGGTCCGATACGCCCGTTAGTCAGAATACCAACAGCAATGGCCAGTGGATGTCGGAGTACGATAACGATCTACCACCTGGACCACCGCCCGGAATGCACGGTATGGCACCGTGGCAGATGGCGAACAATGGTGGCATGCAACATCCGGGTGGGATGCCACCGTTTGGAGGTGGATTCGGCGATGACGATGGTGGTCGAGCGATGGACGCATTTAATCTACAACGACCGCCACCACCAATCCCGGGTGGACCGCCTCCATTCGGTAATCCGAATCCATTCGCCATGATGGGTGGCCAGAATGAGGACGACGGTTGCTTTCCTAACAATAACAATAACAATAATCATAATGTCGGAAATCATAGGAACGAATTCAATCGGAATGATGATTGGATGCGCAACGATGGTGGTGGAAACCACAGGGGTAACCATCGAAATAGAGGCGGTGGTAGAGATTTCCGGGACGATCGAGGCGGTCGGCGGGATCGCGGGTTCGGAAGGCGGAGAAACTAAAAGTCGATCGTTAATGTGTCTCGTACCTCGTTGGAAGGTTGTACGGATGGGACATTGATGTGTGATTGTTAAAGAGGGGGGTGGTCGTTTATTCGTAACAAAAATATAGCATTTAAGAATCAATATGCTAAGTTCCCTTGTACAAATGACTGTTCCCGATGTAGAAAATAGAACGAATAAAGAAGATGAGTCTTCATGGATAACAGATCTTTCAGATAGCTTTGGGTCGGTGAATCATCCGGCGGTAAGATACGATCAAGAATGAAGATTGTATAAAGATTCAAGATTTTGTAGAGAAGGGAATAAGGTTTGCTCCAGGTGATTTTCATTTAACATCATTACTATCGTGCTATCTTTTTGGGGATCGTCTTTTTTCGTGTAAAATTCACGTAGAAAACTAAATACCGAATTGTGCACAGTTTCTGAATCATTTCTAAACCATTTTGAAACATTGTAATTAATAAAAACGGTTCAATTTGAAATAGACGCCATTACTGTATCTGGCAACACTGTCACGTGATGCGAGTACATCGTGGTTATCGTGTCTACTTTTTTATTCAAACAATTGTTTCCTGCTTGATAATTTTTGTGAGAAGAATTTAGATTAAAAAACACATTTTTTTACATTTATTTCTGCTTAACATAAGTATAAATATAATATTTTTGTGCATAAATAAAAAAAAAGCTAACAAAATGTCAACTAGCTTGGCCACTGTCGGTGCCGAATGTGCGAACGCAGTGCATCGCTTTTGTTTACGTCGTCGGTACTTTCGCTTGCTCCAAACATCGCTAAAAAAATAGATTTCGCGTCCGCTTTTCCACTTTCTGTGTCCAACTGTCCGTCTGATGACATCCTCCCAGGATGCGTGCTACATATCCCTGCTGGGACTGGCGGAATACTTTCGCACTTCGACTCCGCCAGATATCAAGAAGTGCATCCAGTGCTTGCAGGCATTGTTTACGTTCAAGCCACCGCTAAAGGTGGAAGCCCGTACGCACCTACAGCTCGGGCAGATACTGATGGCCTACACAAAAAATACCGACCTAGCAAAGAACCATCTCGAGCAAGCGGTTAGTAGGGAAAGAATGCCAGGTTCAGGCAAATTATAAATGCTTCTGTGGCTTCTTTTCAGTGGATCCTATCGGAAAACATCAACAACTTCGACGATGTAAAGTTCGACACGGCCAGCTTGCTTGCACAGTTGTACCAGCAGCAGGATCAAAGTTCGCTCGCAAAACCAGTGCTACGGAAAGCGATCGAATTATCCCAGCACAATGTTTACTGGCACTGTAAACTGCTGTTCCAGCTAGCGGTAAGTGGCCGTAGCTTTAGAAATCAATTTCATTTGTTTTAAGCAATTTTTCCACCAACAATAGCAAACGCACGCAACGGACAAAGAATACACGCTGGCCTCGGAACTGTTGGCAGTGGGTGTAGAATCAACGGACGAATCGAACGCGACGTATCTGAAGTCATTGTTTCTATTAAGCCGCGCCATGATAATGATGATCGAGCGAAAAACAAATGATGTCCTAGCGATACTGAGCCAAGCCAGCCCGATCATCGACCACTCCATCCAGAACTTTCATCTGAAGGAGTACCTGAAGGTGTTTTTCTACGTACTACAAGTGTGCCACTATCTACAGCTGGGACAGGTGAAAACGGTGAAAACGAGTTTAAAAATGTTACAGCAAAGCATTCAAACGATCATTGCACCGAACTGGCCATCGGATGAACAAATCTTCGGACAAAACAACACGGAAATGTTTATGTGGCTACCGAAGGAGCAGCTGTACGTGCTCGTTTATCTGGTCACCGTGTCACACTCCATGATGGCTGGATACATGGACAAGGCGCAAAAGTACACCGAAAAGGCTTTGACCCAAATCGAGAAACTTAAATGTAAGGTTGCGTGTAACCGACTGTTTAGACGAATTTAAAACTAAATGTTTGTCCTTTTTTCCATTCCATCTTCCCAGCGCAAGAAAACAAACCGATCTTGGCAGTGTTTCAGATCATACTGCTGGAGCACATCATCATGTGCCGGTTGGTGATGGGTAACAAATCGCTAGCCATCAAGGAGATCGCACTGGCGAAGGATGTGTGCCTGTCGTCTTCGAACAAATTTCTGTTGAAGAAGCACGCGCCACAGCTGCACTGTTTGCTCGGCCTGTACGCAATGTCTACCAGCTTGTTTGAGCATGCGGAAAAGCAATTTTACGCCTGTATCCAGGAAACGACCGAACGGGAGCTCAAACTGTTTGCCAACTTGAACCTTGCCATCGTTTACTTGCGGACGAAGCGGGAGCAGGATCTGCGCAACATTCTCGAGCAGATACAGCAGGAAAATTCGCAATGCTCCAACAGCCAGGCACTGATGGGAAGTTTCTACTACGTGCAAGGATTGAACGCATTCCACAAGAGTAGCTTCCATGAGGCTAAGTAAGTAGTTGGGTTTTATCGGGTGTAATTCGTTGTTAACATTGTAATGTTACTTTTCATCATCTTCCAACAGACGCTTCCTGCGTGAAACGCTTAAGATGGCAAACGCGGAAGATCTGAACCGACTGACGTCCTGTTCGCTCGTACTACTGAGCCACGTGTTCCTTAGCATCGGTAACTCGAAGGAAAGCATGAACATGGTTACGCCGGCAATGCAGCTGGCTTCCAAAATTCCGGACATACACGTACAGCTGTGGGGCAGTGCCATACTGAAGGATCTGCATCGGATGCTGAAGGAACCGACGCAGGAGATTGAAGCGTACAACAATCACGTCAACTTCTCCCAGAACCTAATTGCCGATCAGCTGAAGTGTACCAAATTTCCGGAACATGCGCTCATTAATTGGTTCCAGGGTGATCCACCGCTGCCGATGTTGTCCCAGGATCTGTTGGTACAACCGACCGCAACCATCGTAGCACCGGTGGCGATCGCTTCCGGTTCGGGAGTACCGATAGTGGTACAACAGCAGCAACAGCAACAGCAGCAATCGGGTGGAACGTATGTGCGATTACCGGGAACGTTAAATCAGCAAATTATGTTCCAGTAGACGGGCCAGCCAGTTGCCAACCGGGACCGATTATACAGTCACTTAGTAAGTCACAGATTAAGTCGCATGCTGTAGAGATGGATAACCTGCCCAGGAAGGTGTGGTTTTTGATCGCAGAGAGCTGTTTTCTGACTTCACTGGTCCCTTAAATACTTCCCCGAGGCAACATGAAAAAAAATTATGTACAGTACATGTTACTGTCTGCCTGTGTGGCAAAGGCAATGCGTGAAATAAGTGTGTAAATGAAATAAATTTTAACTCAAGCGTTTCGCTTTAAATTGTGCACTTTTTACTTACTTATCCCCAAAAAGGATTCCAATATCACTGCGAAACAAGAACACTTTGAATGAAGGCGAAAAGGCCGGGCGAAAAATGACTGACATTCCGGGCGAAAACAATGATCTTCCTGTGTTGTGAGTGGAACGGTTTGTAATTAATTGCTGTGCAGAGGATCAGAAAGATAATTTTCGTTTTACAATTTATGTACTTGTGGAAAAGAGTCAAGGGAAAAAATTCTAAAATTAAATAAAGGGCTGGTGTAGCATCAATTGGGGGGAGCACTGTATCATATTTCCCTTTGACAGCGCGAAAGATGCGTATGTGTGTGAGTATGCGTGTCGGCAACGTGTCAGTTGCATTTGTTGACAATTTTTGCTAGGTCCATTTGGGGTGAGTTGTGGAAGCAGATATCCAGTTACAGCTGTTGGATATTCTTCAGCAGTTTTTACAACACATTCCCAAGCACTAGAATAATCATATCTTGTGTTAGATACACGTATAATTTATACAAATTAGACAAAACCTCACAGAGCGATGGCAGTGTAAGTGAAGGGGAAGTGCTAGCGCTTGAACCACATTGTATCGTACTTTCACTTGTATTTTCTCCTTCCAGATCGAAGGTTACCTTTAAGATTACACTCACATCCGATCCGAAGTTGCCTTTCAAGGTGTAAGTTACTTTTCAACCTGCTTTAAGCCTTTTTGTACATGATGTAATAGAAACGGTGTTTCTTCCGCTAACTTCCCGCATTCCAGGTTAAGCGTACCGGAAGCGACACCCTTCACGGCGGTTCTAAAGTTTGCCGCAGAAGAGTTTAAAGTGCCACCAGCAACGAGTGCCATCATTACGGACGATGGTATTGGTATTAATCCGCAGCAAACCGCCGGTACCGTGTTCCTCAAGCATGGTTCCGAACTGCGGTTAATTCCCCGGGATCGTGTCGGAAGCTGTTGAATGACCTGCTTGCAAGAGAGGTATTGGTTTCTTTCGCTGCTCTTGACGTAATTATGTGATACGCAACACAACATCCGCGCGTCCGCTCTGTGCGAAAGCATTTTTATTAATTGTTATTCTGCTTTTTTTTCTTCATTTGCTGTGTCGATTGAAATAAATATTTTTCTTCATAACGTAAGCGCCTTAAGTTCCACCCCGGTTCGGTCACCTTACCTACGACACTTGCTGACGTATCCAGTGTAGAAATTTGGAAACGTCGGTAAACACGGAATATTGGTTCGGATCGCAAAGGAGCAAGTTCCGACGCTGTGCACTGATTGATACGATGCCTCGCACGTGATAGCGTGAACCCTCGGCAAACACTAATCCACCACCGCTGTCACCGTTGCACACGGAGTTACCTGCGAAAGATGGTAGGGAGCGTTGTCAGAAAGCTTTTTCTTTGCCATCGTCACCCACTACTTACCATCCGCATGTCCGGCGCAGAAAGATTCGCCTACTGCAAGCACACCATTAAACTGGACATTACGCTGGGAGCACATCTTCTGCGAGACAACCGGAACTTCGAGATAGTTCAGCACATTGCTGATCACTCCATTTCGGTTAAAGCCCCAGCCGGTAACTTTACCTTCGCGACCATAGAACGTACTGATGTCTACCGTCCGGTTGTACAGACAGACGGGCTTTATGAAGCTGTTGTAGGTGATGTTACGCTTGAGACGAAGCAAACCTATATCCGTCGTGTACATTACCGGATTGTAGTCCCGATGTATGATGACCTCATCGGCGGTACGATAAAAATGATCATCAATCGTACTGATGTCGATGATACCCGTGTACACACGAAACAGGTCCACGTCGAGCGTTTCATTGGTGTTCTGACGTGTGACACAGTGGGCGGCCGTTAGAATCCAGCGTCTTCCAATGATACTTCCACCACACTGATACTCCTGTTTCAGTTATACCACAGGTATGTATATATTCAGAGATAATTTTACTTGCAAATGTGTGTCACTCGAGAAATACTCACCTCGTCAAGATAGATCGCTACGTGCCACGGATGTTCGCCTTGGTTAGATGCCATTCCACCGATAATTCGCGATCGTATGCGAGTACCGATCGGTTCTAAAACTGTAGCACATTCGTTCTTTTCCAATGGCCAACTTGAACTATCGTACTAAAGTAACAAAAAAAACGATCAGTTAATGAGGTGGGCTTTTCTTCTCTTTAAAAAAAACATGTCCTACCGTATCCTCCATTGATTGTTGGGATACGATGCGCCGGTTTCCCTCCGGTACGGTGCGCTCCGTGGTGGTAGTTGTCGTTCTCCGGTAATTATTTTCCTGCGGTTCGTTCAACACGCGTCGCTTTCGCTGCTGACAGTGGTTGTGACCGTTAAAGTTCACCTCAACGACATCCGGTATCGGTCCCATCTGATTGTAGCGGACGAAGAAGTTTAACTCTATCTCTGCATCCTTCGCCAGGATGAAGGTTCGATTTTCGATCCTAAACCGCACACTATCATCCGTTGTCACCTCACCGAATGGGTTCTATGGGACAGAAGGCGAAAGCGTTACTCAATCGAAAGTGTCCTTTAAAGCTCCTCTCCCTCATTCTGCCCTTCATTACCCCTACCCCCATCATGTACACTGGTTGATCGAAAACAATCTCGATCAAGGCACGATCAACCGTGTTTTCTGCTACGAGTTGAATCACCGCATCCCAACGTCCCGAAGAAACGATCACACCGGTATGTATCGCTTGGCAGGACGAGTTGAACTGATGTGCCGGTACCGTAGTTCCATTTCGTGCGTGTACCTCCGGTTGACTGGTGCTGGTTGAACCTTGCCCAGGAGATCCTATCCATGGATCACGGAAATTCCTTATTAGTGGTCTACAAAAGAAAGCATGTTGTGTATCAGGTGAAGATCGACTCTGTCCACTGGTTTGTACCTTAAATTGTTTACCGGACAAACCGTAACACCGTTAACCTCAATTCGAACGACCGTCGGCGGAGTAACGGATGTGTAGGACACCTCCAATGGAATCCTCACGACGGTTCCGGCGCGCAACGGGTACGTCAGATTTGCAATGTGAAAGCTGTGATGATCGATCGTACTGACTCTTCCGAAGTAATTCTGATTTGAATACAAATGCATACATTATCAAAACAATTATCATAAATAATAGTTTCCAATAGACATCAAGCGTCGTGCTACTTCTAGGGCGTGATCGCTAACTAGACGTTTCTGCGAAAAGCGATGACGTTCGACTACTGGTAACTACTACTACCAGTGCAAAATGGAAGATTTCTCTTCACACCGCTGCAGTGTGACTCACTATGCATCACATCAGGATCGATCAATGATCACCTCTTTGGCTAGTGAATTAGTAATGAAAAAGATATTTCTTTTTCCTACAGCAACATCTTGCAATTGGAGACGTGCAGGTGTGATTTTAATAGAAATGCAACAAACTGCACGCCATTTTTGCTCCATACTCCATTGATAGCCTTTGCCTTGGCAAGCCTTTATCAAATGAAATACTGCATCGTTTGCATCGGTGCACGACATTACGTACGTATTATTTGTAAACATGAACCACACGATCACGAAGTTGCAATGGCGCAACTACTATAATAAGGTGCGATCGGGGTGCGATCTAGCAGTCCACAGAAATCCTTTCACCAGTTTCCGCCATATCTTACCGTGAGTTGTTCCACTTCACGATCAAACTGCACTACCAGCTGCACGTAACGGATCGTTATGTTGGGACGTAATACAAGCGTTCCTTCGTACTGCTTCCGATATGTGTCTTCATGATCGATCGTAAATAGATCACTGCAACTTGTTGTCTGTGGCGTTGGTAAACGAACTTCTGCACTTTGACCCATGCGTACGTAGGTGGCCAATGTACAGACGGGTACACACAATAGCACAACGTAAAACATTACCGTGGTGGGAATCTTTAGTCTGCTACTGTGGTGAACCATTTTAGCTGGCCGTAATAGCTCCTTACTGGTCGAAGATCACGGACCGAATGAGTTAAGATCGGTGGCGTACTGCAATGCCAGCGTCGAGCGCGAACCAAACACGCCTGTCCGATAATCCCGACCCTTGGGATTGATAATGGCGCCAAGCATTTCAATCAACACGCGTTCCCTCTCTGTTTTTCTCTCCTTCTCTCTGTCACACGTAACCCTGGTTAGACGATGATGGATGGGTGGATTAAGAGTATTACTGATGCAAAGGCTGACTAGTACTCTTAATGATGACGTATCGCCTCGGTCAAAGAACACAATGTCGCCACTAGAGTGACGTCGTTGATAAGCCTAGAATTATCGGTTTGGGGAAACCGTGCGAATCTGTACTACAGTTTGTGAGCAATAAGAAAACATCCAATACGTAATCTTCGTAACATATGGGTAACATTTTTATTTTGTTACTAAATTATTCCAGTAATCTACATATTCTTAATATTATAAACATTCGTGCTAGTACTATTGTTTCTCAACATTTTCATCGGCACTGTAATAGCTACATTAGACTCCTTATCCAGGACGTAAATTTAGCCGCATCCGTAAACACGACGTAATGTTTCGAGTCACAGCGGAATCGATCCTGTAGTGCCGCACTGACCGACACTATGCCCCGCAGATACCACAGGTTGTTGTGCTTAAACACCATACCACCGCCACTGTCACCGTTACACACGGAGGTACCATTCTTGAACCCGGCACAGAACGATGTGTCCGAGGTGACCTTGCTGAAGAAGTCCCGGTTCGACCAGATGCATGTTTCGTGCGCTACCACCGGCATCTGGGCGAAGGAAAGCCTCGAACTGACCAACCCATGCTCGTTATATCCCCAACCCGGCACTAGCCCTATCTTGTTGATCAGCGCCTTGTAGTCATCGTCAAAGTTCCACAAACAGACGGGCCGCACAAAGTTGCTATACTTAATGTCCTCTTTCAGTACGAGCACAGCAATATCGTTGAAGAACCGCTCGTGCTGATACTGGGCCGGGATGTGGATCGTACGTATTTGGGCATCCTCTTCCGGACCGTTCCATTTGCCTAGATCAATCTTACCGAAGTACAGTAGCAAACTGCCAGCATCGACCGGTTTGGTGCTTTTCTCCAGCGTCACACAGTGTGCTGCAGTGATGCTTGCCCGGCGCGATATTAACGTAGCGCCGCAGAGATACTTTAGCTCCGTTACCGTACTCCGGTACAGGGCTCCGTGCCATGGGAATTGGCCCCGTTCCGATACAGTACCGTGCGTTACTAGTGGGTTCGCCTTCGGGACAACCGTACCACAGATGTCTCCCTCGTATTTGTTGATGTAGTGCGTTTGGGTAGACTTTGGTGAACTGTCCTGCTGAAGGAATGCATAATCTCCGGCAAAGTATTGCTCGCGATTGCTGCTTGGAGTAGCCGTTGTGACCGAAATTGGAGCTAGAGTAGTGAAACCTTTGTCAGCGATCAGTGGAACACTGGAGACACGCTGCGTGGCACTCTCCGGTACAAGTGATCTTGGTGTTGGTTGATCCCATTTACGCTCGTCGGCGATCGGTCGGTAAGTCGTCGTAGTGACACGTCTATTCGCAACTCTGTGACTAGAAAGGAGAAGAGAGCATATATTATCGAATGCATATTTTATCAGATCTCAACCGCCTAATGATCTACCGATCGGTGTCGTGATCCTTCCCATCTACACTTCCAGTCGAGCTTGACGAGTGTTCCACATGGTCATCTGTGTTGAATCTGGGTGGATACACATCGCCAGAGTGTGCTGGCGAACTGTGGGAGCTCTTCGCATCGGTAGCTCTGGTGGCCACCGTACTACTACTGCGCGAAGAGCCTAAGGAACTAGAGGAGTACAGGGGCTGTACGTGGGATTCTACGGGTGGATGCGTTACGTGGGAATTGATCGGTTGTACTACGGGTGTGTAGACATCGGCTATAATGTCATCAGTTTCGCTAGACGTTCTGTTACAACAACGAGGGAACGGTTAGTGGCTACTACAAGCTTCAACTACCAATGCTACTTACGCTACTTGCGGATTGCCATAGTTCGTTCCAGCTGGTCGGGCATTCGGCCGTACCGGATTTTGGCGCGTTTCCGTACAAATGTTCTGTCCATTGAACCGGATCTGACGCAGCAATGGAACCGGTCGGTCCGGTGCGTAACGTACGAAGAATTTAACGATCACTACCTCACCTGCCCGCACACGGTACGATTTGTCCATGATGTGGAAATGGACATTATCGTCCGTGTTGTACTGCCGCAGGAATGTCTGGAATGGGAAATGAGGAAGGTTCATTACGGTTTATCAAACCACAAAGAGCTTTTGCTTGATAACTAACCCCAAACGAAAGCACCGGTGAGGAAAAAATAATGTCCACAAAGATACCGTACAGGGGCACATTACTCTTCAGGCGTATTGTCCCGAACCAGGTATCGTATGAATCATCGCGTTCGTCGTACGAAAACACTGCCGGACATGGAGACGTCTTTTGATGGCTGATCTTGACGCAGGCGCTCAGAATTGCTAACGCATAGAGTAGCTGCAAGTGCAAGAGAACGCAGATTGCATTAAGGAAGCGTGCTTTGTTTTGTTGTAGGGTATTGAACAAACTGTTTCCATAAAAAAACAAACTAGAACAGATCATTTAATCGACGCTTCATAACATCGCAATAGTGAGATTCCGTTTTGCCTGTTTTGCTCCACCTACAGGCATTTCCGGTTTGATGTTTAATTAAATATGCGTATAATGCAGTCAGCGGCCATCTCGCGTGTAGCGATAACCCCCATGGCCCCCTTATGTCCCCCATCATCACGACACAAGATCACCCGCCCCTCCACCGCGCGAAATTAGCAGATCGTATCGAATAATAATCAATGATCATGAGTAGACACTTGCCAGCAAGCGCCAATACTTAGGCCACTGTCGTTCTACGTAAACGACGCGGCTTGGTGACTTCAACGATCGGTAGAAGGGAAAGATACGGCTACAAACTGGGCTTGATGTCAGCAGGCAGGTTATCATAGGAATAGAAGAATCGATCTACCAGACTCACATTGTGCACTGTTTGTGAATTGGTTCTTGATACGTACAAAATTTTCCACTGAAATACGATACTGCACTACTGTGGTGCGCAACTGCGTTCGAAAGAAGACGAAATGGTCGAAAAACCTGTTCATATCGCACACAATGTTCGGTGAAATAGGAAACAATCATCGCAAACAGGTTCACTTTGTAGATCGCTATTAATATCGAGCTGTTTTAAAGATTTCAAACACTCAAATCATTTTGTGTCCTGCTAATTCTTCACTAAAATGCGCATTAAATTTAATATTTTTAATTCACCTTCATGCTGTAATAAGTGGCACAAAACACTATCCTAACGGCATTCGATTCGTGACGATCGGATTGCTTTACTGCTGTAACTTTGCACTCGTGCAGCTTGCACGACGACACTTTGGAACGAACAAACCACACCGTCCGGCTACGGCTACGACACTAAGAATGTAACTAGTTTTTGCTTCACCTGATCTCACTTGCTTCAAGTGTCTGCGATGCTTGATAGCACTCACTTGCACTTGTCTCTACGGTTACAGTGCGATCAGACATGCGTTCCGTACGGCTAGTCACAAGTCACTGTGACGTAGGTCGGTCACATTTTAACGCACATCAGTGTGCACCTTGAGGGATTCCCATTTCCATGCGGTTACCTGCAGAAGCTAGGAAAGTTTTTGGTTAAGATGTACTTGTCCCAGTGAAGGTCACGGTTAGAGGTAAGTTACCTGTTTGTAGTGATCTTTATGCCATAAACGGACGCGCAAAGAGGTGCTATTAGATGAGTTGCGGAGAAATGGTTTAAACGAAATGTGCTAATAATTGGTACGAGATTTCATACCCGGTTCTCTCGTGTAAGATCGTGTAAGCCGTTATAACAAAAAATCGCCAATAAAAATATTCGTCAAGGTCATCTGGAGAGTTCTGAGAATATCGAGGAGAATCCTCGTTAAATCCTTCAAGACCTACTGCTACTGTTTGAAGGTAATTCTAGATTCTAACTGACAAAATCCAGTTTGTTCTTTCTTTCTTATGTGTTGTTGTGATCTCCAGTGATCGTCAATTATCTTCAAGAAAATAGAGCTCTATTGTTTTTTTCTGTTTATCGGTTTCATCAGGAAATCTTCATCCCTGTAATATCACACTAAATCCCACATCTCTCTCTTCTTGGCTTTAACGACCTTACAGGTCACGGCGGCCATTTCTGGCTTACTAGACTTATTTTTACCACGTAGCCGGATAGTCAGTCCTTGCTAGGGGGGGACGCTCCTGATGGGATATGAACCCGGTCCGGCCGTGTGGACTGGCGCCGTTTATCACATCCACCATCGGGCCGCCCCTAAATCCCACATAAAGCTATCTAAATATATACTAATGGAAGGCCAATTTTGAAAAGCGATTTAGAGCTATTTTTTATAGTTTATATTGCAAGTTAGGATTAAGAACAATTTCAATCTAAAAAGCAATCCTTTCCAATGCGCACATGTTTGTGTGCTTAATTTTAGTCTATTACTAACACTATCTTCCTGACTTCCTAAAATAGTTCCCAGCATTCTCATAACGGCGTATCTAATTTAATCACCACAAAAATTCCGCTCCACGCCATCCCGCATATCGGCAGCTTCCATTGCATTCAATTCCCAAAAATGATTAAATTTCAGACGAAAGTTGAATTATGTACGTTCGAGTTCTAAGTGCTACGGGGAAACGAATAGCAAACCCATACCGTCTGGTCAATTCAATCCATTGCAACCAGCATTATATCTGATCTGCATCGGTTCGTTCGTATCAAGCGCCCATCCATTTAGATGAGGAGCCCTCGCTTTTTGGATGCAATGCACAATTAGCAAGCATACATAAAGAGCTACAGGGGCACACGAACAATTGCAAAGCAGGAGACGAACCGCCGCTAGCTTTTATCGACCGTCATATCTCTAGACCGGCGACCTCCGACCTCCAAACCACCATCGGGTATGGTGCCCATGCATGGTGTGAGACCGAATAATACGGGAACAACAATAACAATCACTGGTGCAACAACAACAACAACAAAAAATGCACCGTTGCACCCGGTTGCAAGGTCATTGCAGGGCGGGGGTACTGTTGCAACGGATTTGCAACCGGGAGGCACAGTTGCATCAAATCGGTGCTCCATTAATCTGGCAACGATTAGAAATTGAATTGCTAATGCTACCTCGTTCGCTCACTATCAACCGATGTGCGAAACGTGTTCGTAGCAAAAAAAAAACTAAAAACGATGTCGAAAAAGAGAAGGGAAACCAAGGGGTAATAGTGCAATTTTCCGAACCTTGTTGAGCTGAATTGTTTCGGCCGCTGTGAGCGGAGAGTTAGCGCTCTTTTTGAACGTGTCGAAACCCGACCGGTTATGGTTTGTGGTGTATGTTTCCATGGAAAGAAAACATAATTTGCGGGGCGGAAGAAAAGCAGGCGGAAAACTGATGACCGAAGAAAACCCGTGAGGAAAACAAACGATTTTCCAGCAAAACCCGAGCGGTTGCCTGGTCGCTGATCGAAAGGAAAACAAACCGCATTGCGAGAGAGAGAGTGAGAGTGAGTGAACGAGTGAGTGATGAGAATGGGAGAGAAAATATGAATGGGAGAGCGCGATAACAAGCAATTTAAATTGATCGTTAATGAAAATGCGATTGCGAGCGGTTCGGAAATTATTTGCATCAGCATTAATGACTGAAAAGTCAGCTGTAAAAAAAAACAAGTTTGAGCTGGTTTTACGATAGTATGTACTCTTTGGTGGTTAAGTAAGACACTTTTATTTAAACAGTTGCCGTTTGCCGCAACCGGCATAGATATCGTTTTGGGATTCTAAGTTGGAGATGTTTTTGCTCTCAATACTCACCGCTTGCAGTGTAAAATTCTCAGTTCCAGCTCCGTAAGAGGGAGATGAAATATAGCTAACAACATAATGAGAAAGTGATAGAACAAGCTGGGAAAGAAAATCTAATCCATTTGGTCTCCCCAAACGGTGCAGGGCTTTTGGTATGAAAATAGTTGATTTATGTTTGTCATCTGTGGCCAAATGATAACATTTTACAAAGGTTGATATACTAAAAATATACTTCTTATAAATCTCATATAGTCCCATTTTTCATAAAACACTATTAACGTTTTATGGCAAAAAGTTTTGGAAACACGATCCGAGCTATCAGATGCCGGGCATCCAATGAGCTCTAGCTTTCGTTATATTACTGTTTTAATAGTAAAATTTAAAAAAAATAAAACAGAATGTCTTGTGAAGCACATTTAAAATTCAATCTTACTTCGAGTTAGGTTAGAACATCGAAGATTTTTCAATTAAAATAATTCTATCTGTGATATTCTTCAGTTCATTTTGTATAGACCATCAGGACGTTCGAATCCCATATTGATAAGGATATTTATCACAATTGAAAAGAAAGGAGGATAAGAATGTACATGCCATTCTACGTGGCAAACCCTGCAATTTTCCACCGACTGCATGCAAACTACACGCTCACTCTCAGCGCATTCGTTTGCGCTCTCCGTTTTAATGCTCTCTCTCGGCAACCTCGAAGCCCCACGGGCGAACTGCTGATGCTGGAGAACACAGTTGATTTGTGACCGTTTGACAACAGCAGTTAGTAGTTGCGCGTGCTTGTCGAACCGAGTTTATACGCTTTCCCGGTAATCGTCGTCTACTAGATGATGATCCATCGTTAGTATTGCCCAACCAGCACCAATTTGTGTGTGTAGTTTGAACTGTGCGAGCAGTAGGCGTACAACAGTTCGTTGCTATAAGTGTATGCTGGTATACAGTGTAGAACAACTTTTCGTGAATTTTGATCACCACACTAGGTACTGCAAGTGCGTTAACCGAAAAAAAACGGACACAGAAAACACGCACACGCTACACCGTGGTAGCAGAAGAGAGCGCGCGATGGAAAAATAGGTTATCGATTGTTTCCGTTTTTTTTGTGTGTGTATGTGGTCGGTGCAAAAACAAAACATTCAAAGTGCAAAGAGAGAGAACAGCCGTTTCAACTATCGTTTTGTGGACACGAAAAGAAAATGTCTCATTTTGCGATGAATTAGTCCCGAAAAAAATATTGGAAAAACAAGCATTAAAGCGCCACAGCACACAACGTACGCATTGTTTCGCCAAAGAGCGAGAATAGTGTAGAAGTTATGTTTTGAAACGTTCGTTTGCTTCCTTCGTGTGCGTTCCAGACAACCTGACTGACTGACTGCGGTAGTTGCCGAACGCAGACCATTACCGGGCACAATACGTCCATACGTGAAAATTGAGTTTAAATTGCTTAATAATACCTGTGTCCGGCTGCTACTAGTAAATGTTCCACAGCTCCCCTATATACACCATCCTGAAACCCTCGCGACGGGGATGAAATCTTGCTCTTGTTTTTTTTTCCACTTCCCATGCGGGATTCCCAGAACATGCGTACCCCTTTTGCTTTTTGCAGCGCAAACAAACAACCCAAGGGCTGTATGCCCAGGTTGAGGAACCTTAACTCGCACGTGCGTGTTTACTTGCGTGCGTACACATTAAAGGGAAGCAAACCGTACACCGTTACTACCGTGCGTACCTGTAACAACCCCTTGGAACGTTTAATGGCCCCCTTTCCGGGTGGTGTTTCGATAAATTAGAAACCCAACCCCACACAGCCGGGAAAGCAAAAACAGTTCCGCTCATTGTGTTTTCCCTTTAGGGTTTGTGTCCTGTTTTAATCCTTCACCTGCTAGGCTTGTGTTCTGCCTTGTAGCGTTTCCACAGCGACGTACCCGCGCGAGTGTATGTGAACTAGTGTGTTTTTGTATGTGTTTGTAGGTACTTAAAGCCGTCCTTTGGTCTTGTTTTGCTTCTTTTTTTTTAAATCGTGGTTATTTATTCGTTTTCTCCATGGCCGTTTTGAAGTGTTCCATTGATGAGTGGTGTGTGTGCGTTTGTGTTGGTGGTGAAGTTTGAACCGCACGCTAAACTGAGCACGAGTTGGTGTGTTCGTCCTCGCGAAAGGACGAGACGAGACAGATCATCTGTCAAAATAAATTTTGCCGGTCGTGCGTCGCCTCCTTTGTTTTCGCCATCTGTGCAGATGTATGCGTACACCAGGTGACAGTTACAGTGGGAAGTCAGGATGTTGGGTGGATTCATATTTTCTTTGCCATTGCAGTTATCGTCGTGTTTCGTTTGGTGGTTCCGTTTAATAACCAATAATTCAAAGAAAATATAGTGTTCTCTCCGGTGGTCCTCCCCCAAAAAGGTGGTCCAGACAAGGATTAGTTACTGACCAGCGTGACCAGATCACATTTGCCCGTTAGTAAGCTGGTACTCTGGTCTCTCTCTCTCTCCCTAGTGGTATTGCATTTCGTTTGCTGTGTGTGTTAGTGCTGGGTGAAGAATTCAATTTATCAACGATTCCGCGCGTGTCTACGGTGCCAGACCGTTTCGTCTGTCCACGGCGGATGAACAGTTGGATATTGAATAACCCAGGCTCTTGGGGCAGGGAAAGAAAAATTGCTTCTTCCCGTACAGCGTATCGCCGTTTGTGTGCACACAAACACAGAACCCCCCCGGCACGAAAGGATGCAGCGTGATAAATTGAACTGTCACAACACGAAAGGTAAGGATAATCAAGTTATCATCATCTTACGGGTAAGCGTCTTCCATTATCCATTACCGTTGTCTACCCGCGTCCATCTTCCGGAAAGGACACCCAAGGATGAAACCCTTTTGCCAAATACTTCACCATAATCCGCGACGGTGTGTTTTTTACATTCCAATGGGATTCGGGGGAGGAAAAAAAACGAATTATTTGTGGTTCGTTTCCTTCGATTTCCGGCACCGAAGGACATTCGAATGCTTTCGCGCGTGTGTGTGTGTGTGTGCTTGTCCGTGGACCGTTTTGACCGGGGCAAGGTTTGTATGGTTTTTGAGAGCGGTTTCTGGGGTTGGCGCAAATGATAGATGATACTTCCGGGAACCGGAACCTGGTCGTTAAAGTGACCCCGACCCGGACGTTTGGTGTGCGCAGCCGGTGGTGGTGTAGGTCGTGCCGCCATGCGTACGGCTACGCAGCTCCATTTCGCTCTATAATAAGCTTATTTATTGACCTCTTGGGGGAAAACGACGGTATCAGTTGCGTTTTGGAGTCCCGGTTTGTGGGGGAACAAAGCGAAGAGTAAAGGACGTATTTTTGCATGTAGGTTTACAAAGTTCTGAACTTTTGATTTGGTTTAATTGACGATTCTTGATCGAATTTCTTTACCCAAAATCGATTGTAATCGAGATTTCGTAGGGATATCAGTTTTGAACTCATCCTGCAACAAGTAAGAATTATTTAAATTAATCTTAAATATCTTAGTTTTTTATATATTACTTGACCTTCCGTAGAATAAATTCAATTAAAAAAAATACAATAGTTTATATTTATCTTCAACAAGTCCAAGTACTTAATCAAATGAGGAAACATGAAAGTTGAATACGTTCCATTCAATATTGAAATGTGTATAATCTTGATTAGTATATATTAGAAGGGTTGTTAGGGAAATAAGTTGATGAATTTGATGAAAGATACATATTCAAATTGACAAATTAGTTATTTACTTTCGAAAACAATTTGAAGCGAATATTTCAAGCAATAAACCATTAGTTCCACCATTGAAACATAACTCAGCTCTTGTAAAATTGTTCTAGTGATACTATAATAAAAATGGATAATGAAATGATAGCAGTAATGTGTTGTAGCGAATATTTTGAATGAGCCCATCATATGCTGATTGTTATGTGCTATTCAATTTTTATATCGCATCAAACTGATTTATACTTTACATGGTGAAACAAGCCCACCTGTATTTCGTATCGTTCGCGTGCACAATATTCTCTAAATGTCACGCTCTTTCGTAAAAGTTACTTTATTACATACTACCTGGCACGCATGTTTAGATGCAAACGGACATGTTTTACTGCCGGTCGGTAAAAAAACCCGTCTGCGCTCAAACAAATTTATCTGTCATATCTTTGTGTACGTTTGCAAACAAGATTAACACTGTAAAATGCGCCCTAACACCTTTCTTCTGACTAACGTTCTAAGATGGCACGTAAGATGGCAAAAAACAGAAAACAACAACCCCCAAAAACACATCTTTCTTTGATAATGTGCTAATGGAGTAACGGAACACACATCTCGAAGCTTTTTTTGTGTGTGCGTTGTTCTTTCTCCTTCACAGCAAAAAAACACGTTACACACTGGTGTGAGATCGTGCCAATAGCTAATTAGCTAAACCTCACTCCCCGGGCCAATAAAGTAAACAGACTTATTGGAGGCATTCCCCCTGAACGGTTGAATGGCGGGAAGCTAGATTTACGATCATTCTCTATTTATAAGATACGGTAAGAAAGCTACGATGCGAACAGCATTCATCGATAGACAAACAAAAGCTTATTCTATACACCCGATGTCGTTGGCCTCGGTCGTGTGTAGTGAGATTTTATGACTTTTCTTACCATGGATGAAAGGATTAGAAATCAATTCGTTTTGCTGTCATTGGAACGGGAATAGTCGATGCTAATGTCAAGGTTTACGATTAAGTTGCACCGAAACTGATACGAATAATAATACCATTTTACTATGTTAGAAATAAAATAAAACATTAAAATAAACATTTTACTATGTTAGAAATAAAAAACAAATTAGTTCAATATGTATTCATTTATATATACATAAATAAATAAATGCATAAAATTTAATAATTATGTATATAGCATATTACTAAACAAACAAAAACATTTCAAGATACGTCTTTATACCATTTATTGCAAACATAGCATTGAATGTCCTGAACGGCTCCATAGCAACGAGCTAAGCATTCGGTTTACCACACGGCTGTCGTGGGTTCGAATCTGAACCTTTGCTTTATAACAAGCGCCCGCAGTTTAAACGCAATTTAAAATACAAAAGAAATATTTTAGACTTTGCGTTTATTAATTAAAAACATTTATTAACCACTTAGAGCACCCATCATAAATTAAATTGCGGCTCATTTTACTTACAACCCCGGTGGATGTAGCAGTAAAAGCAATCGCGAAATCAGTTCACTGCTTTTAGCAGCATAAAGCATCCGAGCAGTTACTAGTTCTTTTCCCTAGATTTTCCACTCAATGAATTGTGTAAGGCAGAGAGCGCCAGCATAAAGAAAAGGCTCGAGCAAGGGGGAAATAGCGTCGGAAATGGATTAAAAATTGTAGCAAAGTAGATACGGATGCGGAGAAAGGAAAAGAAAAGAGTTGTGCTTCCATTATCATATCGTTTTCGCCTTACCCCAGTATCTATCGACCAACGCACGGGGTTTGGGATGCTGCTGTTCGCCTTGCCTAGGCGCTGTGTGATCATTACACTAAGATGACAACGGGCCAAACGAGTGCCATTAGCTTTTGTATGTTCGTTCTTTGTTTCCTTCCGGATGCTTCACCTGAGTGTAGTACGGCTGGGAGTGATGCAAAGAAGTTAGCATTACTTTGCAACTCAACTGCATCCAGCTTCGTTGTCGTTGGCGACATCATTAACATGCATTCGTGCACAGTGTTGAGCAAAGTACTGTCCTTTAAAATTGCAACCTTACGTACGAAGGGATTGTTAGAACGTTAGTGTGAATGTTCTATGTTTTTCTTTTTGTGCAGCTAAACTTGAATTCACACGATTTGATAAATGTAAAATAGGTTTATATAGCACAAACAAAATGGAAAAAACAACTAATCTTTTCATGCTTCATAAGCAATCTTTTTAAAGCAATTCGTGGCTCTTGATTTATTCGGAAAGTTCGTCATCGGACAGCGATTTTTTAAAAATATTTTCACATGCAAAAACCACCCACCCGGTCATTACCGTCAGGTGCGCCACACTGTAATAAAGCTGGCTTTAGTGTGAATCAAAACTGTTGGTGTGATTTTGTGCCGCAAATGTTCCCAATGGGAGCTGTTTTGTACGTGGCTTCACAACCATAAGATGGATGAAAAATCATCCAGTCGCTTGGTACCGGTTTTCGGGGAGGCACAAAACGAAGCACAAAGTTTGGAACCTTCTGAAAGCAGCTAATAAATATTTCATCGCCTTTGTCGAGAATTTAAATCTTCGTAACGCTAGACTTACGTAGCGCGGCAACTTTTCTTGGGGTAATGTGTTGAACCATTTAGTTCTGTAAGCGTTTATGGTAGGTTTTATGAGAACTAGTTTTGTAAAGATTTAAATGTTTGACTTGCTGAGTAAACGGTGAACATTGGTACATCATTTGCTAGACTTAACGTTCTTAACGCTACGAATATTTTTGAATAGAAAGATCCACATTGTAAATTTCAAATTTTGCGATTTATTAACGCGAATAACTTCTAATTAGAGGACAAAGTTTTTGAACACAACTAGCGCGTTCTAAACATTTCTAGACTCTGTTCAAATTGAACTAGAATAGGTCGTGCTAGATCGTGGAATTCTTCCCAATTTCTAGTGCTTCCTGAAAAGAAATTTAAAGCTGTCAGTATGTGCTTTAAATGATATAATTTTTAGCTCCGAAAAGGTCCAGAGAGTGCAAAGAATTCCTGTTTTACTACGAATCATTTTAGTTAATCTTATAAACGATTGTAGAAATTGCTACAACTTTCTAACTTGAACTCGAAAATACTATATATAACATGAAATACTTTGGTTCTTAATCTAAAACCATAAGTCGTGGATCGAATGTCATCATGACCTTTCGAACCAAGCACTGTAGTTGGGATTTTCAATACAACTGACTGACACACTATGAAGGCTTTGCAAATATGTTAATTGAGAAAGTTTTAAACGGAAGCAATTTCAGTCTGCAAAAATTCAAAATCTCCCTCGAGATAAGTTTGTTCAACTTGAAAAGTATCTAAAAAATGGCTATAACTTTGCCACTTGAACTCGAAACTCTAAATATGACCAGTTCAAGCCCCATTAGGTTGACAAAAGAAGGACTTCTTGGGGTTCGACTTAAGGAAGTCACATGGCGTCAAAACATGAGACAAGAAACGTTTTATTATCCAACTATAATTTCCGGCTACAAACGTTACCATGGCAAAACATTAAAACCATTTCATTAAACGTCTCCTTTTTCGGTTCTCCATTTTCGGCTTCCCCTTCGTCAACGAACACTTCCTTACCGAATTATGCTGCAATGGCGGATCGATTGATTAAATCGCCAGCGCGTATCCAAACGATGACGTTCATGTTTTTTTTCTGCTTTGCTTCTTCCTCATTCCTGGAAACGGCACTGTCATCAACAAGTACGTGAAAAGTAAATGGAACGACCCTACGTGCGGTTGTTCCGATTTTTCCGCTTGAACTACGGAACCGGATCGAATCACGCATCAACTAAACCGCGAGGAACAAAATCCTCGACAATGAAGTGCTATTTAATGTTAGGAAAATGGTGCCACTAGGTAGACGGGTTAGCTGGATGCGTATGTGGACGAAATGTTGCGAAAATTTTTTGCTATGGGGAACGGATTTTCTTGTGTACGTGCGGCTGCTTTGTTGCTGTTCACCATCCGTTCCAAGGGAAGTTCACTTTTTCCAAGGTATAACACATCTCCTCCTACCGCACTCTGGCTATTGTCCCATCCTGCTATGTCCGTCCATCCTGCCCCTGCTAGGGCACACCTGCAATGGACGGCTTTTACGCACGCAATACCGCCTAATGGTGTTGTTAGGCAGCTCGCCAGAACGGCCAATCGCTTTGCTGCGGAGTAGGTCATATGGGAACACTTCCTGTGGTGGATGGGCCCCAACTTTCCCTAGGGTAGTAAAAGTGCCTGATGTCCATTATTTTTAAGATTGCCTCATTGCTGGCTATCGTCATCATCACCACCATTTGCCATCATGAACGTCCACAGGCACGACGCATACACGGTGGGCGATGAAATTTAGGGCCAAAACTAAGCCACGGGTCTTTGGCGATGGTATTAAAGGAATTACCGGACCCCATAGGTTCAACCCGGGGGCCATCAACCGGTGGCATTCGGTTCTAGGGCGTGGCCCTTTTTCGGTTGAATGCAGCCATTTAGTCGTGTGTACCGGCAACGGTTTTTGGGGAAGTGGAAAATTCATCGTAAGCGGTCATATGTGGATGAGCGAAATTTCACCGTGAAAACAAAAGGATATTTTGTGCACGAAAATGGAGAAAACTATGCAGGGCACATATCTGAGATGGACTTTGCTATTAGAATAAATTGCTTCTCACATTCTTCTTCGTTAATGGGTAAGCCGCTGTCGTTAGGATTTGTTCCGGATAGTCATTCGCTTCGTAAATGACTTTGCGTTGGTTTTAAAAAATCGAAAGCACTGCAATGGTGGGAACAATTTCTCTGTGGTTGTGTAAGTGAAATATATTTAAAGTAAAATATATTTGCTGACCAACATGAAAAAGATGGATGTGAAAGAGTTTAAAATTAATTACATTGTTGAATCGATTGATTAATATAATGTAATGTCATATAACAACCAATGCAAAACAGTATAACTAAAGATATAGAGACTTATCTATAAATAAGTTTAAACATTTTATCCCAAAAATGGGAACTATATGTGATATCATTAAACAAGTCATGAATGATTATAACAAGTATATTTGTGTTAATATTAAATATTGTGTAACAATGTTTTGTGTTCACATAATAAAAACATTAAAAAAACATAATAAATCCAATTTGTTTTCAATGATTTTTTTTTTCTCAAAAAAAATGTTGAAACCTCTACTTTTAACGAATACTTTAGTTTCCAAAGTATTTTTTTTCAACCAGGAGCTATTTAAATATAATATAACCTTCAAGTCTCCTGTGCATAACAAAGTTATCCAATCGTTTCGGACCGCTAGTTAAGAAGGTGTGTATAATCCACATGGCGCACCAGGCGCCTCCATGTACCACGAGGTCGATACAAAGAAATCCAATTTTCAATATAAAAAAACCCCCGTTCAACGGAAGGGAAAGTTCACCAAGACATCTCGAATGGCCACCACTATCGATAAGCTGTTGGTAAAACTAAACAGTTCAAACTCTTGTACATCTCTTTTTTTAAATTTTGCTTTTATTTTTTCCTCGGTGCCGCATTGGAGTGCCATGGAGAGCGTTCATAGTTTTGCGTTGACCGAATGGGGAAGAAAAAGGACCGAGTAACGCTCGGTCAACAACGACAAATGTTGATAGTAATCCGCTTATGATTTGTGCGTGTGTGGGTGTTACGGGTGCGAAAGTAAAAGAAAATACGTGTATGTCCATTATCATTCTAGGGCTGAAGGACGTCACCCCAAAGCCAGCTCAACTGCTCAAGTATTAGAGGTAAAGAATTAAGCCTTACTGTCAGGGTTGATGTGACATTGAAACGCAACAATTTCGACCAACGTTCATCAATAAACTATTAATGTCCTTTTTTGGTTAGGTTGGATTATATTCCCTCATGCTTTCTCGTTTTGTTGGGGTTAGCCAACAAAAACACCAGGGAGTTAGAATTATTGTTGAGATTCCTGTTAGATTACGCTTACCATTGAAGCTCTTGCAATTCGCGTTTAGATTGTAATATTTATCCATCGCTCCATTAGTAAGAACCACAACCGACTGGCTTCGGGGTGAAGCAAATCCGTTAAGAAGGAAGCAAAACAACCGGACACGTTCGTACGGTAGAGATCCGTAAAGTAGGATCCACCGTATGTGTGCTATCTACTTATCTTTATTTAGTGCAATAAATTCTACTCCTACGTGTCCATACGTGTGTACGTGTAGGTGCGCGGAAAATCGGTATCACGAAAGAAAAATATACTAAACCATAAATTAGCAAACTAAGTAATAGAAGCTCTAATCTCTCTCTCTCTTTCTACTTACCCCATGATGCAAGGACCGAACAAAAGCAAACCCGGAAAAGCGCACACAGACATTTATCAGGCCAGGTAGTTGTGGGAAAAACTTTTAATTTCTCGCACTGTTAGTGCTGCGGGCTACAGTTTCGATTCCGTTAAAGCAGCAGTAAGTTAAAGCCGAAAACAGGAAAGGTTTTTTTTTCCTAACGTTCCATTTTCCGGGAAATGGAAAACTGTCTTTCGGGTGGTTGTGTTGCAAAGAGATGGGTATGGATACAGTTCTGCTTCCCGACAATCGTTCCCTTTTTGGCCGGACGCTCGATGTGTTTTCCTTCACGAGTGGTTTATTGGTTTTATGGTCTGTCTTCGGGTTTTGTACAACGAAATGGAATGGCAAAAACAATTCATTGCCTTTCTCAACAATTGTGCTCAATTCCCAGAACGTATCTTTGTGTGGGTGTGTGTGTGTGCATTAGTTCCGGGAAAAAGCTTTTGTTTGTGTACCACTTCTGCAAGGCTGTGACCATTTTCGAATTAAAAAAAAGATATCGCTGTTACTGGCTGGACTTTTCTTCGGGGATCTTTTGATTGTGTTCTTCCCCACAACGAAAAAACACACACACATTCATTTCGGTGTAAAACGTCTCGTTATATACACGAATCCGGACAGGACAAATGTATGTAAAGCTACGATCGCCATTAGACCACTCCTTCGGGTGTGTACGCTTTATGTCTTTTTCATATATGCTGGAACCACAACCGTACGGGATGCAGGAAGTGATAAGGAAAATAGATAGCAAATGCTTTTCAGCTTCGGCGAGATGTAATTGCTTCCGTTGAAATGTACCGTAAATTATGGCTCTGTTCAACCCAACAACACTTTGCTGGCACTTCTGGGAAGCGTCAGACGGATGGGTGATTTAGCATTTTGCGTTTTCATTTACCTCCGACACTGATAATTCTTTCCGGTATAATGTAACGAAGGAGAGAGATAATTTCCAGCTTTTTATATCCTCGTTATTACTTAGGAAAGTGTCGTATGGTGTCCTTTTTTTGTTTGACTCCACGACCCTAACTTCCTTTTCTTAATAGAGTAGAACGTCGATCATATTTTTCGTAAGAAACTCTGCGACTAAATAGGCAAATTATATGAAAATTTTAATAGAAAACACATCACTCTACACAATCTGTGTTACGAACGATTATATAAACATTTCATATGTACTTTTTTCCCTCATCCTATTAACATGTATGAATGAATATTTAAATTGATTTTAAACGACGATTACTAATTCATCCAGTTTATGTTGTTGTTTTTTAAATGCAATTTATCATTTATCTTTGAGTACTGAACATGAATACAGCTATACACAACCGACCATACAATGCGCACACACATTCAACTGAATAGATGTTTGAAGCGAGATAAAGCATTAGTTTTTCCTTTTTGCTTTGAAAACTTTTCAATCATTTTGCTATTGTTCTCCCAGCGCTTTTAGCTGCCTCCGGATTGAATGGAACTAAAAAAAAGAAATGTAAAAAAATGGTGAAGTGAGCTACGAACTTTTAAATAAGTAATGACACTGTTTGCATGGAAAAAAATGCAATTTATTAAATGCTCTTCAACCACTTTCTGTATTCACTTTTGCTGCATCTACCCAGGCTGTCCATTGGGCACAATGGCATTACATTTTCCATGGGAGGAAACATTATGCGAGATGAAATAATTTCCAATGACACATTCCATTTACTAGGTTTTTCTTACTGGACTTATATGCTTTTTCCCTTGCCTCTATGCAAGGATCATCATCTGTGCCGTTACTATTATCATAATATTGTCGAAAAGGTTCGAAAGATGTAAGTTGGGCAACTCGTGCACACTACATTCTCTAGAAGAATGCACAAAGAACGGAAAGACCCAGAAGGATATCAGGATGTTTTCGATATGCTGATGTTTGTTTTGGGTTAAATTATGCCAACGGGAGAGGAAGTAAAGAATGCTAAAAGGGTTTGAGAATGATCCCCAAAACTAGCAATTCGGGTGAAAGAAAACAGATCAAAAGGTTGATTTCATGCCCAGAAGCGACAAGTAAAGTCAAATGGACAGAGAAGAGAAATGTGTAACGGTGAGAAGTCGTGAAGTTAGAATCTCTACCCAAAGTGGCGTTTCTTCGAGGCTGTTTCCTAGAATTTGTTTTAAGAAAGAGGAAAGTGTGTGTTTAAATAACGCTTTGGAAAGCAACAGGTTTTGCATGGGTTTCAGATGAACTTGTAGCATAGCAGAAATAAATTATGCATACATAAAAGATAACAAGTGAGAGTGTTCTGACTCAGAACCCTTTGCTACTACCTACGGTCTACTCTTCAATCTAGCACTAGAGAGGATCTTCCGTGACTAATAGGTAGAAACATTGGAGTCAATTCAGATTCTGGCAGAATACCTAGACATCATTGGTTTACAACTCTCCCATGTAGCAGATGCTTATCAAAGAATCGAGCAGGTGGTGGAACACCTCGGGTTGGAGATTAATGAGGCAAAAACAAATTCGTTGGTGGCACCACCAACGACCCTGCTAGCAAATTCTGACTTACGCAGGGGTGATGTACAGATGGGTAACCGGACCTTTGAAGTCGTCCATAGGCAAAAGGTCGGGACCGACAACAACATTGAAGTTGAGATATGCGCTAGGGAGTTCACTGCCAACCGGTCTTTCTACAGTCTGAGGTAATTTCTCTACTCAGAACACCTGTCGTGACGATGGAACTTTGTACAAAACTGAAGATATCCTCTTAGCCGCGTTTGAGAGTAAGATGCTCTGAAGGATTTTAGGCCCTCGATGTGTCGAAGGATAATTGAGGAGCCACTATCAGGACGAGTTCTATCATATATCTGATGAGCTCAAAATCGTACAGCGAATTAAACTCGCCCGGTTCCGGTAGTCATGTCATGCGAATGGCGCCGGACGACCAAGACCGTAAAGTCCTTTTGGGTCGTCCACATGGAGGAAAGGACTGTATAATGAATTTTGGTAGACCGTGAACGGTTTCAAAGACCCTTTGCAGCAGGGACCCCAAAGCAGAGAAAGTAATTAAGGGTGTTCTGCTCTTATTTTTTTTCAATACGGGTAGAAAGTATTTTTTTAACAGTAAAACAATCAGTTTTTTCCAGCATACCAATATGGTAATGGTAAGCTACACAGCACACAAAAATGCTTTTAAAACAACAATATCATATAACATTAATTAGAATGAAATTATGTATGACTAGAGGGTGGTGTGACGCTTGCAAGGAGGCTTTTTGTGCGATATATTCAGTTAGGTGTTTTAATTATGTTTTATGTTTTGTTACGTGGGTTACAATATTGTGACCCATTGTGAAAATACCAAATACCAAGACCAATATTGTGAAAATACACAAACAAACTTACACAAAAAACATGTATATTTAAGTAGAAAAAACCCAACTGTAGAGTATAACAAAAAAACTTTTAATGTTGCTATGGCATTACACTCATTTTGTTATTTTATAAATTATGCAGCAATGCGCCGTTCGCTTGCTTTGTAACGAACGTTTTTATTTAATGGCTGTGTTTTACTTAGTTCCATGATAATAAAAAAAAATAAACATAAGCATAGAGCATTGAAATGCTAATCACGTACAGACCCATGGATAGTGTACGGTTCCAGAGGATGGTTTACCCTTAAAATACATCCTTGGCATGCATCCAGTACCAGACCCACCGATCCGCTAATGAATCGCAACGCTAAGCTTCATTTCACTTGCTTCACATGCAAATGGTCGCGACGACGTCGACAACGATGAGGCACGGGTCGGAACTAACCCATGTTTGACTCCATTTTTCCCCATTAAGGAACGAAGTTAATTATATCGCCCTCTGCTATAGCCTGGAACACGACCATTCCGACAGTACGGGAGCGGTACAAAAAAAAAGCATTACTGGTTCCATTCCCTCCAGGGAGAACCAAAGACGACAAACAGCGACGACAGTGACACAGAAAAGTTATGTTCATCAATCATCATCTTTACGGCATCAATCTGTGGGATGCGGATTCTTTCATGCTGTAATATGCAGCAGAATCATAATGTGCCCCGGGCACAGAAGCGGAATGTAATATGACAATCAGATTTAATGTACTAAAGCGGTGATTTGAAGATGGAAAAAGGGCCGAAAGAATTCAACCAACATAGGTAAAAATTTTTATAAAATTATGAAAAAATATAAACGAACGATCGCGAACAGTGGGACAGCCTTCGCTTGTAATTTGTGACACGTTGCCCTATCTTCTGTGGCAGGTATTATCCCTTAACTAAGCCCCTTTAATGCGTGGTGCACACCTTGCGTCATGTGCCCGTCAACGGTGGCCTGTTGGGTTAGTCACTAATTCCATTAAAGCATCTTAGAAGATTAGTATTTATTATACTATTTTAGCCGTACCAACAATTTGCTACCAAGCCTTATGGCCTCCAACGCGAACGTGTTGTGTGTGTTTTTTTTCTTCTATATATCCTACGGCTGTTGTCATTCTTTTCGAAAACGCAATGCGCAATATCTTCGCGTGACTACTGCAAAAGGGCTAAGAAAGTTGTAACAGTGGTTGGGGATGGAGAATAGTGGCCGCTTATCCAATGCCCGTACGACCATCGTACGACGAACGAGCGCATCTTTCGTGATGTCATTCAATTGAAATCAGTAACGCTATTTTAGTCCGCTTAGAACATAACCAAATGGGTGGGACGATACCGGGGCACGAGTGATAAAACCCCTAATCCACAGGCTGATAGTGAATGTGGCGTTGTATGCGAATTCTTGACGTTCGTAAACAACTTAATGAGAAAGTTTTCCATGAAGTATCCGTCCTCATCTTGGGCGGCAGTGGATCTTTCTCTGTTTGGGGTGATGCGGGAAAAACAATACAAAACTCATTAGTGGTAGTAAAGTTTTAGTCATAATAATTTACTGAAATTGTCACATATCTACTACGATACATGATACAAAAAAAAAAGAAATTATATGTGTGGAATCATAGAATATATTTATGTACTAAAAATTGCCACCATATATCTTCATATTCCACGCAGAAAGTAATCTAGATACTCCGGATCGTAAGTGAAACATAATGCAACGTCCGATTAGGCTTAATTTTACAGCAAAAACCCACATGACCGTCAACGGAGGCGGACTCCGAAGCTATCACCATTTTGCATGATTTAGATCGTGCCATGGCGGAGCATGCTCCTCTCCTTCCAACCTCTAACTTCACCCTCAATCTTGGAGATGTCCATCCGTCGCGGGATCAGTTACGCCATCATCATCGTCACATTTGTGCGCGAAATTAAGGGGCAGAAACGAATGCATACGCAAATTGATGTAATGAATACAGTGATTCGACAAAGTGTCGTACCACGCACATGGGCATGGTCCGTACCGACTCTTCGTACTAACAACCCGTGTGGGTGTTAATTAATGCAGCAGCACGGGGATGGAGCGGCCATTTGGAGTGCCCACTACTTCACCTACAAACATTGAATTTAAACTACGGTACGGTTGGTAGACTTTTTTTGTTGCTGTTGGTGTGGTCACAAAAAAAAATCGCCATAACATCCGATCCCGTTCCCGATGTGGCTAATGTTTGGCTTCCGTTAAGATGTGTATCAGCGATGATTGTGGTTAATTGGGCTCATGTTTCTGATTTTGCGGTTAGTTGATGGTAATTTCTCTGCTAACTGATGTACTGAGCAGTAGATCGAATATGGCAAAATTTCTCTATTAAGTATAATCTGCGTATATGTTTACGATATGATATTCTATGGTGAGATGTACAAAATATCGACGGAAGAAGTAATCGTCTTAAACCAGTGGTCGACAATCTTCTTGAAGCAAAGAGGCAAACTACACATTAAAAAGGCCAGCATACGAAAATTAGATACTTAAACCTAATTATACTTTATTTGAGTATCAAAATAAGGTTATTTGCAATTAAAAGGCCATTCTTTGTTTGAGCTGAAACACTTTTTTCCCTCATTTTAATAAAAATATTATAAAATCAAATACTGGGGAGTTACTATCTCCAAGTGTCTTAGAAGTCGTTTTAGTTCCTTTAGTATGTTTTTAAATATTTTAGTATAGTATCATTAATTTTTTATTGGGATCAATACTCGGCCAGGGCGTTTTACATGAATAAAAAAAATATTGGATTTCTTTATGAATAAAAAAAAAATATTGGAAAAATTTTAACAGTTTGTAGAATTTTAAATCGATTACTGTCCTTAACAAAAAGAATAATAAAAATTGAGCAAAATACGAATTGTGAAAATTTCAACAATGGTGAACAAACGAATAAAAATTTGCTATCATTTTTCATAGAAACGATAAGTTTTGAAATGAGACCATGAAATGAGTATAACATAGGTCAATATTTACTTTTACTGTTGTACCACCTTTGAAAGGGTTTCGTCTGCAAAATGGTAGGGGAGGCATTCGGTTAACCTGATTCGGACAAAACCTTGAAGCAGCGTATTTGAAAGCTGTCGTTTTACAAAGGCTACAGATGTACTAATCAAACAAACCAAATAAAAACAGATTGTTAGACAGTATGGATAACTTCAGATGATATTAACGATTTTTATTAAGTAAGGGAAGAAAATTATCCCGGGTTATATAAGCAGTTTGGCTTAATGGCATCAAACTGTAATTCTCTTCGGTTCTCCAAATCGGTAAATTTTCTCCATTTACGCAGTGTTACAATATTTACGAGACAATTCTTCATCATCTTCATGCAACACAATGCAAATGTGTTTTTGACTTGTTGGTAAAAGACGGAAGTTGCGTTTGGTTTTTTTTTCTTCTTTTACCTAAGCTACTAACATCCGGCACAGCCGGTATGCCCGACAGTGCTCAGATGGATCAGGATGGCAATTGTTTTGGAATGGTCTTTGCATAATGCCGCTTTAGCTTGTGTACCACCGGTACGCTCCGTAGGGAAGGGATCTGATCCTTGCGAGCAAATGATGAAGAACGATGAAGAAATAAAACGAAACGTCCGCAAATGGTGAAGGCGGGCGTAAATGGATGAAATCACTGCCAGCAAGTTCAGTGCTGCGGTGCGAGTTTTGAACCGTTGGATAAAGTTCGACAATGTTGAATAAATACTGTCGTAAATATGGGGTTTTATGAGCGCGTGTACGCATCTTCGCGTGATCCAGTGTTTGTTGAGCGCTTGACAGAGCCGCCGGGTACGATTGAGTGTAGGTTAAGTAATACAGGTGCAAAAGGGATTTGATGGTTCGCATGGCTTCCCACGGAGAGTTATGGGTGAATTAAGCTTAATTCTTTTTAGCGTAGTTTTAAAACAGAAATGATTACATGGTTAAATAAATTTACTGTTGGCATGACTATAATGAACAATTTTAGTTTAAAAAAGTCTGTAAATAAAAGATAATAGAGTTGAAAATTTGGCAGTTGGAAAACTTAAAACTCTAATTGGTAGGGGGCCATTTTTGTGGTAAAGAAATATTTACAAAACCAAAAATTTCGATTAGGATATAATATTTATTATATTTCTGGGACGCCACCGAGCAGTAAATATCTTGTTTTTTTTTATAAAAAATCATTACGTCATGAAGAACAGGAAACATGTTTTTGGGAGGAAAAACAAAAAAAATATCCCATTACGAGTTGGTTTTGTTAAAAGGACGATAAACCACTCGATTCATGCGATAAGTAACAAAAATTGTTTACTCTATTTCTCGGACGAGGTACGAATTACGATACAGACTTCCTAGTCCTTCGAGGAAGGATATTAAAGGTAGGAAATATTTTTGTATGTTTTACCTTGATGAGGAAAGCTAAAAATAGTTGCTTTTTATTTTTAGCATCCACGGCAAGATAAATTTTCATCTAGGTAAGGTTTTCCTGGAACTTTTTTTTGAACTTCCATCGTAACATAATGCAATATTGAACGTAGGTGGTTTACTAGAAAAATTCTTGGTCAATTATACCAACAAGCATTCTTCCTTACTTGAACACACCACAAATCACAATACTTTGTCCCAAGTATGCTCTTCTATTGGTTTAACGACCTGTTATGGTTATACCTCGCAACGATCTGAATATGTAATGTTAGTGGAGTCACTCATCAGTACCGGTACTAAATACGACTGAGACCGTTCCTTCAGACTATGGAGTTATGCATCAACAAAAGTCATGGAATGCCAACAAAGAAATCCCAAGATCTCAGAAGTTGTATTACTAAGAAGAAGAAAAAGAAGAAAAATAAGAAGAAGAAGAAGAAGAAGAAGAAAACGAAGAAGAAGAAGTAAAAGAAAAAGAAGAAAATGAAGAAGAAGAAGGATGATGTCTAGTATAAAATGACTTACTAACTTCTGTTTGGACGTCAGAGTCATTTCTAAACCTTTGTCTGTTAAGAAGGCAATATTATTCGGGGACAGACGTTTGGTGTCATTTACATGACATTACTGAAGTAGTGCGGACCACTGCGCCATAGTGAAGTTATTGTACAGGAGTTATATACGTATGTGTAATTTGGATACTTAAGACCCTGTTTGACTTTAACATAAATATGTGACGTGTTGGTTGACATTTTAACTGGTTAAATTTATACAGATCATACTTAAAAAGTATGTTTCGTATTTTTAAAAGCTTTCAAGAAATAAAAATCATAATTTAAATTTATCTTTCCCTTTTTGCAAAAAAAAAACCCCTTGCGTGGATAATCAATCAACGTGAACGCAACGTATGGATATGCGAAAAGTAAACCCCCAAAAACCAACAACCCTTTCTGTACACTAGTTGTTAACCCGCGCTTCTGCATTAATGCTACGCATGCAAAATGGCACCAAATTACGCCCCAAAAACCACCGTTCGCGTACGCTTGATTTAATGGGAGCGCACACACACGTTGTGGGATGGGTCGTGTGCACCTGGTAATGTTATAAATTTCATTCACAAAAAAAAGCCCGATGGTAGCACATGTGCACCAGTGTGCCAACGGTCATAATTAAAAGGTGCCACCCAAGCTCCGGTTTTTGGGTAGTTTATGCTAGGTTTCAGTTAGGCGTTTGAAGAACAAAAAACGATTGTTTTGGACGGTACAAACACAAACAAATATCGCCTGCCATTGCTCGATTGTTATTTCACCGTTAAAGTGAGGAATTTGTGTGTTTGTTTTTGCATTTTTCTTTTTGGGGAGGGTAGGTCAACTAATAGAAAAGTAAAATTGAACAAATAAACGGGTTGGCGGGGGTATGTATTTTGAGCTTTGAAAATTTGCAGCTGGCCCATTCCTCGTTGTGAAGTAGAGCTGCACAAGTGTGTGGTTTTGCATCAGTTCCACGTGCACGCGGCCGTCCGTTACGCGAATAAATGCGAATGAATAAAACGCCAAACTTTGGTAATTAAATTTGCAACTGAGAGGCAAAGTAGTGCGATGGTTGTATGTATTGGGAAGAAAAACTTTGTCTTTTCTCCGGGCACGGAAGGCCGAATAGGAAGTCACTGTGGACGGGTTGTTCTATTTTTGCGCAAGTTTAGAATTTTGCACCCCATTCGGAGCGATGAGCGCCGTTAAAGTTGGCAAACCCCTCGTTTGTAGTTGACGAATCGATCCATCAACATTTCAACGCGAAGCTTTGTATCTTCGGACAAATAGCTTTATGGAGCGGAAAACAAATTATCCTGATTAGGGCACGCGGTTTTACCGCGGTTATTTCGTCGGTCGCTTTTTGGTTGAGTTGAAAGCGAAACATTAAAAGATGCGCCAAACATATCACTCCATTATTGATTTCTTAGCTTTTTGTGTTTGGCTCTATTTTAAGATTGTCGCAGACAGAAGGTAAGCCGGAATGAATGGTGTTTCCACACCATTTCGAACAGTCCCCAAAATGGGTCTACATTTAGCTTCCCGCTGATGACCGCTGAGTTTTCACCGCATCCTCGACAAAAAGCACAGATAATCACCTTAACGAACGATTGTGAAAATAGAATTGATTTTCTTGTTTCCATCCGCTATCCAAGCGGGTTGAAAGTTGTGTACAGTCCTATACACACGCTGGTTCGCCATATTCTATTTCCGAAATCATCACTCCTCGTTTCCGGGTTTCCGTGGGGGAAAATGTTTTTTTTCCATTCTTTTTTTTTTCATATAATACATTTCTGCATATAGTGTTCGTTTCGCTGTGTGCACCGTTGTCAGCAGGCTGAGGATTGTTGGGTTGCAATACCACCTGAGCCGTGGAGAGGGATCCTTGCGGGGTGTATAATATTTATAGCTTTTGGAATGTTCGCGGAATGCTGTTAAACCTATATGTACGGGGGACCATTTTGCTGCTGCAGAAAAGCATTTGCTGACCCTGAAAATGCTTACGAAAGATGGGAATGCATTAGTGCGGCTTTTGGCACCGGTTCATGCATTGTTGATTGCAAAGCTCTTTATAAAAAGCTTGTGAAGTGTGGGACAATGGTTATTTTATTCTCTAGTTTTATTCATATTTTTAATAGATTTATTATACGAAGGTATTGTGGTTTAAAACAAAACAAAAATTCTTTCTACATCATTCACTTTCATCCAAACAAATATTTTAGTAAAATATAGAAAGCAATAACTTTATTGATTTTCCTTTGTTTTCTTCTATGCCATTGCGAATTTACACTCAATTTTGAATTGAATTTGTATGCTTTTTACAATCTATAAACGTTAAATTTGTTTTCGTTTAACAAGAGAGATTAATACCTCGATACTGAATTACTCATAGTTAAATATAAAAGATTTGTGGTTGGGTCTAGCTGAGTTTCGAACTCAAAACCGGTTGTGATCTTGTGTCATGCATTACCAACTCCACCATTTTACCTGATCTGCTGAGTGTCCGATAAATTAGTACAAGAAGTAAAACGGACCAAACAGTAAAGGGTGCAAACTAAGACTCACTACGGGTTTAAAGTCAAATGAGAAATCGGTATTTTTGAACTCTAAAATTTATATCCTTAATACGAGTTCCACTTGGTACCGCAGCAAAACGCAATAAAATAGAATGAAATATGATACTCGTCGGGGTTTTTCGAATCGAGTTTTAAACCTGAACAATTCTTTGTCGCAAAATCTCTTCCTCTCATTCCTTCTGATTCCTTCAATGACAATCGGATTACTGCAGGTTGTATTACACCGTATAAGGGACCGTTTCTCCCTGGGCGAATGTCCAAATTGGATCCGATAGACCCCGGTATATGGTGACTGGTTCCGATTGGACCATTCCAAATTAAAAAAAGGCAGACATGCAGATATTGAGTGGATCGAAAAATAAGGATCCCATCGATTTTTTTTTAACTAGGAATCCATAGTGTGAGATTATGATATCTTCACTTATAGACATTTTGTTATCGCACATAACTGTTTTTTGTTTTTGTTACAATTACAACATTTTAACTATGTGATGATCGTACTGTGTTGTTATGAAAAAAAACGGAAAAATAAAATGCCTCATTCTTGCTGACCCCAATGCAGCATTCCTAAATCTTCGGACTGATCCTAATGGTTTTGTTTTTCCTCTCCCCATGGCAAACCTAATTCAGTAAGTATTTTGACTACTGGCATATTTCAAGGAGAAACAAAAAAGTTTCTCCCAAAAAAAACACACACCTTTCCGGCTTGCAGCTTACCTTTTTACGTGTGCTCGATTTGAGCTCGGAAGTGAAGAAATTTTTCATTTTACTTAAACCGTAAAATGCGCCAGAAAACTGTCCGAGTCCCTGACCCCTTTTTTTGTTTTTGGGTGAGCCAAGTTTCTCGTTTTTGGCTTTCTGTTTCCGTGATGGATCGCAGCAGACCAAGTTCGATGGAAATTCTTTTCCCTTATTTAAACAGCACAAAAAAAACAGTGCGTTGGCATTTATCCCAAATGGAGGAAGAAAAAAAAATAGTATGCAGGAAAAACATTTCCCAACTAAGGAGAACCTTTTGCTTGCGTTCCGTTATTTTGCTCACTAATTGGGGTTTCCTTTTACCGGGAAAGTGAACCGAAAGGAAAGGTAGCGGAAAAGTGGAAATTCGTTTTTTGTTTTAATGGGTTGCGACTGGTTTTATTGGCAAAAAACAAAAACCATGCTGATTTTAATTTATCTCTCTTTCTGCTTCTTTCTTGTGTCTTACAGGTACGTGAAGCAATTTTTCAATTCAACAACATTTGTGAATCTTTCTCTGATTGCTGCCTCGGAAACATGGTTGTCGGCAGCGGGTGTGAAACCCGTTCGAGCTATCCCCGTTTTCCAGCACACCTTCGTCAGAAAGTCATTAACAACAATCGGCAACAGATGGTGATATCGGCATAGGGGAAGACGGTTAGCTGACGATGTGGTGACAAAAAGGTTTGAGAAATGAATTTTTATCGTGTAGAAGACGGAAAAACAAAAGGCTGGTTTCCCCTTTTACATTGGGGACTAACTTTTGAGTGCTCGCATGAGAGGTAATTTGATGGACGTGTGTGTGTGCAGAAAAGTAAAAAAAAAACAAAAGAAAACACACACACACACATATGCCCTTTTTCCACTGTTAAGGAAAGTTGTGAAAAAAGTTTTGTTTTTATATCATTTCCTAACTTCCTTTTATGTCACAGTCGACCTTTCGGGCATTTGATTTATGTGCACTGTTTGCCAAAAGTTCTATGCAAACTGCAGTTGGCAGATGTGGGCAAAAGGATTGTTTGGAACGCACACAGTAACTCCCAATGCTTTACTTGCTGACTTCTGTGTGTTTTTTTTCTATCCTGGGCCCGGTCTGACATTATGGAAAATTTTGCTGGCAGAAAACTTTGACTATGTGCTGGGTGGCCTAACGTCGCTCGTTTGCAAAGTAGAATGCTTCCAATTTTCCGAGCATGCAATGCCGTTTGTCTCTCACCGGTGGTGCAAACTTTGCTAGAGGGACTACAGCTATTGCTTAGAAAGCCTCCTGCTGCAGCCATTGAAAGGGCAGCAGTATGTATATGGTTCCAAAAACGAATTACTAATGGGACCTTCTTTGTCCCAAAAGGCGTGTATAGTGTGTCAGAACCATTTAACCAGAGGCGAGTATAATTTTCTGACTGTGGGGATGTTGCACTGGGGAGATTGTACATCATTCCGGTTAGCTATGCATGAACATTTTTGAAGATAAAATATGATAGTTCCTAGAGTTTTTCCCGAGTGTATCAGCTATGGGCGAGCTAGTAAAAGGAGGAGAAGAGTCGGCAAACTTTCACCAATCTTTGAAATACATTCAGCTGGACATTGGCATGTGACCCAGAAGTTTTATTTCTTGTCTAAAAGCGCTCGTCATAGTTCACATTAACAAATATTCAATCACATTAATGTGGACTCGTAACTCGGATAATGCCACCGACGGTCATAAAACTCTCGGTTCATTCACAAATTTCCCAAAATCAGTTATACGTGTTGAATTGAGTAAGGATGGGTTGAATTCACTTCATTCGGTGAGATGCCTAATTTGCTCACCATCCTCACTCCTTCGTGCGGCACTTTCTATGCGAGAAGTTTGTCACACTAAACGGCCTTTAGGGTTGGGTTGGGTTCAAAACCCGGCAAAATGAGTTTGTCCACGGATGCAACCGTTCTGCGATAAACGATCGCCGGCGGATAAAGTGGAACTTTTCGAACTTTTGCTCTTTGTCATGTCAGCCGGTTTGTCAGGTGCTGGAGATGGTTGTGACGAGTGCAAGTGCTTCAAACTACTGCCGGAAGCGAAGGAAGTAATAAATTCGAAATTGGTTCATACGAAGTCACATTTCTGCCCAGAGATTCCATGGAGCCGATGAAGAAGTGTGTATGTTTTTTTTATTGTTCATGATCCCAAATGGCAAAGGCTGTGTTGGGGATATACCAACTTCTATTTACCCTCTCCACAACTCGCGACAATTTTGATGATGGTTGGCGGGAATGCCTTCACGAACTTGTCGGCGATAGACACTTAGCTTTGCTCAATTGTTTTAACCGTTTGCCATTCTGAATTGCCATTGTTGCAGCGCGGTGAAGAATGTCTCGGAATCGGTGGGATAAGTTTCGATGAGTAGACAGCGAGCTAAAGTCACCATAATCGGGCACAATAAAATTGTCTGCCGCCCAGAATGCCGGCCTCCATTTCGGTGGCGTTGATGTGCCGGGTTTTACGAGTACGCTTCATCGAACGGTCGCTATTTCGGAGGAACTTTTCTCGGAAGATGCTGAGTAGACGTATACGCGGCGGGAGCAAAGTTTTGGAGCAGCTCTTACGTCAGTACTTTCGGTAAAATTATACCGATGGTATACGCGACATGGAGAGTAACGCTTTAGGCTGGGTTGTGGGTATCTTGATTACATTTGTGCCTCCTCAGCGTTGGAAGTCCTCGCAGACATTTTTGCACGCAAATGAACCACGTGCCGTGGCACATAATTGCGAATGAAGTTGATTACTTTTACGACCTATTTTGCGGTGCGCATGAATGCTGTGTTGCTAGAATTTTAGAATTCGGTTCGAGTTCGTTTGAAACTTGGTTGAAACTCCGCAGGAGGAATCGCAGCTGACTATCTGTGACTCTAGCAGCTACCTAAGCCTACGGATATTCATACGAGCCATTGCAGAGCACAAGCGTTCGTTTATACCCGTAGGTATAAACGAAACAAAAATTAAAGTGCCCTTTTTCCATAGGTGAAAGGTGAAGTTTTTCGTTTGCCAGCCAGGAGCTGGTACGTAGTATCACATTTTGTTTCCATGTCAACTTGCCGCCGCTACACAATGGCCCTGACCGCTCGTTCGGTGGTGTCGGTTAGGTCGAGTGGCAAACTATAAAAGTTCAAGAACAAACGGGGCACACTCCGTATGCATCGGGCGCGATGCTGTGCGGGCTCACTACTTGAATGTCTAGGTATGACTACCTATGGTAGCCTAACGTGAAAGGTAAGCCGAACTATTGTAGCCAAGTTGTGAAAACTCACCCGCCAAGAAGCGGCTTTGCCACGAGTGTTAGCATTCCATTTTTCCGGTAGATGAAGCGACCGTTCATTCGCCTTCGAGTGAAATGGTACAGTGGAAAAACCCACCGCGTCTGTGAGAGCAACAAGAGCTGCACTACCGTGCATGGGTGCTCTTGCTCAGGGACATGGAAAACGCTGTACTTCGCTGTGTCTATTTGGTGGGTTGAGATATTGGAGAACAAAAAAAAAAGCTATACAACGTACGCAAAGGTGGAAAACCTTTACTCATTTGTCGTGAGTACGCTATTGTAGCCTTTGCACTTTTCCGGAGGCTATGTTTGTATAGGCCACCCGTTCGCGAAGGTGGAACATGTTTGAGGGCCACCATTTCTCTCATGTACGGACGATTAGATGGCAGTGCAAACATCATGTAGAAATTGAGCATTTTTCGTACGGCGCGCTACAGCAATGGCAGATAGTTTCCCTCACCTTTACGCTGTCTGAAACGTGCTCCAGTTCAGGGTCTTGAAGTTGTACTGTTCAGGTCATATTTCGCATACCTGACAGTCTAACATTCCTGGAACGGCAGAATATTTGTCAGTTCAACCAGTTTGTCTGTCTGTCTTTCTTTTTTTCTTTTGGTTTGTACATTTCACCAGAAAGACTCAACACGACCAAGCTAACGTTTCCGGAATGCACAGCCTACGTTCCAGTTGACTTTTAAGGGTTTGCTTTCTCCACACATGAATGTTCTTTCTTCCAGATTATATTTAGTGGAAAAAAATCAGACGAGGGGAAATAATACAGCACCACGAGAACTCTCAACTCCTCGTCGAATATGCGCATGTTGAGGGTTGGCATTTTGAACAGAAATATTTCCGACCACGAAGCTATCACAAAGCTCAGGTGTCCTAGACGATGGCACGTATCCAGCGTATCGAACCACTTTTTGTGTTATACCAGCTTACATGAAACTCATTCTCAGCATCAAAACAAACCAAGCAAGACACGTATCAAGGGAGAATGGGGTTATTCGAACGTTATTTGTCTTGCTTCTTAGTGTATATTGTGTGGACACAAGTGTAAGTTCTGCCCCACAAGCATGCAGATACACTCCACCAACTGTTGAGATATGCAGTAACGAAATCGAACTTTAAAGAGCCTCGTACATCAGTTTATAGCTAATGTAGATAATCAATCAATTGTGTTTTAAACGATGATTTCCGCTGTATTAGTTATTGGGCATCTATTTGAGAAATTTCGTCTTGAATAGTTTCTCCACTGCTTCACTGAAACTTTTACACTTGCTTCCCGTGTTTGCAAATCTCTCATCGATGTCCATCAACGTTTCCCAAGTAGCTCAATCACGTTGAAACTTTACCCAAAAGTTTTCCAACAGGGCGTCAATTCGTACGTGTGCTGGAAAATGAACAGAATTCAAGAGGATCGAAACAGAATATTCCCTTTTGCATGTTGTGAAAATTTGAACCGAGTGAATCTTACTCGCACCCTTCGACACTCGTCACTGGGAACGGATTTTATCTTCCCTATCCGCCGGTTTGTGGTGTAGAGTGAGCGTAACCAATATTTCCGAGAAATTTGCACCTTCACCAGATAGAGAGTTCCGGTTGAGGAGGGGGAGACTGTTGCTATGAAATGGATACCGGGCAAACAGGACAAGCCTTCGGCGGTAGATCCCTGGTCGGTGGTGGTATCGTTGGTTATCGAAGAAAATTGCTTTTACCGCACCGTATCTAACCGCCCCTGGGTAGCGATACAGGAATGTGATAAATCCTGGTTGCACAATAGAGACTTCAACTTTGCCGAAACTCCAAAGCTGCTCAAAAGCACAACGGGCAACGAGCTGGCGAGCCTTTTGAGGGGGTTTTAGTGTGATTGGATAAAATTGGTTGAAGAGTTGATTAACTTACGGCATTAGTGATCATGGGCTAACGCTCGAAAACATTAGCTAATTATATCACCAGGTTCAGAAGTTATAGTGTTTTGCGGTGTATATGTAGTTAAAATCCTTTTTATTGTTAAAACTAAAACATTCATGTTATCGGCTCTTCGTACCATGATGATTGTGACGCTTTCTTTTTTCCTTGTTCTCTTCTAACATAGTCCCAACGAAATGTTTCAAGAAAATAATCAACCATAGCCATGTTTAGTCTTTCCTAGGTCCGTAGGCGTATGAAATAAACTTTACTCCCTTCTGCTAACATCTTCACGGTACCGCATCTTGGTGCCTGGTGAATGATGACTTTTAAATTGAATTTTCACTTTCCTTTCGGCGAATAGTCTTGTCCGTTGGTGCAAGATGCTTTCGGTGAAAATGAGTGCCTGGCAAAATGGGACGTACAAACTTGCTTTTGCTCAACAGTCACAACTCGTCGCACTAGGCAGCCCGGCGACATGCATGTCACAAAAGGGATGTGAAGCTGGTGGTAGTAGGTAAATGGGACTTTCCTTCAAGGAAACTCTTTATCCTTACACACCACTTTCCTAGTTTGATTGATTTCATTTCAGCGATCAATGCTTTTAGACGATCGATGGTTTTACGGTTTGCCGTGGTTGGTTCGTTTGTGACTTTTACTTTTAACTTTATTGTTTTCGAAATAATATGAGTTAATGGTAAATCTTTCATTTACTTTAAAGAAATATATTTTCAACTATATGAAACTTTTTGCAAATTTGAAGTTGAAAGTAATAATATTAATAGCTATATCGTTGTGTGGCTTGAAAGCTGTGATTTTTTTCCATCAACACTTCTCTTTCTCAACCGGAAATGGTTTGAAGTACGTTGAATAAATAATGCAGCAAATGCCCACAAAAAGCAAATACCTTCCAAAAATGTGAACAAAAAAGAATCCTCTACTTGGTCGACACTTTTTCGGTGAAAATTTGCATTTTCTTTCTCCATTCCTGGGCACAATTCGGCTGTAGGAATGATATAATTTGAAATGCGGTCCTTGAGCATGTACGAGTGTTTTCGCGTCTTACCATAGCTGCAACCGACCGATAAGTACAGAAGAGTAGAGCGTTTCCCGTTTTCACGGCTGTTTCAGTTTTCCTTTGCAATTTGAAGAAGTCTGCCTGGTAATGATGTTTTTTTTATCTTATGACCAAACCGAATTGCAAAGCCATCATTTCACATTGCCTGTAATGGTAAGATGCAACAAAAAAAAGTATGACATGAAGAAAAGTGAAATGACTCTATATACAAAGCAACATCATTTCTTTGCTTTCAAGCCTGTTTGGCATCTTGTTTTGTTTTGTACTTGGTTTCATCCTAACTATATTTTGCTTTTGGAAGATTTTCTGTTTTATTTCGATTTTCTCTTAGCTTTCTGCTGATCTGCTAACCACAACACGCTACTGCACGGCTGCGTTATTTGCATTTTAGTGTGAACTATTACGGTATGAGCAGTCTGCAATGTGCCATGGCAGGCGCCAGCATAAAGTTGGCTTTTGGCATTGCAAGTGAATTTTTCCAGCCTTCTGCAGCAGCCTACCAAACCACACAGTGGAAAGTGGAAAGATACGTCCGTGACAGACGCAAAATTTATGGATATTAATCAGTTCACCCACTTGCTGGTAGCATTTGTGCCAAGTCTTTCGCCAAGTGCTGATTAGCATTTACACACTTTAGCGCTTGCAGGATTTGTTCATTTCGCATTTTGGTTTTAGCAGTTTTAGACGAAAGGTACGGTGCAAGGTTGGCCTTCAAATATTAATCTAACTAGCTTGCTGCAAAAACTCTTACCACGAGGGAAATAAAAGTGTTGCTGAGAGCGCATGGGGCGACGTGATTCGGTACCACTTCTTTATGGTGAACTTTCAACAAGGAAATTGAATTTCATGCATGGATGGGCATACATGCCAACGGTAGTAATGGTACACACTTCCTTAATACGATGAAGTTTGTCGTTGCGTTTGTGGATGAGTGTATTAGACCCTGTTCCAGCATCCCCAGAGCGGGGGGCTCTGTGTACTTTTGGACGGTGATGGGATGTACTACCGCATGTAGAGATCCGACGGAATGCCTGGTTTATTCGTGTATTCCTACACCGGAACCATGTGGCATTCATAAGTTTGTGCATGCGTGCTTCCTTTTCCCCGTCTTTTTTTCGTTTACTCTAGAGAATAGCTTTTGCAAAGATGGAAAACTTTTGCTGCATTGATCATGTGGGCCTTCACCATATCTAACCAAATTGTTAGACCTCATAAGTTTGGGAAAATTTTTCCATCGTTGGTAGGCCGGTGGTAGGCAGTAGTTATTTCTTTCGAAGAAGAAACCAGTTAAATGCATAGATGAACACTTTTTTTCAATCCAAAGTAATGTAAAAGTTTCTTACCACCAGTGTCGAGTGTTTTTGTTATGTAGTATATACATACGTAGAGTGATTTAGAATATGAAAGTACAAAGTTGGGAGTAGTGACAAAATATTCGTAATAACTATTCTACTTGAACATGCCTTTGCCACATATGAGATCTGGATCATCTTGCCCACACATGAGATCACTCAAAAGATCTATCGATCAAATACGAAACATTTTTAGTTAACGTCCTGTGAGGATCTTATTCTTCTTTGGTCCACTTACGATTCATTCTTGAGTATTCAAGATCATTCGATTTTCATAAAAATCGTGTCCTTCGTCAGAAGTATCCAAGATTCGTCCAAGCACTACCAGAAGTGTCAGGGTGCAGTATATGCTGCATTTCGTATCTTGATGGAGTCTTGTGGATCGTAGAAGTTTGTGGAGCACTTTGAACATGTTTTCCAGTGCAGTTTCCACGGGTTGGTTTGTTATCCGAAGTTACGATCGTACAAAGATACTAGAACTCCTCTACTACCCCGAGAAGGTGACAACCTTCAACTGATATTTTGCTCCTCAGGCAGACTTAATTTCTTGCCTTTAATTTTTAATTTTTAACAGGTTTGTCTTTGTCAGCTTAACCCTTGATTCAATCCTTAAGGTCCTCATACTTTAGTTTTTATAGGGAAATAAAATGCTGACTTAAAATGAAGGTAAGTATTTTGAACATTTGTTTGGGGATTTGCTTAAATATCATGAGGATACTTTATGAGACAACCTCAAGAGGTTGAATAGTCAAGTCCTTGCTAAAGAGCACCAGAGCCCACAGAGACGATCGATCTACTATCATCAGTCTATAAGACAATGAGACACTAGACCATAGAACTGGCCCGTTGTAAAGGGGTTATTTTGCGATACGAAATGACATTACCAAATATTACCATAAATTTCAACGATTACTGATGATAAATTCCAACATAATTTGATGAAATTGTTTGCTCCTTTAGACGTTTAACACTTCCCAATGAACCATCGGATTATTCAACAATGCTCACGGAATACAGCGGAAAATTGATCCGCCAATTCGAAGTTTAACATTTAAACACACATACATTTTATACCTTCACCCGGTTTGTGGCAGTAATTTTCCAGTAAAACTGCTCCGCCAAAAGATAATATGGAATTTCCAGGATGAGATAAATTTTGCCTTTCGCACCTTCCCTCTCGCATCCGCCCCAGGAAAGGGAACGCGTAGTTTGATTGAATTGCTGGTTAGCGTAGCTGTTGAAATTTGATTTTCTACTTTTACGCTCATGCTACCCCCGCGTATAGCATTTGCATCGTCGGCTGTAAAACATGAACAAATAAGAACGGTCGACGATGATCTACTTCAACATCATCATCAAGCGTGGTGAGTAGTGGTGGCTGACTTTACTCGCTAAAATTCATGCATTCTATTCTATCGCTGTTCTGGTATTGCGTTGCCAGAATGTAGTCCCAAAACAAGCAACGAATACAACAAAAAATAACCCCAAAGATGTTAGCACAGTCAAATTCCAATGGTACGGACCTGCGACAGAGCGAACTGAAGCAGAAGGAAGCTGTAAACTGATTGCACAATTTCCATGCTGAAAATGCAAACAGTTTTGAGCGCTGGCCCGAGATTCCGATGCTATCGGCGTTGGCGTGCCGCTGGAGAACGAACTTCCGTGGTTCAGTTATTTTTTTTTTTCGTTTTGTTGCATTATAAAAAGGAACTCGATGTATAATGTTTTCTTTTTCGCTTTGTTTGTGCTGCCGGTACGGTTCGCTATTCAGTTTGGTGAATGAAAGAAAAAAGGGCTCGATGTGTTGCCCTGACTTTATCAGGCGAAACATATCTCCGCGCGCTCTTGTTCTTTGGTAGTTCGTGTTCCTAAGACGTTCACCATCTATAAAGCACGACTTTTCGAACGTCCTTTAGGTCGTGCAGCGTAAAGAGAGACGAAGCGTACTGAGGTTTATGCTGTGGCGCCGTTTGTCGCCGTCGTTGTCTGCATTGCAAATCGTGTGTGCATGTGTGTATCTTGGATGAGGTTTTTTGCGCAATACGAGACGATATTATATTATGGTAATTTGATGGTAAGCCTTCAGTTAACGATTCCCGCACGTACCGCGTATACCGCGTTTTCGTTTACACTCTCCCAAAAAAAAAATTGCAATATGAAACGGCAACAGAAATTGAACTTGAACTTAGTTTCGTTTTGAAAATTTTACATCATTTAAACTCGACGATTCGCTGTGATAACGGGAACGACCGATGGAATCGGCTAAGTTTGCCACATGCGGTGTCCATCAAGAAGCAATTTGTTGCCGAAAACCATCTGCAACGCATTATCGCTGTGTGGTGTAAATGTGACACATGTGCCATTGTGGAGGTACGTTTCGGGGTGTTTCGACTAAATTTCATCTCGACAGTTGTTTTTTGCAGCGAAAAGCAAATAGACTTTAGATTCATATGATAGATTATCCAAATAATGAGTTCGGTGGAACCAACGTAAAATCTTATACTATGAGCTAGGAAGATATTAATATTAATAATTGGTATTTCTTTTCTAACGTTATCATAATTCCATACAACAACTGATACAATTAGTGATTAAACGAACAAATTTAGTTAATTTCACTCATCCAATCATCTCAGGAACGATCAACCTTATCGCATGCTACCCATTTTGACGGCAAAACACAGTTATCCAAGGCCCTTTCGAACGGTTAGATAAATCTCTGCTATGAATCCCTTTCCGCACAGAAACAAAACTGCTTCGCAGCGCACGGAACGTTATAAATAAAAGACAATTGTTCCGTTGTGTAGGAATCCGCTGCCTAGACACTTGCTATATAGCTGCTGCCCGCCTTCTGTATCGCATTGAATTTTATCATCATTGGATGTTTCCGGTTTTTGGTTTGCGCCGTCGGGTGCCAGTTTGACCTTCTTCCTACAGTGCGGTACATAGCGACACATGTCCGTTCGCGTTACCACAAGAAATGTGAATATATTTTATTTTGCACTTAGTATAAAATGGCTATTTTATTGAAGTATTATAGAAAACTATTTAGATTAATATTTTTGATATTAAATATATAAAAATTCCCTCGCCTTAGTATGCATCCCACCTTCTGCATAGTACTGTTTCACGTGCATAATAGATTAGGGCCATGCTAGGGCCAGAAGGTCTGGTGGACACATTTCGCAAATCTAGGTCGTTAGGCGATAACGAGCCGCATACGACATAGGGAACTGGAATTGCTGCAGATGCTCGCAAGCAACAAGTAGCTCCTGTCGCAGCATCCCATACGCAGCGTTACTGTTTTGCGTGGGATACTCCGTCGCACGAAAGGACCTGCCAGCGGTTCCGGAAGAAACTGCCGCATTGACGTTTTCTTCGGTGCGTGCGAGCGAACGTGTGAGCATTTGGGAGCAAACATGTACATGTCCGTCCACCCTTCGTGATGGGATGATGGAGCAAGGAAGCGGTGTAAGGCGGTATCGGTTTATAGTTCGTTTACTGCGCAAAGGAGCTTTCGAATTCACATTGTGCCGGCAACAAATGGCATTGGTGTTTGAGGCCTGGCATGGATTAATTGATTTATGGGTGCTTGGATAAGTGCTGGGTATCTGTAGAAGCTTTGACTGAGGTGAAAGCATTTAGACGATACGCAGTTCATCGATGTTATCCCCCTTAGTACCCTGCACCATGGTACCGAACAAGGCGATCTAATTAAACATTCCACCTTCGTACTGGCAGTTTGTCTGCTCGATTGCAGAAGGCTTTCTCACAGGGATTGAAGTTTGTATGAGACATCTGTTTTTTTTGTTTCCGTTGCAATGGAATGGACCGCATATAGATCAGATATCATCGAATGATAAATGACCGACCGATGATCTGACCATTTGCGCAAAGGTCTATATGTTCTGCGTTCAAACTGTCCGAATCTGTCGGAAGTGTTGCAGATGTTGGGAAATGACAAACTTCGGATGCTCTAGTGAGGAATGCGATACAGAAGATAGAACATACGAGAGCTACTGCTCATCAGCAAGGACATTCGGAAAATCGTTACGAAAGAGGAAAAGCTTCAACCACAACCAACGTACCTTTGGTGAGCAACGGCTAATCTTCAATCTACGATACTATGGGTACCAGAACCAGATGCATACTAACCTTCTGAGAGTCCTTGGGAAAGGTTTTTTTTCCACTTCCACAAATACACATCGTTACAGTAAATTCTCTTGCTTCCTTTCACTTTCCCTACGCAATTGCGACAAGACCTGTCTATTATATTTAATTAATTGGTACTTACCGCTTGGAATAGAATCGTCTAGAAATAGAATTGTTTCCTTAGCATCAGGGTTACGATTCTTGGTAAGATACAGCTTGAGAAGTCTCTCACTTTCCCCGCAAGCTAGATACATCTGAAGCCAATGGACACACTTTGGTCCCGGGATTGTAGATTACCTCCCATCGGGGGAAGCTTACTGCAAATATTTACCATATGCTACACGTTTATTTATTCACCGGAAACAAAGTGCTTTTGCCCAGTGAATGGTGAAATTGGAGTATTTTGGGAGAAAGTGTAGTCTGCAAAAAAGGGTAGCTTTTGCTCGGGATAAGTCGATGAGTATATAAATTAAAGTTTTTATTTAACATTCATTTAACTGTAACTTTTTGGAAGGTAGCTTATGTGGAAGTTAGCTTTGAAGTGGCATAGAATATCTAATGGAGAATCCCGATCTCTCCGAGGGTTTCGTTTTATAGTTTGAAAATATGTTTCTTATCAGTTCGTAGTTTCGTGTTTCGTTTTTCAGCATGATAACACTTTACTACAGAACAGACTGCTCTGAGCAACGGTACGGCATTCTAGGGATACATTGACTATAGTCGCATAGACTTCGTTCTGTTTTTTTTTGTTAAACTTGTTCAAATTTCTGGCCCAACGAATGACTGGCGTCAGTGTTCCGGTCACGTACCATTCGGTAGTTTTTCCGCTAGATTGCTGATCTGTAAAAAGTGTGCAGAACGTTTTCCAATGCAGCATGAATAAAGCCTAGGCTGAATGAAGAGGAATCGGAATATCTGGGGAGCTATCGGAAAACCCATAAACGAGGGTATTGCGACAGACATTCCTGTAGCTGTAGTGAATGGACTTTATTCAATATTTTTGGTAGACGTAGTAAAGCTACGATGAATTTGAGCCCAATCCTAAAGCAATATTGTTCCCAGATGATTCTATGCTCGGAACTAATTGTCAGTTTACATCGAAGTGGTTGTGATTTGTGTTTTAAAATTGCACGTTCACCTCATTGCGTCTTGATTTGAGTGGTTGAACATGTTTGCATAAAATGCTGTGATACCTTTATTCTTCTGAATCTGATTTCTCTTGTGCAAACAACTTGCCTCATTTTCTTTATAAAAAAAGACAGATAAGCATACGTTATGCATCCAACCATCAGGGAATCACACGCACCAGCCAAAGGAAAGCCGGAAGATATGGTAAAATTAGACCTCCGTTTTGATGGTCGATGATTTGCATTTTCATATTTCCTGTTTCTTCCCATCTTATACAAACTTCCACGTGTGCAGTGCAATCGCTACCATCATCACATCGGGAACGTTCTAAAACATAATCTAATAAAACCCCTTCCTGTAGCTAGTGCCGGTTTCTTTCCATCTTCGGTCTTTTATGGTACCGCAACCTAATGGTTTGCCTGTGCTCAGACGCTAGTACCATGGCATAATTTATGATTCACCATATTTTTCCCACCTCAGACATGCATATTCCGTGTCGTGTCTCGCAGTATGTTCGGCCAGCATCCAGACGCTGTTAGCTCCGTTCGGATGTCTCTCCTTCGGCGGACGATGCAACCCGTATCTGCATCCGTGAGACGACTTCTGAATCGCGACACCCGTTCGTCTGGGTTGGGTGTAAAACTTTTCCATCAAATCACACCCCTTTCGGAGATGCTGGGCCACACGCTGCACCGAGCGGCTAATGGTTTCAATATCCGGGCATATATGGGCGACCATCGCGACTACTGATCATTGGAGCAAATGCTGGTGTGGTACACAGTGAGGCAATGTTTGGTAGTAAAATATGTGCAAGGGTAAAAGAATCAAACTACGATGTCACCTGGTGCGCTTGGCGCTAGTGACATGTTTTATGAATGGCTCGTTGCAATCGCTAAAAAAAGAAAGCCAAAAAGAAATTTTCTTCTATTTGGAGTTGGTTGTACAAAATAAAAAAAAACCACACATACCGGGAAAGGATCAGCGTCCAGGATATTGTGCAGAAACGGAAGTGTGCTGCTTTGTTCCGGCGTAATATGAGACAAGGGCACGTTTCTCTTTGTCGGTAGAAACGACATTTTTTACGACTGCAACGTGCATCTATAGCAGTTTGCAACAAATTCATGGCGCGGTGTTGTATATCGTAGCGGATGATCGCGTATACCGTTGCTTTGTTATTACACTGGAAAACTGGAAAACTGGAAAATTCATGCTAGCCATGGTGGAAAAGTAAGTTGCACGTTCTTTTTTTTGCTGTTTTGCTTTTGTCCGCTGGCCGAAAGTGTTGGAAAGAGTTTTATGCAATCACATCTTGGCGCCATGCTTGCGACGAAATTGCGTTTTCGAAAGATTTCAACGATAGAAGGTTTTTTTTGCCTTTTTCATTTGAGACGAAGAACCACATCGTTGTTCAGACTTGCCAGGAAAACGTTAAGTAGTTCTGGTTTTTTGGACACAAAAAATGAAAAAAAGGAAAATCAAGTCATACAATATGCAGCACAACTGCTACCACCAGCAGCGCTTTCTGGGCGGTAGAATGGTCTGAAGCTGTGCGTTTAAAATAAAACCAGCTGGTTGATTTTTCATTTCCTAGCACGACACCACACAGTGGTTTCAAACTCTTGAACATTTCTATGGTTGAATCTGGTCACCATTGAGAAACATCGTTTCATATATGTTTGCAGGCGTGATTGCCTCTATTGCCTTTTCCCTATTCGAAGAGTAGCAATGGGTTTCACTTTTAATGCCGCTTAGACACTACTATAATTAGATCCTATCGGCACTCAACGACTTGGTTGATCCGTTCATCTAACCAGTCTGAAAGAACGCCAATTGCCTGGAATACCCACTCAAGCTATGCAGAACTATCATCCCCATTCTTGGTCGAGTGCATTATGAAGTTATCATCTGTAACATGAGATCCCGTACCAGCTGTCGGCATTTACTCAACCACCGGATGCATAGTCTGACGCTGGTGAAACAGAACGGAGGTCTATCGGGTAGGTCGTAACCAATGGTATAACGGATGGAGGAGTCCATATCTCTCCACCCATATCTGCCAACTGCAATGAGTGTACGTGAGATACGGTCTCACGATCTAAAGACACTATACGTAGAGTTATTGTCAAGGTATACAATTTATTGGAATAGCTAATATCAGGAAATTATATTGGGGATATTTGATAGATGATACAAATGTTGAGGACATGGTTTGGGTCTTGATCTGTATCATGAAGTTAAGGATGGTCGTTTATCCCAACGTAATTACCTCTATCGCTTCATCTCTACTTCAAAATGTATGGAGAAATTTCAAAAAGTGAAATAAGATCAACAACGATTTAGTTGGGAATGGAAATTCTGGGGTTGAAAAGTTAAAACAAAAATTGAAAAAATGGTTTCTATAAAATATATCTTCCAGTTTTGAAGCTCTTTATACACGTAGGGTTCTCATACATTTTGAAAGGGACGTAAAGAAACGAATTTCTTATCAGGAGCTTCATCTGGATAAATCTAACAGCAAATCGTTAGCTTAGTTTTTGCTGTCTCTCTCTAGTTGTCAAAACATGCTTCTAATGACAATCTCCTCCTCAACTCAACCTAAACCTTGTACGCCACTGTACCAGCGGCCAATTGACAGTTATCGTCTCGTATTGATGCATATCGTCCGGCATACATTCGCGAACCGTTCCCGATTAGCAGGGATTGTGTTGCAAGATTAATGGTCGTCCGTGTCCATGCCGGTACCATTGACAGACACGTCAACGAATGTGCCAGAGTGAGCTTTTCCAGTCAGGAGTCAAGTAGTGAGTGGTTCGCTTTTATCACGTTAGGGAAGTGCATCGTCAGCAGGCTAATGGCTGTCAGTGGATGATTTGTGATATGATTTTTTTTTTGTATTTTAGTGCTAGTTGGACATTTTCTTATTTATATGATCATACCTCAATTTTTATTTTATAACATGTGCTATGCTTTCCCTAACATTACATCAATCCTAATTGTGATAATGTCAAGTCTAATCCAATAATTGTTATTATAATATTGAGCAGGATCATTTTTTCTCTGTCGCTACTGTCGTCACAATATTTAATTAAGCTGTCTATAATAAGCTGTCTATATTAAGCTAATTATAATAAGTGTAAGCTACGCAAAGGCGGTTATGATTTTGAAATATTCCTGTACACAAGCAAAGATAGTCGTTACGAGTTTTTAAAGTTACTGAAGCCTCGAAATATTGAGCTTTCGGTCGAAATCTCTCTTGGGCATCGGGCAAAATATGAACCCCGACGATACACCATCGGTGGTAAAATCCGCGGATTACATTGCTTCCATCTATCAGGTACTGGCCCGGCTAATGTTGAACGTTAGACGTAATTTTCCGTTCATTAAGTCTAATTTTACAAAGCCCGTTCATATTATCAGCCACCTTCATATTTTAAGCTTACCACGTAAGTGTTCCTTGATGATGGGACAGATGAAGGAAGGAAACGAAAAAAAAACATGTTCCATCTGATGTGAAATTTTCCATCCGATGCGCAGTTCATGGTTCGGGCCTGTCGATCAACCACAGTGACAAGCTACCAAAAAGTGTAACGGGAGGACGCATCGAGGCAACGATAGGATGAAGCAAAGCAGGAAGCTCCGTAGGGCTGATGCTACACCATGTTTAAGGTTTACGGGAATATGGTTGAATTATGTATGAGAGTGTTCGCGTTTGTGGAAAATGAATGAGAAAAATTCACAAACCGCCACGCGAACATTTTCGCCGGGTATTAGAGCCATCGTAAGGTGTGCTCGTCTACCAAACTTCTGTCTTCCATCTTCTTGTTTCCCCAGCTATCCATTTATCTCGTTTTCCAAATTTTTGTTACCGTTTGGTGGCACGTGGTGCTGTGTTGGGTAAATAGTCTGGTAAAGTATTAACGAAATTAGGTGTCGTAAACAAAAAAAAAAAACAACGCAGCTTACTCTCTTTAGAGACATCATTTGGAAGGTCAGATGGTAATTAACTGCGTACACAATCTACTAATTGTTGAGGTAAGGGTTTTAAATTGTTGACTTGATGATGAGGCGAATCAGAGTAATGAATGAGCTGAAAGTATTCACTTGGCAATAAAATGAGTTCTGGAAAAATATTTTCAAAACGTACATTTAATAAAAATGCAAAATTGCTTGCTTTACTGCTGTACTGTTTTAAATAATATTTTAAAAAATCAATTATAGTGTTCTTATAATTTTCCTTTTATACTTTTATATACACATTTATCTACGCATCTGTGGATAAGAAATACTTTTAGAAATGCTTTTCAATATCTTGTCAATGTCTTGACAATTCTTGCCAAAACTCTTCTCTCAGATATTTAACAATGTCTTTTCTTCTTCATTTGTACAATAAACCAAACATGTTTAATGTTATTTACAATATGTATAAAATTTGAAAATCATTACAGTAAAATTTATTTTAAACAATTTAATTTGAATATCATTTTTTCTCTATATTTCAATCCAAAATTCTTATAGAATTTCTAGTTCTGTTTCAGTATAACAGAAAATTAAACAGTTACCTTTATTAGAAGACGCCTGGAAAGTTCAAACAAGGCACTATTTATTATGTTTGCTTTGGCACACAGGGTTTGCAAACCGTTACCGCTAGGCAATCATTCCATTTAGCATCCCCACACTTCGGTTCCTTCGGCACTACTGGTATGACAAATGTTGTTTAATCAATTCGGTCACCCCACCATAGAAAACCTTACCATCTGGGACGGACAGCCGGCAAGCTTCCGATTCTAAACTATTGATTTATGCTAATGAAATGATTTTCACTTAATTATGAAACGTTCTCCAACGCGTCACGGCCCATGGTAGGGATCAGGTAGAGGGAAGGCCTTTTTGGGGCGAAAGGTGGTGTGTACTTGTTTTGATTGTTTCGAGCAGTTCGGGCTCTGTTATGTGGTTTTTGCGTCCCGTACTGTTGGACAGGTGAACAGAAGTCAGAAGGTGATTTCGCAACAGTGTCGGGCTGGTGGAAAATAAAACTGGAAAAGCATAACAATGTCTTCCGTTCCGAATGTGTTCTGTCCTGCACTGGAGACAGACTCGTTGGGGAGGTTTTTCAGTGATGGTGGCAGGGCTGGTATGAAGGGGTGCAATCAAACATAACCGCGAACACTGCTGTCACTGTTTTGCGGGTCTCTCGGGCCGGGCAACATAAATTAAGCATCTCAGCGTCTGCCGACAAGCTGTGGCCGGTCGTCATCGGACTGAATCTGTGATTCGTTTTCGCTTCGTGGGGGCTTGATAGCAGGGGTTGATGTTTTCACAGTATTTATATGTATGTGGGCAGTTTGTTGTAGTGCATCTTTTTGTTGTTGTTGTTGGGTGTTACCCAACCCCGTCCACATACCCCATGCACGCTGTGGCCGGAAACGGGTCAACTTTTACCGGTCGCTGATGTTTGTGATCTTTCCACGCAAAACTAGGTGTAGGCCAAAGCGTTTCCGGTTACGATGGCCGCATGGCGGTTACCGAATGCTGCGGTGTCGCTGCAGTGCCGAGTACTTTCCGACCACACACTGCACGATGATAATGATGATGATCGCGATGATGATGTGCGTAAGCGGTCGGTTTTGGTCGTTGCCGTGGTGGTTGATTTTTTGTATTTTTTTTTCGTGACATTTCCCGTAGTGCGTATTTTTGGGAAACTAGTGGCCGTTTTGTTATTCGCTAATGATGTCATTTCATGGAAGAAAGGCAATTAAATAATCATGAAGGAAAAGAGTCGAATGTAATCTTTATTGCTATGCTTTATGGATGATTCATTCACGAACATTTGTTATGTTTGCGGTAGGAGGAATTCAATAGAATAATCTATTTATAGATGTTTAATTTTATCGTATCTTTTGATAGGGAATAAAACACCATAAACATAACAACGAGCGATGTGAATCATCATTTAACTTTTGTTTTAACTTCATCTGTTCATGCTGGTTTATATTTTATCACAATGAGGAATACAAATTTGTAAACCATTTAACAAAATTCGATTATACTTATCGTGATTAGTAGACCACTTCCTAATAAGTTCTACACTTCACCAAACGCAATTGAAACAATGAATTTCAACTAGGTATTTCACTCATTCAATGTTCAATTGCTGTGCACTAATGTTAAACCAATACTGATTCGTTGAGTGTCGCCTGAAACCAGAACATTATGCAGCCACATTAAGTTCGTTTCATTAGCTTGGCCAGTAGACCTATACCAAAAATAGCCACAAAACGATTGCCCATCACTCGATTGCACCGATCGCTAAGCACTCCTCTTTGCACTGGTTTGCTGAACAATGTTGAACCAGCTAACTTACTACTATCGGTTGGACATACTTGCTAACTGCTCGATGGCTGCTGCCTGAGAGGCACTTGAGAAAAATCAAGCAGTACACAGCAGCTTATTTTCAAGCGAAATAAAATGTGGCCAAAAGTGGTTGACGGACTGGAAACATCGATGGAGACAGAAGCGACAGAAACAGGAAATTGATAGAAAATTTTGCACTCATGTTACGAAAGTCGAGTTCACTTTTATGCTATTTGTAGCTACATAAATATGTTCACAGCAAACGGTCAGCATATTCGTGGTACGCGATTGGGAATAGAGAGAGAGAGAGAGAGACAGAATAAATAAAGCACAGACACAAGGTCGACAAATGTACGTGATAGGCCAGAAAAAGGATGAATAAAATATGAATCATATTCGTTCTGCTTGATGAAATGTATTGGATAAAAATAAGAAATAATACAAGCTGAAACAATCTCCAAAAAGAGGAACAACAAACAGACGGAATGAAAATTTCAACTCCAATCAATGGCCGGATGTGAGCAAACTCCAAATGTTTAGCATTTTTGCATCTTTCACTAATCGAAGCATAAATTGAATATGTAGCAGATCGTTAGCGTAGAAATTCATATTTCACTGAAAAGATTTAAACATTCGTTCGTCGTATCCTTCGGAGGATTCTTCCTTTCTCTTTTTGCGGTGGATAGCTCCATCCTACGAAAGCTACGCATAATCCGATCAAGCGATTATGGTCTAAGCATAAAGAGAATCGGAACTTTATAATTCTGTTTCAGATTGAAGCTTCAGAGAAGATGAGTGGCCTGTTTGTTCCGGTACGGTACATATCCGGAAATTTGGTTTCTGACCGGCTTTGATCTAACCATGATCTTGGAGAATACCAATTTTCATACAAAAAACATTTGTAACAAAACCGTGCAATGAAGATAAATTGATAGTTGACTTAATACTCACACAAAAAAGAAAAAAACACCAACAGCCGAGACCGTTCCTTGAGAACTGTGGTCAGTGGCAGCATCAAAGCGTCAAGATATGGTTATCGTACCCAGCAAAAAGGGAATAACCACTCTTATCAACCGACTGTACCACGGAGCTGGTCCTCGAGTATTTTGCGGCTACATGTAACTCCGACTGCTTCCGACTGGTTGGTTGCTTTGGAAATGGTAGTTTACTTCTTCAATCTCTCACAGCAACGATAAATATTCATTCTACGAAGTGGAGTACGGAGGAGTTGGTAAATTTACATACAATTACAGTCTTGTTAGTCACATCAAGCAGAAAGTATGCCCGAAGGGCACAACTAAAGCGATGGACTTGAGTGAGGATGGGTCTTATGGTCTTCCGTAGAGCGCCCAGTATAAGCCGGAAGTTCCAACAATACAGAGCACTAACACACATGTGCGTGCGATCAATGTTTTGCGATAAACGTGGAATTATAGTGCACGCTGGCAAATGTTTGTGCCGGGCACGTTATCTGTCCAAGTTGGTGGATAAAAAAATAGAACGGTTTACTTGAAGTGTACGGTACTGGTTATTAAATTTGTTAATGCAAATAAGCACTTTTTTCTGAGGATGAAGACAGCACGGTTTCTTAGTCGAGCAAAGTTCTGATCTATTTTTATCTTGCTTTTGCTGTTTCTTTGCAGGGTACTGAAACGCTAGAAGAAGTTAACGCACCTTACCAGGTGTTCCACACTCCCAATGGTGACGTTCCCGATGGCACTGCAGAATACGCACGGTCCAGCAGAGCAGCGCATGTATCAAGGTGCTAGCGATAGCATCATCCAGTGTCGACCAAATCCGTCTGCACAATCATATCCCGATGGGCGGTGGCTTCAAGCCGTTGCCACGCTAAACATTGCTTCGTAGTTAGGTATTCAACAACAAAACAAACCAAAAAAACAGCTTACCTGCTAGAGGGTGCAAGCCTTCTCCATATTGCGTCTACTAGTTCCAGCTGCTCGGGAGAAATAGTTCTATCGCACTGTCAGTGTATCGAACATAGATAGCTTATAGAAGAAGAAAAAAACAACCCACATACCAACTGCTACCGGAATTGATAACCGTAGCAGTATCTCGTGCATTAATGCAGAGACATTACCGATCGGTAAAGGAAAAGGAATCATACTGTCGACGGCTTACGGGTCCGGTACCGTTCGCAAGCATGCTCCGATCGTACAAACTGTACCTGATGCTGCTGATTAGCTCGATCTTCTTTATCGTGTGCCAGAACCAGGGTTCCATCACCAACCTCGTCAGCAATGGGGCGGTCGCTTCGTCTGCATCCGTAGACGAGATGCCGCTCGGTGTGCCGGATGTAGTTGCGGCACCACTGCAAGCACTCGGCGTAGGTAACGATGGCATTGAGCTGCTGTACGGCGATACCGAGCCTGGGCTCGGTGCGGAAAAGATCCGGTCGAGGAGCCTCAATTTCAAGGATATGTCATCGAAGCAGAATGATCGTTCGTCATCTACTTCGGCCGCTACGAGTAGTTCGGCAGCGACAACAACCAGCACGACAACAACCACGGTCAGGACGACGCCCACAACGACCACAGCGAAGGTAACGAAGAGCGCCAAAGGAAAACCCATATCGAGCGCCACTGGAACGGACGGTAGAGTTGCGGATGTAAGTACGGACGCTGTGGACGATTGACTAAAATAGTATGCTGTTGGATTGTTACCTAGACCAGACAAAATGAAATGGAAATCGAATTGATTTTTGCTTCATAATCATTACACCCATTTTATTGGGCTCATTTCATGTGCTTTGAAGACGAGTACTAAAGGGGTCATTCTATGAATGCCTTAAATACATTCAGTACTGGAATATCTTATTGAAACATCTATACGAATCAACTCGCAAATGAAAATGTTCGGAATTCCAAACAAATATAAGGAATTCTTGGAATGTATCCACAAACTCTCTTTGATGTGCATTTTAATGAGCAGATGCCAGCGATACTCATGTACTCAACGAAATTCATTCTCAAAATATCCTTTCATGAAACTTCCTGGGATGTGAGCTGTTTTATCTGCATCAATGATTTTGTAATTGCGCCGAAAATTTCCAATCACAACCTTGGTATACTATTTTGTCCAATAAAGTAGTGCTTTAGTGCAGTCGCCATGTTATTGTAAGCCATCTACACAGGATATACCTTGTGATGCAGCAAACGAAAGCAAGGAACCAAAACAGAACAAGCAATGCATTTTCGGTACGGCAATGGAATGCGGCACCATTTGAAATGTTGAACGTTCCCCATCAAACCCAACCAGTAGGGGTAGTATATGTATATGTCAAACCGGGGGTAAATAAATTGTATTCCCTAGTCTGTCTCGAGTGTGCTCAGTGCATGTGTATGATGGATGCTTACGAGTATGTTCGTTTGATTGGTCATTCGATAACCAACGCTCGATTGCTAGGTCGTACAAGAACCGGATTTACAGAGCGTTATAGTGCCTTTCGGTTCTTTTGTGTAAACCGTAACGATTGGTTTCCATTTTCCTTCTCGGTGGAAACTCGTTCATCAGGATTAAACGCGTTGTACAGGAGAGTTAGCTCCAGTCAGCCAGCAATCCGACTGGAACGAGGATCCTCCTCGGGAACAGAAAGTAATCGGTTGCATCCCATATGGTAAAGCGGAAGAGCGTTCAGTGGAAAGAACCGGGTTGCATTAGAACCGTGTACACGATTGAATGCACCCAACAAGGAGCGAAACATGCATCAGACCAAAGCATGAAAGCAAGCATGCACCGGATGCCGTGACGGTACCGGTACACTGTCCATGTCCGGGTGTGGTTGTTGTTTCAATTGGATGTCGCTTTTGAAGCGGTAAGGAGGGTTTGCTGCAACGCCAAACAATTACAAGCGCTTCTGCTGTTTGAGTTTGGTATCTTTGGTAAACGGAAAAGGAGGGTTTGATTAGTCCCGGGTACCCAGCAAATCGCCAAACAAGCATCCTTTGAGACTCCCAACCCAGAGTGCGCGGCATCTATAATTTATTGCTAGCACAATATTTCACTCACTGCACAGGAGAGTGGCATGTAAAAGGTGTTTTTGTTTTAGCAATGCTTCGGGGAAATTTATGTTCCGATGCGATGGCCACTACTTTTCACCATGGAGAATGTATGGATGTTTCAATAGATGTTTATGACCACCACTCTAGTGGAAGATGCTCAATAAACAGTAAATGTTGATGTTCCGGTCGATTCCAGACACCTTTAGACACAGAGCTGTTTTCTTGGAAAATTGGCAAAACGTTGTTTTCGAATGGCCTGAATGATAAGATTAACTTCAGCTGTCCTGTCCATACAAAACGTGTTTTATAGTTTTTGCTGGTGCAAGGAATTTTGTTCAACGAGTCAATTCTCGTTTCAATAATCCGGATATATGTAAAGTACGCTTTAATGCATTTTTTCTCATTCTGCAAACTGCAAAATTATGCTTTACCGTAGCCTACCATGGGACATTTTCCCATTTGTACTTTCATTTTCCGATCCATTAACGCGACCTTATCCACCGGATGGAGCAATATACGAAAGGTGGATAAGGACGGTATTAAAGAGGGAGAGAGAGAGAGTCTTTGGAGACTTCACACTAAAACGAGACGCTCAAATAGTTTCATGAATAAGTGATTAGACGTGTACTCCGTACGAAGTACCGGAAGTCAAGCGCGAAGCATACCAAAGTGTCGTCCACTGTGTTTTCCCGGAGGAACCTCATCGCGTATGGAATTCTGCACCATTCGCGGAAAAAAAGCAAATTATCTCTTTGATGCATATTGTGCTGATTTGAAACATATACTGATTATAAATTTAAACAAAAATATTGCAAGTTCCAACTGTTGTAGTACCATGTACGGGTTTCATGCTTTTACAGGAGAAGCCATTTTTCCCATGTAAAAATTGTTTACCAACCGTTCAATCCAATAATTGATTGGAATGCGATGTGTTGATCGGTAAAAAACCCCAACATCAATTGCACGGTATCCGATAATTGATTGGAAGTTTGCTTTGTTGGCTTCCGTATCCTTCCCAGCATCGAATGGACATCCCCTTTCATCCTCGCTAAAACCAACGCAACGCTCTACTACGTTCGTCCTCGGGGCATTCAATTTAATTTTGCACCTACTCCCCCCCAAAAAAAAACTTCCAATCCAATTCCGCACTGTTCCACCGAGAAGCAGTTCTTTGATGAAATTAATTGAACGATAATTTATTCATCTGTAAAAGTCCCCGTCCATGGTGTTGCTGTTCGAAAAATAACCATTTCCTGTTCGCTGTTCGGGATACGATCTAACCTGGGGTCTAGATTATGTTTCCCCAAAAATTATCAAACTTTTGCACGTACATCCAGTCCGTGTTACAGCCGCGCCCTTTTGTGTATGTGCGCCCAACGTAAATCCACCACTCATTCCATAAATTGCTGATTAACAGCACACGACAAACTTTCTTTCCGACAATTAGACAACTTCCAGCAGCGCCCACAAGCATCGAGCGCCATGCACGCGTTTTACTTTTACCATTTGCTTTGCATACATTCCGCAGGTACCGTATCGATTTCCGGTGGACACGAAGCTGCTACCCCCGCTGTACATCATCACACCGACGTACCGACGGCCGGAACAGATACCGGAGCTTACCCGGCTCGGTTACACGCTGAAACACGTACAGAACGTTCTGTGGATTGTGGTCGAGGACTCGGAGAATCGAACCGCCACTGTCGCACGGCTGCTGGAGGAGATCGGTGTACCGTTTGTGCAGCTTGCCGGTAGGTGAAATTATGTATTTCAAAGTGCATTTTCTCTGTACCATTGGGCAGGAAGTAGTGGTTGTGGGCAGGATTGCAAAACTGCAAGGGAAATTTTCTGCTGCAAGGTTGAGGTGAGTTTAACCCACCCAGCTTTTTCGTTCGTACTGTCTGATTAAGTCAAGACTGGCTCAGATGTTCATTAGAGCTGGCAAATTAAAATGGCAAGGATACGTTTATTCAGCTGTGTGGGTTCTCAGGAATTGATAGTGCTCATCCCAAACTCTTGTGGCGTACCATTAAAGGGGTACACCATTCCAAATCATTCTGGATAGTTTATCTAGCTATCGTAACTAGTACAGTATGAATGGTCTATTTAAATTGCTAACAGAGAAAGAACTTACGTAGAATATAATGTCTTGAAGGTTTTTGAAATGTTCAAACACATCCAGAAATTCTCCAAAAACACAAACATGTTTGTGGACGGTATGCTAAACTTTGATGTTATTACTCTTTATTACACACAGCTCCCATGCCGGCCCAGTACCGCAAGCATAAGGTTAAACCACGTGGTGTTTCAAACCGAAACCGAGCGTTACAGTGGATCAGAGCGAACGCAACGGAAGGAACGCTCTACTTTGCCGACGATGACAACACGTACAATCTGAAGTTATTTGAGCAGGTAAGCGTAGAATAGTGTACATAATACCGTACCTGCTAACTTTAAATATTCTTCCCATTACCCTTCAATAGCTGCGTCACGTACGCAAGGTCGCCATGTTTCCGGTGGGTTTAATCTCCAAGTATCAGGTTAGCTCACCGGTCGTAAAGAATGGTACGATAACGGGTTTCTACGACGGTTGGCTCGGTGGTCGCAAATATCCGCTCGATATGGCCGGTTTCGCCGTATCGGTTAAGTTTCTGCACACACGCCCCAAAGCCCAGATGCCATTCAAGCCCGGTTACGAAGAGGACGGTTTCCTGCGCAGCTTGGAACCGCTCGAACTAAAGGAGGTGGACCTGTTGGCATCAAACTGTACGGAGGTACGTTTGATAATCGTGACATCGGTGTAAGATTGCAGGCTTACTAAAAAAAGAACTAATTATTTGCAGATACTGACATGGCATACGCAGGCAAGGAAAAATCCACCCGCACCGGCACTGGACCAGAAGAAGTACGGTGGCACGAACCTGGTACAGCTCACTAGTTGGCTCGTGTAGAAAGAGTGGACCACGACCGGACATTCGCTGATGGTGCCGCGTTGGCTAAAGAAGCTCTCCGTTTGGGTCTTTAGAGGAGGCCCATAAAGAGTTGCGTTTTTCCGCGTCGTAGAGAGAACGAGACATGATTCATACAGCTATACGGACCTTGCTGTACACCCCCCCCCCAGCATTACGAGGAAATCATGCGTTTGAAATGGTATTTTTTCAGAATAATTTGTGATCAAAAAAACAACAAAATCTTTCCTCGTTAATGTAAAACTGTTGCTCAGAAAGATTAATGGCGACGATAGATGTCGAGACAGGTGGTGTGATTGGTACTTAACATAACAGCTCATTGTACATCATTCCGCGCATGGTTCAACACCAAATCAGTACCGAACCGAACTGACATGCTCGAAACCGCAAAAGTACAGATTACTTTCCACACTGCAAAGAAAACGGAAAATGCCAGTAGAATGTGCAAATGACACAAATATCATGATATACTGTCCCATTTTACAGAACTTATCGTAGGTTAGAATATGCACCAAAGAAGTGGCCAAAACTGATCGATACATAATAGAAAAGACACACACGTGCGCGAATACAAACCAACATTCAAATGGGAGGTGAACTGGTTTTTTGTAGATATTATTATAATGGTCGCTTCAAACCAAAAGGGACACTTTTCCAAAACTAATACTAATTTGCAATAAGAGAGTTAATACAATAATGATTTCCGGACGTTTTAAATACTCTGCATTTCGTTTAACTGCTAGAGTTGAGATTGGATGAAGCATTGCGTACGTTCAGTACCACGTGACAGCATAAATCCCCGGTATCGGTCGTCTCTCCGGTCCAAGTTCCCGTGTAATCGTTAACAAACCGTATACATTGCGTACAACTATTCAAACTATATACACTTACATACATTCACGTTTTTCACTTATAAACCACTCAAGCATTGGGGGGGTTCTCACCACTATAATACCCCAATCCTCCCAACGTTCTGGTGCCCCAACGATCACGGTTGGTGGTGGTGAATATTAGTCATCCCCCGCAAATTGGTGGATTCTTTTTAGATAGTAAAGTTTTTTAACAAATTTCTAGCATCTAGACAATGGTGTACTACCAGCCGGGTGGAATTGGTCAGAATCGTAGGGATGCCCGGTGCTCACTGCTATTGTGGTACCATTTGGCCCCATTGGGATATATTTGTAAATATAGTGATACTCGAAAAATACTTCGTTTTACTTCAACCGTTTTAGTTAACGTAGCCTAAGTGATCAGTATATTTGCTGTATTCAAGCTCTATTTTAAGGTGTAGTTTTAACAAAAAAAAATCGTACGTACTAGTCCACCTTTTAGGCTGTCCGAGTGGTAGTGATGAGGTGCAGTATGCTGGCAGGTGGTAGTGGTCAACAGATCACACCGAAGGATGGCAGAATATAACAAAGAGCATAGTACAGCAAACATACCGAAAGTACCTTTCCAGCAAACGGTGTAAAACAATCGAAGGTGAGACTCCTCGAACTAGTAACGTCCACGTGTAACGTTTAGGTGGATGGTGAGATGCACTGCAGGTGGTAGAGTGTACTCGTTCAGGTTCCTTTTCCTCTAGTAACATTTAAGCGAAGTATGTTAAATCAACCAGATATCAAACCAAATATTCAACCGTATAACAACAACCGAACAGAGCATAAACTCTTTCGCGAACGAGCTTCTTCTGATGTAAAACTAGCTGTTTATTGACTCTCTTTATCAAGTGTGTACCGTAGGATATATTACGTCTGTGCATCGTTTTTTTGTTCTGAATTAATCAAATGTGCTTTCGTTTCGGTGATAAACCTCGATATACCAGTTCCAATGTAATTCTATGAAGCTTTTGTAAAAGCTATTTCGCTTTCGTTTCACATTTCGAGCTAATATATTTGTGAATTTCTTTCAACCTTTCATTACTGTTTGTTGTCAAGGAAAGTGCTAGCATTCTTACATTAAGCTGCTGGGAAATCTTTTAACATTTGTCGGTGTTATTGAACATTATTGAAAAACGAAACGATTACAAGATAAAACTATCGGCGGGGGAAAAAAGAACGAACAGTAACAATGAACCACGGGCAAATGAGCGGGAAATGAGGGAAAACAACTTGTGATCTTTAGCTGGATTTGTAGGGACAAAAGCAAGTATGATCGTACGGAAAAGCTGTAGCGAAGGGAAAGGTGATTGTGGATGATGGAGGAGATCAATCGAAAAATATGCAACCTGGAAACCGTACACAAAAAAGAAAAATCCAGTCCGGTAATCATCCAGAGAAGTGATAATCTACTATTTGACTCACATGGTGTGAGTTGTGCGACGGTGAACAAGAAGTGGGTGGAAAATTGAAATGAAAACAATAAACTTGACTTCTATCTTACCGATTTCAGGAATGGTGTGATTTATTAATATATTTTAAATATGCGTTTTCTATTGTAAAAATTAACTGCTTAAATTTGTTTCGATGTGTTTTTTTTTAAAATTTTGAACAAACTTAACGAAACGTTGACATTTTTGAATCTTCGTCAAAATTCAAACGATACATGAATTTAAAATGACCGTTGAAAAGAATTATTTTAGGTAAACGAAATTGTTTGGTATACTATTAGCTCTCGGTATTTTGTATTATGTAAATAGAAAAATCTTTAATTGTAATATATTTTTACATTATTGCACAAAAATTATAAAACCATATTTTACCCGCTTAGGCGTTGGTACGCCTGTTGCGTTTGTGTGAGTGTTCGGAACTGAGAGCGTAAAACCGGTTATCTCTTTTTCTACCTGCCTTCCACTACTCTCGCTCTCGCTTGCTATGTGTTTCTCTTTCTTGCAAACGAATCGCGATACGATAAAGCGCATATACAACCAAGCGCCGAGTTCTCGAACACACGCACACACACATTCGTATCTAGAGCTGGTCAAATACGGCCACACACCGGACGGGTTTTGGTTCGCCAAGGCGACAAGCGAACGACCGCGAGCTGCTAGTGTGGTAAGTGTGAAAAATTCGTCCCTCCCGTTGAAAGCAGCGTGACTCGTTGTGGAATTTTCCATCCAGCGTGGTGAGGTGCCGACGGACGGAAGATTAGTTTTTCTCGTGACACATTTTTAAGGTGCATTCCATATCCTTCGCCTGCATACGTGAAACATTCTCCACGTTTCTGAACCGATGCCACGAGGCGGTTGTTCGACGGCGAGTCCCCAATTGCGCGAACACTCGTGAAAAAAAGTGTGTAAGCGAGTGTATGTGTGTGTGTGCGTGCTGTGCTTCGTATACACACGTTCAACGCTCTTTCGCTCGCCACGCGTTTGCAAGTGTGTGCGTGTCGGTGGTGTCTGACGAAGATTTAGCGGACGCGCGGTGACGATGCGTAGGTTAGCTTTTTCCGTCGTTGGCTGTGGTTCTGGCATGGTGTGTCCTGCGATGACCTCTTCGTTTTTCACATGAAAAACGACGCTCGTAACGGAAGAGAAGGTGCCCTTGGTCGTTGAGTAGCCGTGGCTGTACACTACGTAAGTTACAGTTTGCATAAGTCAAGACAGTACCAAATTCATCATTTTGGATACGCATCAGGCAAGAAAGCCGGCTTAGCTGTACAGCGGGTACCCCAAAAAGAGGGAAATTAGTGAAGGAAAAAGAAAAGAAGAGTACGTACGCGGGTATGGGATGCCCGTATGGTGGTTGTTCGTTCGTGATCCAATGCTGAGCGTGTGTGCGTGTGTTTGGTAGCGAGAAAAAGCGCATCCCGCGCATTTGTGCTCTCTCTGCTCTGCCGTACCGGGGGAGCGGAATTTGAAACGCATTTTTTTTTCTTCGTTTAGTTCGACCGTTTTTCCCCCACATGCTCACAAAGCGTGAGTGAGATGGAACGATAAGAAGGGCGAGTGTGCAAGTGAAAACGATACACAATTAGCGCGAAAAGGAAAGTAGGCAAGTAGGCTTGTGTGCATTGTTAGTTTGTGTGTGTGTGTGCGTGTGTTAGTGTTTTGTGGCTGCGTGCGTATGTGGAGAACGTTGGCAACGGAATCATCGAATCCCCGGCGATGGTGTAGTACGTTTTGCGACGGCACTAGCGAAAAAAAAAAAGCCACACAACGACGGCGGCGATAGTGCGAGGCGTGTGTAATACACATATTTCTCGCTGTGAGCAGCAACACATCATCATCATCATCATCCTCGCACAGCAGACAACAACGACGACGTAGAACGATCGGTGGTGGTCCCGTAAAAGCAATGTGAGTTTGTGTGCGAAGCGCGGTGCTTTTTTTTGTATAATGAGGTATCGTTTTTTTCATTTCTTCGATTGTACGCACCCATCGATTATGGCGCGTTTTTATCATCACGAATGAGTGTGAAGCGTTTCCCTTTCCACAAGCAACGAACCGTGTGCGTGCGCGCGTGTGTGTGTGTGCTGGTAGTTCATCCGGTGAAGTCTTCGCTTTCTTCTTCGTCGTTTTGTGAGCGGCCGTGAGCCAAACGCACTAATAGCAGAAGCGCCACGGCGGCGGCGGTGGCGGCTGCTATATCGTAACGTAATCATTCACTATCTCACTCACACGCTCACCGTCTGTTTCTCTTTTTGCAAGTAAGCACACACACTGATCGTTTGATAGTGGAAGAGTGCGAAAGAGAAAGAGAGAGGGAAAGAGTGCGTGACACGTTTTTCGTATTGGCGAGCCTATTTCCATTAATTAAATCGTGCTAATTTGTTTGAAGACAGTGGTTGGGGACACACGTGAAGAAATTAGTTACAGCGATGAGTAACACTATTCCGTCTCCTTTCGTCTGTTTTTTTGAGAGAACGCGCGCGCAAGAGAGAGCGAAACAGTGAACGTGAAGAGAAAAGCGCAATAGAATGCGGTAGCGTTTTTTTGATGCTCTCTCTCTCTCTCTTTCTCAGCCTACTTTAATACGTACGCTGCGCTTCCTTTTTCGTTCGCATAAAGTACCCGGGGTCGAAGAGTTGGTTCTGTATGTGTGTGTGTGCGAAAGAAGAACGCATTGGTGTGTTGTGTGGGGTGTACGAGTGTGGGGACGGGTGGCATCGTGACCGGGTGAGCCTTTCTGTTGCACCGGACGTTGTTTGTAAGTGGCAAGGATTAAAAAAACGAATCGAATAGCTGGAGCCTTTTTCTATCTGTGTGTGTGCGTGCGTGTGCGTTCGATTGATAAAGGGAAGAAGCCGCATCCTTTAAGAAAGTAGTGGGAAATTTATCCTTTTTCCTTCGTTCGCTTTCCACTATCTCTTATCAATGATCGCGGACATACATCGGTGGGAATGGCTACGAGAGAACGGTTATCCAATTGTGTGTGTACGTTGTTTAAAGAAGAAAAATATGGAAAATGAAAATTTTAATGATGCATACAGGGCAGCCACTGTTGCTGGAACGTGCGGGAAGGCTTGTTTGACCACGCGTACGGTAGAAGTATGGAAGACCTTGGAATTTTTGCCCAAATTTTGCAACCAGCCAGCTTTCCTTTACTAGGATGACCTTCGTGTGTGTGCTACAATTTATTCACAGTCCAACGGAGTAATGGAAAAGCTGTGAAAATAGCGTAGAACGTTTAGGTGGAGAACATCCATCATATGTGGTGATGGAGTTGATAAATGTGTGTGGCTAAAGCATTAAGGACGAACTATTCCTTCTTTCAAGGGCACAGTGACCGACGTTTGTGTGTGTTTTTCTTTTTCTTCTTTTCTTACATCCTTTCCTTTGTTTGATTTCGCATTGATGCTTAAAGCTTGCGAAAGCTCATTAAGATCTGACACTTTTATGTAAAAGCCTGTTTAACGTCAAAGGATACTAGATGTGTGTTGCGTGTTTGGTAGATTCCTTAACCCGGCTGGCCAAAGGGCTCGACCATCTGTATTTTAGCCTTGTGCATAAGTTTGTACGAACAAAAGATCAGACCCTCGAAATGGTAATTCATACACTAATCAAAAGCACTCATATGTAAAAATGTAGTGCAATATGGATTGCGTTTTCCTCCGCTTAGGCACGCTGTCGTGAGGGTGATCGTGTCAAGTGTACATGAATAATGGCAGTATGCCATGAGATTGACGAAAAAGATAAAGCTTTCTAATGCTTTTTATTGCTGCATTTTTATATGTGTACATACCCGTATGATAATTGCATAAATGAACATAATTGCTACCCTGGCCTGATGAGTTAGTTTTCGATTCCATTGCTATTAAATTCATTTTTATTCCCTTCCAGAAAATATGCTTATACGAACGATTTTTTTCGACTGCCGGGGTCAGTTCGAGGAGGGAGAATGTATCGCGTGACGGTATCGATTTTATGCTGCTGCATGTATTCTTTACCGTTATGAAAAATATTATTGATAAACTGGAGTGTTATTTTTCCACCACGAAACATTTTCTACTCGAATTGAATATTAAGAATGTTTTGTTGAAGCTCAAAGAAAATAAATCAATTGGCCTGATCACCGTGTCTTTCGCTGCCCTATGAAAAATTGGCTTATTAATCTGATAATGTGCCTCTGTCTTTGTAAAACACCCGAAAAGTCTAATAAATTGGACAGAACATAATCGTCCTGGGGGGTGATAAATAGCAACATGTGGTGCTAATGATCTTCCACGACTAAGAATCAACATTCCTCGATATAACTTAAATTTATGTTAAAGTCCCTCAAACGTTTCTGCTTCTTATAGTGGCTAGAGTGTTTGTTTCTTCTCATAATTATTTAATTATTTTATTAGTTTTACTTTAGGCTAACGCTTGTGTTAAAAATTATAATGTTAAGATTCATTATTAACACGTTGACCGCTACGGTACATGTTCACTGAATTGCCCGTCAGGCCACCGAATCACTCTTTGAACCGATTGCATTTCCTTTTGCATTTTTTCTCCTTCTCTTGTAAATCATATTCACAAATTCTATTTATTATCTCTGTCGCTCTATAAAGTCGTTTGTTGAAGTAATTTCTTGGAAATTCAATAGTATTATCGGATTCTGAGTCTGATAATTACGATGTTAATGATAGTGATTGTGTCGAATTTACTCTCCAGATATTTTTAGAGCTTAACAGATTAGAGATATTATTTAGTAATCTCTAAGATTAGAAAAATAATTTAGTAGTAATTGAACGAGTTTCGTTCACTCACCACGTGGAGTTATAGCGACTCTTTTTTCACTTACTCACTCATGAGTGTAAGCATGTAGCCGTGGTGAGTCGAGTAGCAAACACAGTAAATACGTGAATTGAAACGAAAATGTGCGAGTGAGTTGAAATTTTGAGAAATTTTGCAAAAAAAATTAAATTGATTTATTTTAATGCCAATTGGTTAAAATAAGTTTCTTTTCACTCAAATAATACTTTAAATTTAAAAAGAATAAAAAATATAAAAAAGTATATAAGAATGTGAAAATTCGTAAGGTTATAGCCTTATAAATGACTTAGTCGTTTGTGCCGGGTTTTTTATGACTCCGTAATGAGTTCGTAATCGAGCTGACTCCTAATAACGATTCATTCACTCTGAGTTGACTCACTAAAAAGAGTCGTTATTCTCATCTCTATTGCTGACGCGGTCCGATCGGAAAAATCCCGTCAGCAACATGGTGGCTGACACGGCAGTCAACGTGTTAACATTACAACATTACAACGTTGCACGGACTGACTATCCGGCTACGTGGTAAAATAAGTCTTGATACGACCAGGTCGTTCTAACTGAGCAAAAAAACAAAAATCTAAATTAGTTGATAAGGGGCTCCAAGCAAACATTAAAGCATAATTTAGTTTTTAAAAAATGTTCTCGACATACGATTGTTTGTATAAATGAATTGTTTAAATGGTAAACATAAATCGTTTAAAAGTATCTGACGAAAATTTAAAGTCCATAGTTCTACGTACTGCCGAGATATTAGAGATTGTGTCTTGCAAAATTGTTTGTTTCAAGGAAAACTATTTCCTATAACCCAGCTCATATCTGTAGCACCCGTTTTGACCCCTTATCATTATGTGTTTTTTCTTTCTTCTTTTATTACCCTCTCTCGTGGCAGTGATTGGTTAAACTTAATTATCGGCAATTATCACAAACTGAATGAGCGAGCAGCTTCAAATCAAACGGAAGTGACCGATCATGTTTCACTTTCGAACGCACGCCACAATCAACTGTCCCCATGTATGGCATGAAGGTGGTCCTCTCCATTCACTCCATTATGTTACATTACGAAGAACATTAACATACCACATAAGTACCCAAAAACCACTATCTCCTGTGCGTGAGTGATCACCCATATCATATCGCGCATGACGGCGAGAAAGAAGTACAGCATAATCAGCTAGCGGACACAGAAAAGCAATAGTACGCCGAAGGGTGTCTTCATTTGGAATTCCTCTTCTTGTTTCACATTCGTAAGCCCGGATGATGGTGGTGTAGTATAGTTACAATATCGCTTGTGCGCTATTCCAAACATGTACGCAGTGATACGGTACGCCGCTGGCTGTTGTTGCGTACATACCAGCCACATAGAAAGGAAGGGAAACTAGAGAAGTAGCTACCGAGGACGACGCCCCTTTGTTCCGGTGTGTCGATCATCTTCAAGAGGTTTGTGTGTAGGGGTTTGCTTTTAAAACGTGAACCGCCGGTCAGTTTTTAGCTGACTCGAACATAACAACCCTCCCTTCCAGTGGGGTATGTGGGGTTGTTGGATATTTCATTCTTTATCACTCGCCCATCCGTTCCACGATCGAGCTTTTAGTGTGGTTTCGTTCTTTTGGTGTGAAGATGTTTTTTTTTGTTCGTTTTCCTTTTACGTTTCGTATGGATTTTTCTTTGTTGTTCCGTACGAAAACGCGTAAACTGTTTTTATCTGAAAACCACTCATATTTACACTTTTCTGTTCATTGTGCTTTAGTTTTTCCTGCCCACAAACGGTTATGGTCCTCGGCAAAAAATAATCATTTATTGAACTGTTTTATTTTTTTTTTGCTTATAAAATGCATTTTCATCACTTTTCAATAAGAAGAACTGCCCAATAAAAATATAGTTCGCTTTTCGTAACTTAATCGTCAGTGGAGCAAATAAATATGTTAGCATTAAGAAAACTGTTTGTTTAACATAAATATAATATCTTCGTTTCTATAGGCCATCTATAGGGATATTGTGTTCTGCTTATTCGTACCCCATACCTTCTTTACACACCACCAATTAACCTTCCCGATGTATGAAGAAGGGTTTTATGATACGCAAGCAATTTTCCCAGTTCGATCGTCTTCGTTTCCCAGCTATAGTAAACGAATGAAATGGAAATATTTCATTAGCTAGCTGCCTGTTCTTGTTGTAAGAAGGCGATAACGATGTACGATGAATAATTTTCACATATTCCCAGAGGAAATAGCCCACTTCAGCATACTCCCTGTTAAAGGTAGAACAATTTTAGCTTCAATTGTTCTCTTAGCCAACGTATTCGATCAGCTGCGATCGACAAATGTGAGGACGGAGAAGTTTTTTTGCTACCAGTTTGATTCAGATTAGATCCTGATCACATTTCCCATATATTAGAAATGTAATCGTTTTTAATGAATATTTGATCCTAATGATAATTTGTTTAAGACCAATAAACATTGATAAACATTATAAGACAAATTCATGGAAACTCTTCAAGAAATTACTTTGATACGATCACTATAACAGTTAGATCGAATGTTTTGAGCTGCATAAAAACAAATATTAATCAGTTAAATCAAGGTAAAGCAGCTCAATTGGTGACCAAACCGATGATCTACTGCATATTTGGTGGGACTGGAAAAGAATCCTTTATTATGCGTTGCTTCCGTATGGGCGCTTGAAGTAATTCTTGGAGCTTGGATAGGATGTTTTAATGCATCCACTCCATAACTTCGTGAGTAATAATAAATTGAGAACAAGAGTGTTAAATATGTTACTTTAAGCCATGAGTTTTCATGAAATAATAATCGAATTCTGCTTCTTTCCCCAACCTTATAGATTGCGAGCATAAAGATCATCCCATGATCGCATGTTCGCAGACAGATTCAACAATTCTACAATAACTCAACTCTGGACCCACGATGGTAGATGACTCTATTCCGTCACGTTAAGAGCGAAAAACGCGCGCGCGCTCGCGCCCTCTCAATGGTGGTGTATGCGTGCGTAGACAACATAAGATTATCTCCTCGGGTTTTGGGGAGTTAACAGCAGCAACACTGATGCGCTTACAGAGCATGACGGAAAATGCGCGCCTTTTTCTGTGCCGCCCCTGGCATGTGTACTGGTGTTTGTTGAAACTTGGTGCGGTCGCTGTAGCTAAAGTGCATTCAGACGAGCTGCTGGTGCTCGTGAGCGCGAAAACCCGCAGCCGGTTGTGCGTTGCAGTGTTTAGGACCAGAACTGAAATATCTGCGATTTGTTGATGCTCGCATCTAGGGGAAGTTTTTAATTCAATATTATTAAACGATTTTAGGTTCAAAAAACGCGAAGTTTCTGAATGATCTTTATGAGTAATTAAATTTAACAATTTGCTTATTGAAAAATTGTTTTTGTACGACATTCTTCCACATTCCACAGTACAGTTTTTACAGTAGAATGTTCATCTTTTTAACCTCTTTTAAATGTAGCGTCTCGTTACTATCATCCCATTGCTCATGTTTACACTGTGCCACCCCACTCACACTTTTGCACTCAGTATTATAATGGCAGTGCTTTTATGTGACCTAGTTTGCCTGCATCCTTATTTGGGGGTTTTGTTTTTCCCCTTTTCATTCCCTTTTAAATCGTTCCCATATTGTGGTGTGGTGATGGTAGATGGCTCGTAATTTTATCATGCCGTTTTGTACAGTGTAATGCACTCCTATGCACTTTGGTCTTGTGGTTTGTGTTGTGTTTTTGTACCATAATCATTATAATGGTGCGTAAAGTTAATTCTCTCCTCCCCATACTGTAAGTGGTTTATTACAATGAAATGATGCAGCGCAGTGCGCAGTCCTCCACCGTGGTTTGATCTCACGGACGGACGAGGATCTCTTGATTTTAGAGACACTCTTTCGCTGCTACCACACGAAAAGAGAGCAAACATGTAAAATAAAGAGAAATAAAACATATTCAACTAGCTCCCTGCACTGAGATTGTGGCATGCTATCTGCATTCCGTGTGTCTCGTTACGTTTAGCGGCTTGGCCCAGTAAGAAAACAGAGGATCACGCGGTTCAGCTCACGATCGTTTGTGGTGCGCCTCTCTTGACACACGGTGACGGGGAGGCTGTTCAATGTTTAGTGCCAGATAGTTCATCGCTAATGCAGCGGCCTGATGTGGTATAGTGCCCCAACCCGTCCGATTTAGTAGCAACGGTCGAGTGCGACCTACCACCACACCCATCTATACGCACTCTCTTTGCCTCGAGTCTGTGATCGGGAAATGGAACCCTACACTACTGTGTCCGGTATCGTGTAAGAGGGTGTTTCGTCACACTATCTCTCAACTGTGTTCCCGTCATCGTCGGCACACGCGCTCGAAATAGACGCCTCACAGTACAGAAGTAGCGTCGTGGTCGGTGAGTTGAGTCGCTCGTTTGGTTTGTTAGTGGTTCTGCTATTGCTTCGGTTCGTTCGTTTGACAGAAATTCATAGCCACTGTGCGCCCCTTCTAGTGGGAAAAAGGTGTCACGGGTTTTAGAAGAAAAAAGTCAATCAAAACTGGGTGCGGTAGAGAGACGGTAGAGACGGAGAGGAAATATCTGTTCATATATGTGTGTTTTTGTACGCGTAGGTAGACCCTTTTTTGGGGTTGACAGGTTTATCAGACGGGGTTTAAAACCGTTTTATGGACATTGATCGCATTTATACAGTCGCGAGCAAAGGGTAGCGATCGCGATCGTATGTGTGCGTGTCTGTGTCTATCCATAAAAAACATCTCAGTATATAACAACGGACCTGCAAGATGAAAAACAAAGTGAGTTATGCTAAATGATGGTGCGCGGTGTGTGTCCTGTATTTGCTTTCCATCCATTGAAAAAAAAGTTTATCGCGTTGTTGGAGGAATTTCAGGCAAATGTCATTGTGTGCACTGTAGATGGTTTCAGCGTTGCGATCTATTGTTTTATCAGCTCGCTCGAGTGTACCTTTTGCATGTGTTTCTATGTTTATCTGCTCCCAGCTTCTTCACCCCCCAAAATGGCTTCTACGTCCGTCCGTACAGAATATGCGCATTGTTCTTCTATTCATTCGCTTCCCCATTCTCGGGAACGCGCGCGCATTGGTCACGTAATAATGCATCTGCATCAATGTGTGCATGTGCAATCAGATTCGATCGAAGTACGATCATTGCTAACACCACCACCTCTAAGTTGACGCTGGTAGGTCGTGCTCTCCTGTGGAGAAGGCCCTTAGCAGAAGGTGACTACGATCACGTTAGCAAAACATCGCGTCGCTTACAAAGAAGCATAGTGATGATGGCTAAATGATGTCGCTGTAAGCTCTTGCCCTCTCTGTGTAATGTACTTGCCGCATACTAATGCCTTGTCCGTCTTGACAAACCATCTGTGGAGTTTGAAAATAGATGAAATTGTCCATATCGTTTCGTCTTTTTCTCCATAAAAAAGCGTGCATTGCATGAGAACTGTTGACCTCGTTTTGTATAATTTCCCAGACGCAGATTGTATGATTCATCTACGCATGTCTTCTCTCTTCGCTCACTCACTCTCGTTTCGAACAATTTATGATGATAAGACAAAATTGAGTATAAATTCCGTGATGTGTGTAGTGTTTGCGATCATGAAGCAATCGAGCCGAGGAAAATGTAGGTCTGAAGTTAAGATATGTCGTAAATACCTTCACCGGGCTGCATTTAAAACCAATTTTATTTTACGATTGAGAACTTTTACTTTCATTTGGTTACAATAATTGTGTTTGTCACGTCTCATTTTAGGCCGGTATTATGAAAATTCATAACTCCAACACCAACGCACCACACGAGAAAGTGAGAACTCGATCGGTCGTCAGCAAGGAAGCACTAGAGGCGAACGGGACAGTGCGTAGAGCTGTTGTCGTTGGTGCTTCCGCGAAGCAGCAACAGAAGAAGCCGACACAGAAAGCAGCCGCTTCCTCGCCGTCCTCTAACCTAAGTCCGGAGCTGGAGAACACGGCCAACCGGCTAACGTTGGAAGCGGGCAAACGGGGTCGTCGACGCGCCCTGCCAAAGGAACCGGAAGCAAACGACGAAAGTCAGGAGGAAGAGGTGGAGGTGGAGGAGGAAGTGGTGGAAGAAAGTGAGCACTCAACGATTAGCGGTGCGGTAAAAAGGCGTCGATCGGAGAAGTCGGCACAGCTCAAGCAGGAAATTCATCATACGGATGAAGTGGTGCCGAACCACCAACAGACGTCGGAGCTAGAGAACAACGCCGAGCACGACGCCGCAGAAGGTGAACAGCAGCAGCAGCAGCAGCAGGAGGAGGAGGAAGACGCCGCTAACGAAAGCCTGGTGGAGGACCTCAACGAGGACGACCGTACGTCCTCGTCGACGGTCTCTGCCGAGGAGACGCTAGATCAAGTAATGGAAAGTTTCAACAAGGGTCGGATTAACACGATCAACAGTAGCCTGAAACAGGAGAAGGCACACACTTCCTCATCCTCGGTCGATCCGCTCACCATGACGATGGATGACTTTCAGCAGCAGCAGCAGCAACAACAGAACGATGACGCACCGATGGATGATTACGAGCCGGCGGTAACGGTGGTCGGTGGCAATGCGTCCGCCAGTGATGACATCGAGGACACAGACGGTGCCCTAGCGGGTAACCGATTGTTCCGCAAAAAGGTGAAACGAAAACTACCGGTACGGCCACCGAACAATACTGGTGGCAGCACCGTAACCAGCAATAATACGGTACCGATCAGCGGCGAAAGCGCCTCGAACTGTACGTCCAAGGCGAAGCTACAGATGGTGCACGAATTTCCAATGCTCTTTCTCGGTCTGCGCCGCAATCGGATGTTTCTGGTGAACTCGCTGGCGCAATGGTTCGATCTGAGCCAGCGCGACGTCATACTGACGCTGCGCAAGATCAAACAGAACGAAAGCAGCGTCCGGTTGGGCAGTGTGTTCGGGCTCGGCTCAACCGAGGTCGAGCTGCTGTTTCACAAAAACGTGCCTAAGATAGCGGACAGCCTGCGCAACTTTATCGTGTGGCCGGACGATATCACGATGAAGCTGAACGTACCGATCAGCCTGCGGCAACACTTTCAACGCATTCACCTCATCCTGAACTACCTTGTCGTGCGGGTGAAGCAGAACGCCGTCCAGGAGCTGCCGGCGGATGAGATCGCCACCTCGTTCTGCCCGAACGAGCAGTGCCACAAGCTGAAGTACCTGGTCGCCTCCACGCTGGACGGTTGCGTGTGCTTTGTGTCGCGCGCGTTCGGCGTCCAGGCGGACGACGAGCAGGTGCTCAGCCAGTCCGGCTTTCTGACCAAGTTCAAAACCAACACGAACCTGATCGCGGGCAAAAACTTCCACAACTTCGAGGACCAGCTGGCGAATGGGCACGATCACACGAACAACAATGGTGGCCATGGTCGGCGGAATCGCGTCACATCGGCCAGCCGGTCCGGGGCCGGTGGTGCAGACGGTGACGATGATCTCGAGCGGGTACTCGGCGGTAGCGGCAGCAATAGCAATAGTGTGGACAACTTCGAAGACATCGTGTCGGAGAAGATTAGCAAGAGCAAAACGTTCAAGCTGAAGAACTACATCGAAAACATACTGGAGAACTTCCAGAGCCATCAGCTGCTGAGCCCGCAAACGTGTATCGATGCACGAACGCTCAAGCTGCTGGACGATATTGTCGTGATTGTGGGGGCGCTAATAAACCTGCAGAAGCAGGAAATCGAGTAGATTTAGAGCATATATAAGTTTATAGGAAAGGGACTGGAGAGAGTGGTGGACATTGTAGCAGGAATAGGGTAGAGAAGAAAAGAAGAGTGCAGGAGGAAGTGTCGCGGAAGAAATGGATTAAACCCCTCCCCGCAAGCGATTTGTGGTCGCGTTTTGACTTTCTCGATTCGAAGTAATTGATTTTGATTGTATGGATCTGTGTTCTATGGATGAGATGCAGTTCTGCTTTGCCGAACGAAAGGACATTTTCGGTGTGGCAGCATTATTACGCTTATCTGTTCAATATTTCACCACCGGCATTATCATCCTGTATTGTACGTTCGAGTTCAATTTCTTTTATTATGTAAAATTGTGCTTGCAGATTTTACCGATACGCATTTTCAAGCGAGATTGTAATTTAGTAGTGAAATTGTTAGTGATCGATCGAGTGGAAAAGTTAAGCGCGCGCCACACAGTGCACTGAAGTATCCTACGTTTAGGTTTATGTTCCAAGTCGAGTGGTGTTATCAAAATGTAAGGAATGATGGAATACACGTCCCAAAAACACGAGCAGAAGCGTCGTCATTCGCATTATTGTGTCCGTTCGATCTAAGAAAAATAGCACCGGCATGCCGTCGCTACCTCCCTTGTGCTTTTCCCTTGACTGCTTTCTCTCCCTCTCTCCCTCCACACCAGACGCTCTAATCGATCGTCATGCAACCCGTTTCAGTTTTCCCCGTTTTTATGTGTACTTTTCTTTGATTCCACAGTTTTTTCTCCTGTGTGTACGTTGTACAGTAGTTTGTAAGATACGGATAGATGATAGTGAGGCAAAGTTTTTCTTGCAAAAAAAAGCCCGAAAAGAAAGTAGAAGCGAAAGAGTTAGAGTTGAATAAGTATGATTTTAAAAAGCAAAAAGGCTAAAGTATGTTTAGCAAAAGCTGAAGAGCAGAAGAGAAACAAAAGGAAAAAAAAAAAACAAAACAAAACAATTGCAAACTAAAACGAGTGTAGTAAGCAAACGATAACAGAACTTAGTGCATCGCAGAAGGGAACTTCCGTAACGCTTCAGGTGTGTGTGGACGTACCAGGGAGGAGGACGGATGTACATGGGTGAATGGTATCGTTTGAGTTTTGTACAAAATAGAGCGAAGCCGTGCAAATGTTTCAGCAATAGAAAGTAGGCGAAAATGGCTTTTGTTAAGGTTAATAATAACGTAAAAAAATGTAGCAGAAATGGGTCCGTATCGTGTGAACAAAATTATAGTGTGGTTAGCAAACGCGAAAGCAAATACTTTCATTAAAACACACAGAACACAGGCCACTTGCTCTGTCTAACCGGTGGCATATCACATTCTAAAAGGTAAACGTATATACGGACGAGTTCTCGATAATAGGTGAAAAGAACTGGTCCGTAGCTGTATGCTTTTAGGTGTGTGATATGTAAAAAAAAACATTAAAGTTAATAATTTCTGTTCGCACGCTACGGAAAATGCATTCGAATCGGAACCGGTTACAAGTGTCGGTTTCACTAGAGGAAAACATTACCGAGTGCCCTCCTCTTTTAGCGTGTTTGAGAGAACGAAGCTTAAAGGATTGACCGCAGAAAAGCACACGAAATGGAAAACATTATCTTATCAAACCAATTGAAGCCGAAGAAAGCAAAACAAAACAAAAAAATACATAGAAATAAAACACGCTGCCAAGGACGGCTAGCAAGCGGCAGATTTGTTATCTGCATCTGCAACAAAACGTAAAGGCACACACCGAGTCGATTATCATTGAAATGAGAAAAGCGAACATATACATACTGTGAGATGATGGAGATTGTATAAACACGCTTCACCTATATATCAGCTTGAGGAAGAAAACAAAAGCAAACAAAAAAAGAGGGTAAATTCAACCGACAAAGTTTAAGTAACATTAACTGATTTAAGCATAATGGTGTACAGAGTAAGAAAATGAATATTGTCAAAATAAACAGACACACAGAAGACCACACAGTTCTGTATTTACGCCGTATCGAGTTGAATAAAGGAATGACATGAAAAAGGGGAAACGAAAGATAATAATGTGATGGGAAGTGATTGCACATGCAAACGTTCGGTTTATAATCCCATGCATTATCAACAACGTTGAATAAAAATGGGCCCAAACGATCCTGTAGAAAAGGTGCAAAACACGAGTGAAATGAGTTTGATAAAGTGATCGCTGCTGTAGCTCTGCACTGGCAAATGTTCTTCTGCACTATGTTCTTATGACAACTTTGCGTAGATGCTTTGCAGAAACATGTTATGTGGGGGTAGGTAAAACTGAAGAAAATTTTACAACTGTGCAAACGTGTGTGTGTTCGTGAAAATGTACGTTGTAATGAACTGTGAATAGGAAGGAATGATAAACAGTTTGCTGAAGTTAGTTCACTATTAAGAAATAAAGAAAGAATGAAAAAGAGAAAAGCATGTTTAAACAAAAAACTACAAAATAATCGTTTTCAAAACCCATCAAAATACCAATAACACGAGAGAAAGACTGTGAAAAGGACAGGAGCGATAAGACAGGAGGCAGACGAGAAAATATGTTAAACTTGAGTGAGCGAGTTTTGTCTGCAGTGATCATCAGCACATGATGGAAATATAGATGAAAGAAAACTTAACAACCTTCAGCATAATGCAAACGTGCTTAATACGTGTGGTGTACACTCCCTCACGGGAACTAGATTAACAAATTATTCTAGGTAGGTGCATGAAGGAAGGAAGGAAATGGAGCTACCATGGAATATAGCAATTGATCGGTTGAGAATGGGAATGGCTTGCACTTAAGCATTGTATATAGATATGGAAATAAAGAGATCAAAATGAAATAATAGTTTTGGTTCGGTTTTAAGGTATCAAAATTGTGGAATCACAAATGCATGTGCTGCGTTAACATTTGGATTTTGGATCGTCTTTATTTGCTTTATCAGTTAGAGCATAACGGATTTTTAGTGTTGCGTTATTTGATATAAAGTATGATAAATGAAATTAATGCATAGAATAACTTATAACAAAAAAGTGAGAGAACATTTTTAAAGATTTCTGTTTACACAGTTCGATTTTGGAACGTGTCTTGATTTTATAGCAGCATTATGTTACAGCAAAATACATTTGAAATATTTCTGAAACATTTCCAACGGGTTTTCATTTAAAATTTCATGAATTGAAAAGATTTCATTATTTGTTAAAAACTTCAAGCATTTACAAATATATTTTCAACCATTATTCCTTAGTGGTAATATTCACACAAATCAACTAATAAGCTTCATCATGATGGTAAGTTATGATTTAATTTGATTTGACCCTTAATAATGCGCTTGTGTAGAGAGTTTGAGTACAATCACAATCATTCATGTAAAATATTCATTTATTTTAACATTTATAGATGGGACAAGTAAGTTACAGACGTTTATTATGTATAGAGTTTTGAAGAATATAAATATTAGCTCTTGATATGTTATGGCACAAAAGAGATAGCCAAAATGCCACGTGCTGCGCCTTACTCGGATGAACACAAAGCGCGGGATGTTATGTTCGAAATGAATAGCCATGAATTCATAACTCCCTGAAGGCAAAGAAATCGATTTTATCACAAATATACACAAATTAAATGTCTATAATTTAAAATACAATTCAGAATCTATATAAATAATCTATAATATTGGTTATACACAATCCTAAATGCTTAATTTCAAAAATTAGAAATATCAGAATAGGAAACAGTAGCAGATTTCACTCTTTTTCTCTTGAGATCCAACAGTAACAAATGCCGTGTTTGCTATCCATCTCGTTCCATTCCTTTTAAGTAGACGTGCGCAACAGAGATAGCCACACGTTCGAAAGCCTTTCGAACGGCGCTTGCTCACGCACACATTGCTGCTTTCGGCTGGACAGGCGGTTTGAACGTGGGTTACAGGATTCCGCTGCTGTTTCATTTAAACTTTGCGAGTTCCGGAGTCGGACGTGCGTGCGCGTGTCTCAAGAAAGGAAATTGTAATTCGTACGTGAAAAACAGTTTGCGTAGCAAACGTACCAGTACGTAAAGTGAAAGGGATAAATGGTTTTAACATATTTGCTGATACTTATGTAGTGTGTTTTTTGGGCGGTGTAATGTCGAGAAGATTAAGAGTTTTTGTACGTTTTGTTGTAGTGTATCGCGCTATGAAAGCACGAAAGTGAAAGATCAAGCTCCCCACGCCCGGTGTGCGTATATTACAATACAATCGAATGTGTTAGTAGAGGTGAAGATGAAAGAAGAAGATCAAGCACATTTTTAGTGGCCAGTACAACGCTCTCTTGACAGAATCAAAAGTGTTATGTTAAAATTACCATAATCGATGTAACCGAATAGGTGAATCGTATTGTTCGGTTTGCAGTGTTGCTACAATAACTATCATCGAATAGAAGCTTCAATGTCAGTAAGCAATGTTAAAAGGCTTGTAATTTTAACCTTCTGGTATCGTGTCCCATGATCGGTACACGCTAATCGAAAGCAACGCACACAAACCCAAGCCAAACAATAAAATCCGAAAAGGTCAACCGGTGAAGGAAGCTAACCACACACCTGAACCTGAGATATCTTACCAACCCCCGGTGAGACGTGAGGCGGATCGTCAATTCGCTCACTATAGTGAGTGCGGAGCAAATGTCGCAGAAACAAGGTAAGTGGTGAGAATGATCGCAGTCTAACTTCGTTCAAAATTCGTCACCAAGCGCGCGGTTTTGATTCGTGCACCTGAATTTCTTCGATTCATGTGACTGATTTTTCATGTACCAAACTGGCAAATATTTCGGGATTCTGGCAGGTGCACAAAAGTCGACCCCGTTGCTATCTAGTGTTGCGATTGCACCGTTATTAAATCCGATCGTTTGTGTTTGTGCGTTTTTTTTCCTCAAGCGGGCGACGATGCGTGACCAGTGTTTACACCGGTTTATGTGCGATTTTTGGAACCACCCTTTGTCTCACTTGCGATGAGCGGGATAAATTTTCATCCCAAAAACGGAACGGTGGAGCCACAATTCTTTCAGATTGGATTTGAATCATTTACTCTAATTCCCCACTCTTCGATTGCTCATATTACGAGTCATAAAAAATGTGCCAAAAAGAAAGAGATGAAATAATACCTCCCCAAAAAAAAAAAAAAAATGAAAAACTGCAACCAAAATCTTTAAGTGGCCGTTGTGGGTGCTCTGTTGTTAGTTTCAAAACGGCAAACGGAAGTTTTCTTTCAAGAGGTATTTTGGGTTGTTTTTTTTCTTTTACTCTTCTCCTTTTGCACCTTCTTCCATGGTTACTGCTGCTGGTGCTGGTTGTGAATTTAACGAATTCTAGCGGTTTCTCGTTCTTGCCCCGTTGGGCAGGGAAGAGTAAATTGGACGATTTAAGTAATGCCGAGAATTTATTGCAATACTTTATACGATCTATCCGAATCACTCGGTTGGCTTTTTTACGTGTCGTTGTGCTTTATTGAATTGGCTGGAAGATATCTTTGCCAGAAGATCCTTCTCCGGTGTTTTTTTTTCGCATGATCTCATAGCCGAGCTTTATCTACCAAAAACATGTAAAAATTAAATTAGAAAAAAAACAACCGTTTCTTAGTCAAACAATAAATTATACTTACTTAATAAGCCTGGTTTTGGTACCGTTTGGTTTTACGGAGGTGTGAACAAAATTTTCATAACCACTACAAATCATTACATGTTAATTAATTACTATGTTTTTTTTTTCTTTATACTATCAATTTATATTTATTATCTACGCAAGCGTAAAATTTGTTCTTTACCGGTTTGGTGTGTATGTGTGTGCTTTTTAGTTTCGCTTTAGCATTCCACCACTATCCATCCTTTAAGTCCGTGAGTTTCCTTCTTTTTTGCTGGGGCAATACAGCGTGCTTCGTCTTAGCCTTTTTCGCTCGGGTCGATCGGTGGATTGCATTTTAAATTGCACCTTCAATATCAATTCCCTTTGGGTTTCAAACCTCCTCTTCCTTTGGCCCTTGCTTTTTCCCACCTTTCAGTGGGAATTTATTCCGCTCAGCGCGAGAACAGGGCTGATTGATTGATTTGCCTACAAAACATGGTCTGTTTGGCTAGCGAATGGAAGGGCTTTCATCATGCTGTACGTTTGTTTTCTTGGTGAACAATCCAATGAAAAAAAAAAATAGTAAACTCTCTTCGGGAATAAGGAAAAAAAATACACCCCAAACGAGAGAAGTGATTGGCATGGAGAACCGAAACGAGGGGAACATCAAATCAAAGTGATGGAATAAAAGGGCAATAGGTCTTCATCGGTTTATCGGGTTCAAACACGGGATTCCGTTGATTCCGATTTTAAATGGGTTAAACATTTCACGGCAAGAATCGCACCACACCAACAACTCCCCGGATGGAATGGAGCACCCCCCCCCCCCCCCCCAAAAGTTCCTCCCCACCTCGAATGGGTGACCTTCGCGTTCCCGTTTCCGGTGAACGGGGGATGGGGATGGTTCTGTTCTTTTCCTTTCCGAAAGTAGTCTTCAAAAGTGTTAACCAGTTGTCTTTTCGGAAAGGAACGAAATGCGAATTTTATTTAATAAAGAGGCAAACGACGAACCCACATTACCACTCCCCCGACCGGAGTGTCCGACGAAATGTGGCCGTTTTTATTTGTATTAATCCATCCCACCAGCAACAAAAACAAAAATAGGGATATCTTTTCCTTTTTGCCAAATGTCATACCGAGACAAGCGGTGGACACCGGTTTTGCGGATGGTAAGGCAGGGGTGGACATTTTGCTGGGAACATGTGGAGGTCTCTAGGGGGGAAAAAACCTGATCTTTCGGTGCGGGTCAAGCTGTGTTATGAGACTGATCGGTCGTTTCTTATTCATCGCACGGAACCGGTTGGGTTGTTTAAAAAATGGAGAATAAAAAAACAACAAAACACACACACACACACAGAGGGATTTTCTTGAGACACGAAATCTCTGACGCCACCCGACCGTGTGCGGGTTCAGGGAAGGAATGTTTATGTTAATTTGTTTTGGGGCGAAGTTGCGGGCCCCCAAAAATATAAGGCTACAGGCTTAAAGAATCAAACATTCGCTTAAGGTTGGGAGTTAGCGTAAGCTTTAATGTTGATCGTGTTAGTATGTTGGGTTTGGTAAAAAGTTTTCCAATGTGATCACACAACAGTTCGTTTTTATTAATAAAAACCACTTTTTTCTGACGTTTTCAAGGTTGTGGCCGGGTTGTGGAACTTATTTCAACCATTTGCCACTGCTTACCCGGGAGTCGCTAGACGGCTCCGAGGCTTTAGCATAGTTTGGATGTCAAATTCTTGCAAAACGGCAACGTGCCGACGAGCCAAGTATTCGAGAGAAGAATGAGTGACTCCATCGAATAAAAAAAAGGCTAAACTTCTTGCGACGGAAATATTTCAACAATGATGGAGGCGTTGTTGTGGAGATGTTTTTTCGGTAGATACTACTGGTGGGTGAAGTTGTATTCGCATACTCCAAAGGAAGTTGCGTCACGGTTGTGAAGGAATGTCGCTTTATTTAATTATGCGTTGGAGTAGTAAATAGTGGGGTTCTTTAATGATGTATATATTTGATTTTAATATCTGTATACAGTGTATTCTAAGAGCTGTATATGAACTCATAATAACCAAAAATTTAACTTGGTTAGTATAATTAGATGCTCAACTAGACGCTGCTTGCTGTTGAATTTTATAAATAAAAATATATGATTTTTTTTTTTTAAATTTTGCTATGGAGTTATTCCTTGATACTTAATATACTTTTTCTCAGTGCGAATTCTACTAAAACTACTTCTCCTATCTCTAAAAATATAACATTGAGCTTAAAATTGGAAAAACAAACTTTTGCGCCCCCGGTTTTGCGCAAAAATTATGGGAAAACAATTTTTCACACTAATAATACTTTTTCCCAAGTGTCTAGTTTTCCCTCGCGGATTGGAATGCAACTTCCTAACTTCGATTGGGGGGGAGAGAAAAAAAACTACTATGGAAGAAAGTTTGAGCGGCAATAATTTGTGATGAAGTTAAAATATTCTTTCTATCCGTTCTTCTTTAACCCGCGAGCACGTCTTCGGTAGATCCCATGTACTAAATAGGACCCAAGAGAGAAAAAGGCACAGCACAGCCAACAGCAAAAAAAGGCAATCTTTTCAAGTTTACTATTTGCTAACTTTACCGTTTTTGGTGGCCCTTTTGTTAGGCTTTGCCGAAGGGTTTTTCTTTCGTTGGTTCGTTGTTGGAAAGGATAAAAGATATAAATCTCGCATAAGTAGACACGGGCAGGTGAAAACTCTGGTTTTGCAATTTCGAAATGCACGTTTTTTTCTTTTTTTTTCTGTGGAAACTACCTTTTTTTTTTGGTTGTTTGGTTGGGTGAGACTGAAAAACTTAGTGTACCGTAACGGAGTGGTAGTAGCAAAATGGAAACACAAATCCCACAGGATCCGTTGCTACCCTTCAAAGGTGGGTGAAGATTTTCCTTTGATTTCTTTTAACCGTCACTGAGTTCCTATTGTGGATTAGTGTCTAACGGTGGATTGTCGAAGGGTTGCGGGTGAACGTGATCGGTTCGAGTGAAATAATTCCCAGTAGGGAATAACGAAAGCGAAAGGGTTCAAATGATTTTTTTTCCAAACTGCGGCCAAATCGAAAGGAATGATCTTTTACTCTTAATGCAACTCGAGGGGAGTTTTTTTTGTTCATCCCTTGAACCGTGACGTGTATCGCGGGTTCTCTGATGTGCCGTGAAATTTAATGTGCCATTAGTTAGCATCGTTAAACGAATGTTTTTTTTTTTGCTAAATAACTCACCAAAAAAAATACAAAATTAAAGGTAAAACTTTTTCCTACCCTGAAAAAAAACGCAATGCCTTATCAGGTGCAGTTTGCTGGTAGTTTATCGTATGCAGTAAAAATGAACTTGATTAAAATGCAGATTTTTACTACAAACTTCCTGCCTGTTTTCTACGCCGGAAGCGGAACTAGCGGGCGCATCGATAGAGGCAGGAAAAAGAAAACTCTTGCTGCTCAAAGTGCATTCCGCGAGGATGAAGCTGGTCACTAAAAGAAAGAGAGAGAAGCGAAAAAAGCCCTAAACTCCTGATGTGTGCCCGGCAGACCGGTTTTTGTCCACATGGCCATACCATGGATGTCGAACGAGATGGAAAGTGAAAAAACGAAAAGGGCTTTTCCACAGTTTCCCCCCTTTTCCCTTTCCCCTTATAAAAAATAGACGATAGTTTGAATGAATTTTTCCTCTAACTCTGGCAAGCGTTTGGTATAGGTTTGGGGAAAAGTCAAACGATCTCAAGGGAGGATTTTTTTTCCCGTTTGTAACGGTCGGTTAGTTTGTAACGAAAAGCTTCGACTTGGGAAAGAGCAGATGGACCAACAGTAAAAACAATGATGGTTTCAGTACTGAGAGGTGGTTGTAACTGGTTCATGTGCTTTCTAAATGATGATTGAAAAGTGGTCTTAAAAGTGGTGTGGTGGTGGAAATCTTGTTCGGGAAGCTCGTTGACGGAATGCTTGTCGTTTGATGTGTTGTGTCGTAAAACTGTTTACGGAAGCAAAACGATACTTGATGTTTTTTTCTCATCGAACAGCTTGAGATTCAGCTGTGCAACGTTGAAAGTGGAAGTTGAGATATGTTTAAGGTGGTTGTGAAGCTTTTTAAGTAATTGCATTACGTTCGTAAATATATTTGATTACAGGATATTTTTTTCTGGCTTAAAGCTGTATAAAATCCAATGAGGGGTTTTTAAAATCATTACTGCAAATTAAATTAAAGACTGTCGATATGAAATGTTCAAACATAAAATTTAATTTCCGATATTTAAAGATATTTTGTCTTCCAGATGAACATGAAGTAATCATTATTTACTCATTTATTATCTTAAGTATTGCTGATAACTCTTTGCACTCAATGTTGTTAGTGCGAAGAAGTATTTATTCGAAGTTCAATTATTTACTCATTAAGGCTAATTTTATTTTTTTTATAAATTGTAATTTTACTTGCGAATTGCATACCTTTTGGCGCCAAAAATTACGTTAGTGGTACATTGTGGTCTATAATACTTCATGTTAGAAAGCTTCAATTTTAGGACGGTATTTTCAAACAATTTAGGCCAATTCCCGCGATAAATTGATGCTAAATTGTGTCATACTAAAAAGCTGGTTGAAGCTTTCGGTTAAAGGATCGTATCGGAGGAATTTCGAAATAAATACATTCAGATTCTTATTGTATTTTTATCTAAAATGAATTACTTTTGAAACAAATATGTATACATAATTGCCCATCTCTAAAAAATGAGAAATAGGGGAAAGTTAAAATAATGCCAAAAAGCCTTATATTTTCTTAGCAAAGTACACCCACTACGAAATGCAGTTTCTGCCGCCTAGGAAATGCGTTTCGCGAGACAAACAGACAAAAACAAACCAAACAAACTCCCCCTAAGTGCTCGTGAGAAAGTGGTCGTATTTTCAAACAGACAACAATGTCTCTCCACGTCGCCAGTGTTTACGTAATCGATAGATCTGCTTCGAAGGGAGTAACAAAGCAACAAAAAAAAAGTGCCGGCAGAAGTTTGCCGCCAATCTAACCGCCCTTTCGATTGTGTGTTTACACGAAACTTTCGTCTCTCGCTGCCTTTTCTGCCCGGTTGGCGCTTCTTCAGTTTCGAAGCAGGCAATCGAAATTGCATTAGAAATTGAATTGGATCGAGTTTTGGCTTTTATTTGTTCGCGAACTCGTTACTCGAGTGTGCAAGGGTCCGCCAGTATAATGTTACGCTTCCCCTGCTGTTGGCGTTAAAATTGGCGACATGATGCTTGCGTGTGACACGGAGGCCGAGATCCTGCCAGCGTGACTATTGCTGAAGTTGTTGCCCTGAATCCGCGTATCGAATGCTTGGTTTGCTCTAGATTTGTTCCTTACGCCTAGTTCCCTTTTATACACCCGAGAGCTAGAGAGTTGAAACTTGATTCGAGGAGATCCCTGAATATCCCTGGACGAGATTTTTTTTTGGGGGGACAACAAATAAGGAAATTTATCATCATTCTTTTCTTCCCGCCATCGTTCTCCGTAATTCTTTGATATATCACGCGGTGTTGATGTATCCCGGAGCGACACTGAAAGCCAAAAGTGCTAGAATCTGACTGTCAAAAAAAGTTTTAATTAGCTCGTTGCGTGTACCATTAATTCTTCAACTGTCAAACTTAGCTCCGGTAATGGAAATGCGTACTAAAGATTGGAAGCAAATGCAAGACCGTGACCGAAGCAAAAACTAAGCAAAAATGCAAAAAACAGCAATGAGTAAGGGGAAAATGCCTTTTGAAGGAAATAGACTTCATGCTGTCAGGAGCATGAGAAGCCACCCTCAGAGCGTTACGGTTGCGTTAGCACGTGCTAGAATCGGGTGAAAATTTGGTTGTCAACGGCAATATTGGCAATGGCAACAGTGGCAGTACTTGGCAACTGCATACTGAGTGTTTCAATTAGGAAAATATTCTGTATGTGCGAGACATGTGAAAAGTGTAAACAAAATCATTGATCAAGAGCTTGGGCTTTGCCTTGATATGGTTGAGGTTAAGGTAATTTTTTTTCCAATTTCTTTTTCTCGTATCTACTACATTATTAGACTGTTTTAAAACATAGAAGAATAGTTGGTCTTGGATATGAAAGAACTGGTCGAGATCATGCTTATCTTGTCTATTATCTGTTTTGTTTCATTTCACCTTGATCAAGATACTTGGCTTTTGGGAAACAGTTATATTTGTGTATTTCTCCTAGCATTCTCCTTAAATTTATTCATCGAACACGCATTCACTCACTACGACTCAGTCTATTAGCAACGGCATCCGACTGTAGAGCGCTTGCCAAGAAAAAAATGCAAGACTCGAATAAAATTTAATGATGCCTGAAGTACGTATTCTGCGCATTTATTTCGATATTCCAATTGATATTACCGAAGAGCGAAGGGAAATTCATGGTGGTGTGCCTTTTGCTTTAATTTGCGATTTATTAAGATAGATATCACAGTGAAGTAGTACGCAGTGTAAGAAATTGGCTACCTAAAACATCCAACCATTTTCAAACATCTCCGAACGGGAGTCGTCTCAGGAATATTGTTGCCAAAAAGGGAAAGTGAACGAAGCGCAAATTGTTTCCACGCTGTGTTTGGCCAATAAATAAAGCGTCGCGAGAGGAGGCCCCCCGGTAATGTTATCCCGAGGCAAGTTCTTTTCCCCTTCTTCCTGGTGGGTTCCTACAGGATCATGCGAAGAATGCGAAAGCGGAAAACGTAACACATAAATCTAATTCATCTTCCATCCGTACGGTGGTGACTTATAGAAAGATGGCGCCCAAAACTTTTCCCTCTATTGCCATGACCGAATAGAACAGGTAGTTAGGTTTTCGGGTTTTTCTTTGCCGGTTCCCAGATGGTGAAATATAGTGCTACTCAGCTGCGGCAGTTCAAATCCTTTACGTACCGTGGAGTTCCTGTGTAGAGTCCCTGCAGAGGTGAGTATGCAGGAGGTATTCGCGTTTGCGTCAACAACCCTCCCCAACCAAGTCATCTAGCCAATTTGAGCGCTCTAGTGGGCGAAGACTTTAACATACCCTCCGGCATATCGTTGGTGGCAGCCAAACGTGAAATGATTGCTTGCGGCTTTACCATCACCGGTAAATCTGATGTCCTGCTGCTGTTACACAAGCATTTCGCGTCCTTCTTGCCTTTAAACAGTTCCGTTAGGAAATTGCACCTCTTATTCGGGGGAAAAACCATTTGGCACGTACTAATGCGATAGAAGTAGCCAATTTAATGCGTGTGTTGTTCAGAATTATGGTACGATGTCCTGCGTTGACGTTGCCGGCCCCGTTTTTGGTAGAATCTAGAACGAATGTCACCGGTTTGTTGTTGTTGAAGTACCGATACGCGTAAAATTTCCATTTTATTCAGATGGTTAGATAAGAGAGAGAGATAGAGAGAGGAGCAAAGAAAAAAAACGGCAAGATCCTCCCAACCAGTCTGCTTTATTTCCGTCCTCGGCGTCACCTTTGGAGACACTATTTCCCTGGTAAGAGGTGTGTGATATTTTCGGCATCCATAATTGGCCCATATCCATGGCAAAGTTGATGCTGCTTCTTATGTTCGCAGTCTTCGTTTTGCACACCGCCCGGAGGGTAGAAAACCTCTCGAAGTGGAGTTGTTTTTCCTACTGTGGGGAGTGAAAATTGGACGTGCGTTCTGTTTGTCTTTGTTGTTCTGCTCTCTCAGAAATAGAAGGTTGTTGGGTAGGTGGACGGAGTTTCCCGATGTTATCTAAAACGGACCTATTTCGACTGAGGACCTAAATAAGATAGTCCGTAAGATCTAACGAATGGTTTATGTTGCTCAATGAACAGTAATATTTATAGGCAAAAAAAGAAGGTAAAATTCATTCTCAAAACCCCCAAAAAATGCCCAGAAGTCAACACGGCTTTGTTTTCTTATTATTTTATAAAAGATTTCTTGGTGGAGCTATAAAATTGAAACCATTTATCAGCAAAACCCTTCAAAGCTACATTGGTGTATCGTTCTTAACATTTGTGTTACTTTAGTGGACAACAATCGATTCAAGATTCAAGTTTCCCAGATGTGTCCAGCAATATCCCCTTTAACGAAGGCAAAAGGCAGAATCTTCTAATAGTTGCTTATGCGAGAAGAATACTCATATATTCCGTATCAGTAACGAGGCTGTTGGGGGAACTCGGCATAACAGCATTAAACGCAATCGTAGCGTCCGTGACCACTTGGCTAATGGAATTCGGGCCGTTATTGGGTGTGAAGTGTGCTTATTTGTGTCGCTGATGTGCCCGTTTCTGGTGCTGGTATAATCGATAAAAGCAATAACATACAGCAGGAAGACAGCTCTGGAGGTTCTGCGAGAATTATTGATATAGTTCTGGGATGTTTTGTCTCCTGGGTGCATCAAGAATTTTATTAAGTCTCAACTACTGCAACAACTAAACTTCAAAAAAGCTCTTTTCAATTATTTTACCAAAAAACCAAAACCAAAAAACCAAAAAAATTTACTTATTCCATACGTAAATTTCACAACGTAAAATAATGGCTGTCAATCAATTTCTCTGAATAATTAATTGTGTTGAAAGTGATGGAAAAAACCACCCTGTACACAATAAACCGATATGATATGGCAGCACACGCAACATACTTTACATCTTCAACAGTTCAATAGTCCATTCAAATGATGTTCAATCGTTTTTCAAACCCGTTAAAAATCGCATCAAAATTAGATTAATTGCATTTTTTTTGGACTTTAATGGTTCGATGCGATCGAAATCTTGCTCGAAACATTAAGTAGTCAAGTTCGAGAGAAGAAAGAAAACAAAAGATGGCATCGGGGGCACGATCATCCGTATCAAGCCAACGCATTAATGCGAAAACGGAAGCAAACTTCCTCTGCACAAACGATTCAACGGTTTTAGTGCACAGCTACTCGGTGTGGCATGGAACCAATTCGCTGCAACCAATTCCTCCTCTCTCCCCATCACAACCGAATGCTGCATCGTTTTTCAAGGTTATTATGCTAATTGAGGATGTTTTGCCGACAACAGGTCTGTGTTTTGGGGGGGCCTTCTACAGGTCGGAAAAATGGCGAGTAGGTGAAACGAAAAACACCCGAAACATTGAGAGATGGAAGAAAATAGAAGTGGCGCATCCCATAGCCGCTTCTAACCCTTCCTTTTCATTGAACCCAATTCAGGTAGCGAACGGGTTTTCTTTTTCCTTTCCTTCTGCCCGCGATCATCAGCATCGGGTACGTTTTCTCACGGCTGATGAAAAATTAATTTTCCTGTCGAATTAAAGCGCCAAAGTTTCCATATTTTATCGGATTCCGTGTGGTTTCCTACGCCCCCCCCCCTTCTCCTTCTCGTCCACTATTTTTCTTATGTTTTGTTTGGTGTTTATTGTGTTGTGGGTCGACAACTACTCGTTATCCGCAGCACTAGAAGTAGCAAAAGGAAAAATTGAATTCACCCCTAGTTTTTTTTTGCCCTGACTGGCTACCGTATTGTCGATAGTGGGTGATGTTTTCCGATTCCGAATTGCTGTCATTATGGGGGGAGATATTTTTTTTAGCAGCTCGGGTGGCGCTTTGCGAACAAGTGGCCAATAGACACTTAGATGGAAGATGGTGTGTGGCTGTGTATCTGTTTTTGTTTTGAGGAGGTTTTGTGTTTCAGTTTTCTCCCGCTCGCGTCGGAACATGAAGCATGATTGCATGCGTTTTCTTTCTTCATTGTTTTATGATACTGGATTTTTTTTTCCGGGGGGTGCTATGATAATTTATGAGCTTTCAATTAATTAAGGATGCGTTACGGTTCATAGGGTTGCCAGTTTGCCCGATAGATGGTCCAATTTTATACGCGATCTTTCCTTGGCTGACCGGCGATCGTGTGTTGTCCTAGATAAGAAGTACGGAAAGCGTACGGCTGGCCGTATAAAATTTTATGGGTCAATACAGCATCGATGTGAAGGGGGGGGGGAATTAAAGACAAGGCGAAAAGGTAAGTTAATGGTAAGTGTAAAAGCAACAAAACCTTTGGAAGGATTTTTGAAACAACAAATAGTATAACTGATTTTAATGAGAGAGTGAAAGTAGTGCAATTGACTAAGCTTGATAATGAGTTTGATGATAACTATTACATGCAAACCATTTAAAAAAAGGCCTATCGATAAGCTGTAATCTATCCTACACACACTCTTTCCCTTGGGAATGGTTATTCAAAAATAAATAGGACACCAACATTAGCTTCCTCGGTTGCTCATTAAAACTTCACAGTTGATTGAGTGGTACTAAATTATATGTCTCGGTACAGACTCTACTTTATTATTGATTTTATCAAATAATCCAATTGATTGCCACCCTATTTTCAACCTCCCGTCCTAAAGGAGAGGGTACTAAGGGTGCGCACGAAACCTAATCCTAATTAGGAGTGGCTCAACTTTACAGCTTCATCATCGTTATCAACCGCATCGGCCCTTTTTGCTTTGCGGTTCGTTGTCGATCGGTGGTGCGACATACTCGCACAAACGGGTGACGTCTTCCTTTGCTACCATTTTCCCAACCCGAAACCATACACATAGTGGGCAAGGTTTCCATTAAGGCGCACTTTAATTTTACGACCCATCTCAGTGTAACGAGCTGCTTGTTATATAGCGTGGAAGGTTTTTTTTGTACTCAACACTACCGTGTGCCCCCGGTATGTGTTGTTGCACACAGCGTTAGATTGCTATCTAATAAAAATCGAATTCAATCTTCAAACCACACCGACTGAGTGAAGCGCAAGATTCACCTGCAAGGGATGATGTATACTACGTAACTGTTTCTGTGGAAAATTGTGAAGTCGCGTTTTCCCTGTCACTTTTGACCTAGTGAATAGTTTGTCGTACTTTTTCATCTTCAACTGTACAAGTGCTAGCTGGATGCACTGATCGTATGTTGTTTCCCGTATGGGAACGCCCTGTTGAATGCATTTTTGCACTGCTCGCTTTAATGCTCTCCAGAGCTGGAACGTGATCAAGCGTCCTAAAGGTATGAGCGATGTAAGGCTGGAATCAACCCAGCGAAACAACCCGGCGAATGATTGAATGGTTCACTGATTGACTCAATGCCTGACGGTTGAAGTCACTCGTGCATCGTCACTATTGAAGGCGCCTCAAAGATGAAGCCTGCCAAGTGACACATCGGTAGCATCAAAGTATGGCGTATGGCCTAGTTGTGGTTCCGGCGAAATGCCAAACAACACACACACACGCGGTGAAGGACGACACCCCGGTTCTGTTGCAGTAATTGAATTGTGCACCTGGCAATAGACAACCGGCAGGAGATTACTGTGGTTCGTTTTCGGTTCGGAAGTCCCACAAACGGGGATCACACTATTTTCCCCGTTAAAGGTTTCTAATGCCACAGAAGTCATCGGCGGGGGGTGCATCGAATGGCATGACAGTGAAGCTAATCAATCATCAACCTTGCAAGACACGGGCTGCGTTTTCTGGATGGTTTTGTAAAATTCTTCGTGGTGTTGAGGTGGTCCAAGCGTAACTTTCACTATCGCTCGCCAAGAAAATGGACGTTCCTTTCCTGAAGTTCCTTTAGACAGTGTACCTACCTTGGGAACCAGGATCTTAGTATTGCTCAGTTTTGCTTATCTGTCTGCTTATCGCAATTGGACAGATTTTGCCCCTTGTGAAGATATCCATTTTTGACCATCATCATCTCCCTCCAAGGTTTGCCCATACCAGTGCCCCGAAGCAACACTACGTGGATCTTCTCTTGGTGGGATCGTGCGGGAATTTTGATAGCAAGCAACGAAAGTTAACGCGCAACCATGTCATGATCACGGAAGCAAGCACAAACATATTTGGCAGACCTTGGTACCTTGGGCATTGCGTTTCACTGCCACCTTAACGTTTTCTTTTGCGTGGAATCCGTGCTGAACCCGTGGCTAGGGGTGTCTTAACCCTTCAATTTTGTTTGCATTCACGCGAACCTTCCCTATGTGGCAGACACCGCACTTTGAAGCAATCAAAACATAAATAATGCAGACAATCCCAACGCTTTGGCGTTTGGCGAACGGGGTGGCGTGTGGCGTTGGAGATGTCATTAATCATTTGGCGAATTTTTCCTCCAGGGTAAAACAATAATGCGGCAGTAAGCGTGTATCCTCCGTTGGAATGAGCTCCATTGCAAACGCAAGTTCCTCTCCCTTGGTGTGCGAAAGGTGGCACTTGATTTTCTATTTTCGTTTCTTACTTTTGGGCAAACTGTAAAGCTGGCGCAATTCTTGAACGGGATGCCCATCAAAGGCGGTGATGTCCTGGGGCCGTTCATTTTGGTGAGGTCGATTGGGTTCCGGTTGGTTTTTTTCATCCCCCGACGTTTGTGTTTCGTCCCGTGGTAGCGATAATTTGTCGAAAACGAAAGTTGTCGGACGAGGACATGCCATCCACTTTGGTAGATGGACTAATTTTTCTGGGATCACTTAAACAAACGACCGGCAACGAAGAGTTATGGTGAACTTGAAACATTGAAGAACTAACTAGGTGTGAATCTTTCCCATTTCGAAAGTGAAACTGAATTAAAATTTTATCTCATTTCGTATGTTGGCAGGACGAAGTCTCCGGGTTGACCATTGGGTTTGGCTGGGATAAAGCCACTTTATCACGATTGATCTATCGATCTTCAATCAGTCAACACTTTCCTCGGGCAGGTTACCGGAGATGTCAGTGATGTCCCGCCGTCCGACCAAATCCATTAATCTTTCATCTTTATAGAGGATTGTCGGACTTTGACAAACGGTACTAAGATGGTTTTTACTATCGCGAGTTGGACAATCGTTGGTAGTTTCTTCCGTGTTGTTTTAAAGTTTTATAATCAGTTGTTGTTTTTTCGATTATAACATTTCCGTGGAAACAGGTCCAGAAAAGTCGTACTCGTTCATTGTAATTCTTGAATGTGTACATATCGTTATGTCGTCTTCCTTTCTTCCTTACCTTTGATCGTGACTTCCAGACATGTGTCTTATGGTTAAGCTTAGAGGGTCGAAGTCACGAGCTATGGAGAAACTTCACTTCAGCATCTTAAACGTCTGGTTCGTCCCCCATCAGGGCGAGCAGTAGTTTTGTCATCACGCAAAAACTTCGAGAAAGCATCAACTGGATCCAATCATCCAATCATCGACTTCCCTTCATCCTTACCCGCCCGGTGGCTTTATGCAAATTATACTATGCTTTCTATTTTTTGACACTTTCTTTTCTTTCGTTACGTCCTCGGCGATTGTGGTGGCGCTTTGGGAACTCCTGCTCCACCGCGCACATGGGCGTGTATGGGATGCCTCGAGGTCGTTTGAACCTGATGCCGGCGAAACGGATTATGCACCCGGGTATCCGGTGTGGGTCCGGTTATGCGAGTCGTGCCACTATCGAACCAGTTCCGCTTTAGTTATCCGGTTTTGTCTACGGTGGCACGTAAATCTGCTCCTTCCGAACGGACGCTGGTCTGTGCGTTTGTGTTTTTTGTGTTGCTTCTTTCGCTCATTCGATCCGGTCTTTCGATCGATCGAAAGATGACAGTATTACGAAACACGCAACAACGAGCCACATCGCGACTGCATAAGACGCGACAACTAATCGTGAGCTGGACTGCTTGTTTTTTTTTAATGCTGCTTTTTATTTCATACGATCCAAAAAAGGGTGTGATGAAAAGGGAACGAATCATCGGTTCGGAATGTTTCGAACCGGGCGCTCGGATGAGAAAAGGTGCGCGTGAAAATGTACTGAAATTTGATAAGCGATAGCTATTTTCCATTACGCGAGGTGTTGTTGTTTTCCGTGCCACCGATTCGAACCGTCCCCACCGTACCCGGTCCACACCATAATACGTTGATTAACGAGCATGAGATTTCATGTCCATTTATACGCTCTTTGTCTTTGGCATTCCCGGAACTCTCTTGTGCACGGGTGGTTGATGAAATATGTTCTACTAATTGGATTGAACGCAAGCGATGCTACGGCGCTGTACCGTCTACCGGGTCTGCCGGCATCCGTACCGCATCGCGGCGTAAGAAGGGAGCGAAAAATTATTCCTAACTTGATTAGAAATTCAAATTTCGCTCCGCATAGTGTAAACAATTAAACGGTGGTGTTTTTTGATCAATTTAGGGATGTACATAACGGTCCAGCTGATGGAAAATGGATGCGTGTAAGTGAATAACAGTTTTGGAACCGTTTTTTTTCCTTCTCTTTTTTCACCATAGAGGGCGCTCTAATGTAACCAAGTTACTTAGCTACTGTCAGTTTAACGTCAATTTGGGTTCTGGCAAGTTAGTAAATATGCTCTTTTTTGTTTTTGTTACATATCATGTAACATGTCTTTTCTCCATGCGTTGTTTAACTTCTGTTGCTATTGCCTCACTGAGATATCAGTAATATCTGTTTTGTGGATACAGTTGCATGGGCGTCTTAACTTGGCAAGACTCAAAACAAGCAACAACACGCTCTTGTTCATGCTTCTTCAAGCTTGCCGAACAAGACGAACTCTCCTCTTACATTGTAGGCAAAACACGAACTCAATTATTTCGTACAAGATATCGTGCATTTAAGACTCATATTTTCTTCCACGTCCAAAGAATACAACTTGCCAAGTAATGATTGAAGGATGTACAATAGTGATATGCGAACACAGCAAACGCACTTGGAAGAAGTCGTCGTGACTTGATGGTGGAAATAAAACAGAGCCGGCAAATATATAAATATGGCCGCAAAATCGACACTTTCAACAATCTCCACCAATCCGGCTTCGCATTAATACCGGTTAATAACAGGTTTTGCAGTAAAATCAGTAAAATTAGCCACTAAAAACTGAAACAAAAAGGAGAAAAAAACACTGTATGTAATTCCCGTTCTCCACACGCGTACAGTGCTTACCTACCAGAAAGAATGTTAAATATTAAGGTCATTTAATACGAATTCTCACTCGCGTTCCCGGTTGCGCATTTATGCTTCTTCCCTCCAAAGGTTGAACAATTAACACACCGTGTTTTTGGAGTGTGAAATAAATTACAACCAAACCGTTGTTGTTGTGAAGGGAATAATAGTAAGACACGTAAATGGAAACCTCAATCTTAACCTTACTGTGCGGGAAAAGGCGAAAGAAAGACACACAGCTTAACCTTGAGGTTTGACGGGTAACGAACGCGTAGAATTGGGACACCATGCATGCAAGTGACAGCATATGCGTTCCATGAGTTTCATAAAAAAAGTTCGGACAGGTTTGTTGTAATCGTACCGATATCCCTTCACCCATCGGTTCTTGATTGTGGCTTTCGATGGTGCAACGCATCCGATCGGACTTCCCAATTGCCAATCGCCAATCGTTTTAAGTTCCACTTTCGGAAATGAGTGCAATAAAACGCCGCTACCAAACCGTTCGACACATGCATGCGAACAACAGTTTCGAGTAGTGGATTTACATTCCTTTCCTCAAAAGAACATACTCCGTGACCTTCGAACGTACTCGATTAATGGCCGCGGGTGGAATTTGCTTTAATATATGGAAATTGTGTGATTGTATGGGAAATGACGATCGCTTCAAAACTATCAGGAGAATACTACGTGATGCTCATAATTATAACGAGATCCGGCAATCGTCACGGTAGGTTCTGATTGTTTCACCGTTGGCCCCTTTTTTGTTGTTTATAGGATCATTATTTAATTTAACAATTCTTGCGTGTGTTTCCCACTTTTGCGGTCGCACTGTTTTGTGGTATCGAATTTTGGGATGCATTCCTTTTTCGCGATGAAACATTTCTGCTTCTCCGATTCCATCTTGGAGGTAGTTGGTTTGCTTTATTTTTAACCGAATTTCTCTCAGCTTCCTTGGTAAATGGGAAATTTCGCCGAAATGCTTCTTTTACCCGATGCCGGGGGTTTAAGTATGTAAATAATTGGGTTCCGTTTGCAACGAATACTCCTTCCTGCTGCTGCTGCTGTTGGTGGTGTCTCTCGTGGTTGGCCGGATGATGTTGACGTATTTTGATGTTTTCCGGTTTTCCATGACGACAAAACCGGTGCCCTTTTGCTGGGGAAACATATTTGCCGTGTGAAGGTATTTATCTTATGAATGCTTAGAAATGGTTTTGAGCAGATACGTGTGATTTGTGCTTGTATTGAAAATGCCCAAAAAAAAGTGTCATTATTATGCATATTGTGAATGGTATGTACTGTGTATGAATGTAACCGGCAGATATGTATGTCTTTGAAATTAAATTATTGAAGACATTAGTTGGGAGTTTTTACAAATCAGTTTTTTTATTCAAACAACCTCCATCTTTCAACATCTTTACACGCTTTATCCTGTGTAAATGATCAACAAGACTTAAAGCATATTTTTTAAATGATATCCTTTGAAGACTTCTGTTTTTAATGTGTCTCATTTAAACATTGAAAAGAGCTTAGTTATCTTATGCTGAAACTGAAACTTTGCTTCCATTTCAAAATGATATCGACAAAAAAAAATACATTAAACCGTGGCTTTTTGTTTTGACTAATGGAGCTTCCGCAGAAGAAAAAATAACATTTGCTAACTAGCAAAGCGCAAAAACGTAACCTCAACTTGCCATGGTCAGCGCCCAACGTTGTGGCTTTCGGTTCGGTGGTTCGGTGAGCAATTTCGGGCGAAAACTGTGACTGCGGTGTTTGTTATGCTGCAGGTCAAATTCCAATTAGTGAAGTAAAAACGAAACGCATTGACACTGTTCACCCACCCCGTACCACCCAGCTGCGTGATTTTAGCTGCCCGGTGGCTTTCTGTCGATCGTGCATGAATTCTTTGCGTTTGCTCAGTTTTGCTTACCGCCTAATGTTGCCTCACCGCCTCGGCGAATCAACTTCAAAGCTATTGCGCACCGCAAGCGAAAGAAACGCAGGAGAAAACAAAGTCCCAAAAACTTTGGTGAACTGCGTGTGTGTGAGTGTGAGTGTGAGTGTCATTATCGATTTGATGTTGTCCAATTATCGACGGTCTAAATTTGATTATCGTCGCGGTGCGTTGACTTGGAATTCTCTCCTCATGTTGTAGCCAAGTTACCACCCAGTGTCCACTAATAGCGTTTAGTGTTTGTTGTCGTTTTTTTTTTCTCTTTTTCGGGTGGACTTTCAGGGTCTTTGCCGGGGTGAATTTTCTTCCACTGGTCCTGCGTTAAATTTCACAACCATCTTGATTATTACGTAGGCAGCCAGCAGCATAAGCCTGCTTAACATCATACTATTCGGCCGGTCCGGAGGGTGACTAAGGGCATGTGTTTTAAACATTAGATTAGCATTAATCTAATTATGGAACTTTCTCCACAGGAAAGCAATGGTGTCACCGGCTTCTTTCTAGTAACCGCCATTCAGTTCGGTAACCTCTGGCCAGCAGAAAGGAGTATCATTTTTTGGGTGACAGAAGTTGCCGGGTGGCAAGTGACATGTGTATGGGAATGCACACCCGGATGAGATGTGCCGTGCCGTTTTAAAGGTGGGGAGAATTTGTAGTGTGCCTTTTTCTATTGAGATCCCAAAAAAACAAAGACATTTTTGTGAACGGGTTTCTCCGTTAGGAGCCAGCCCTTCATCCAGCTGCATAATGTCAGTGTATCCACATTCCAGCCTAATGCTAATGGGCCGTGAAAAGGGGACAGTATCGTAAATTGGAAGGATTTAAGTTCCACTTTTGGGTGGGATATAGCACCAATGTAGCGATTTCGAGTATCTTCTGAAGAACGAAAGCTTGAGGATAAGAAGAAGTGGTTGGAAGAGAAGGTTAGAAGATACTGCCGAAGCACTCGAGCTATAAGCTTCGTCCAGCTCACAGCCAGCTCTGAATGGTCATATCGTCAAGAGTTGGTTGACCCCTCAAGATTTGACCGGGTGAAAGGAAATCTCCAACTGGAAGATATCGAAGACCATCGAATCTCATTTGCATACCATGCGTGTCGCTAATAATAAAAAAATATATAATACCATCGACACTGCCAGAGAAGACAACACGAAGACACAGCCCTTTTGGCGAGGAATGTCTGTAGGACTTTTTACCAAACGTTCCAAAGTGTACGCAATATGATGTCATCACCAACATTCAACCAACTCTCAATGATTGGTTATGGGTGTGGAGGGAAAGATTTTTTTTCTTCTCTTCTTCGTAAACTCTTTAAAATAGTTGTTCCCTTTACATTGTACATGCTGGCAGTGACCTGCGCGACATCGATCATTGGGTGTACAGGTGAGAGTATTAGCAAATTTGAACAAATGAACGCCCGAATGATTGTTAATTTTCTGTACGAACCGATGACACAGCACTGTGCGTCTCCACTATCGCAAAGAGTACGGCAGTAGAGATCTTGGGATTGCGACATGCCAAATAGCTATAATCGGAAAGATTATTTTAAGAAGGGTGATCAGACGAATTCCATCCTACCATACACGGTGAACCCTCGCGTTATGTAAGCCACATCGATTGCATGCGTTCAACAACCTGTTCCGCGGATGTACAAGAAGAAAAAAAAAATCAAAAAACCGGTAAACGCTGAAAGGCGCGTACGCATTCATCGCGTGGATTGCCTTTACCTTGCGCTTCCACTCAATCTGCCGCGTTATCCCATCATGTTGGTGCCGGTTTGTAAGGTGCGTGCCATGTCGCGCGAATAACGGAACCAACAAACTATCAGCTTCGTGGGGGTATCATCCCGAAGGCGTGTGTGCGATGCCTGGCTGACTTCTAGGCGTTCCAGGCACGTATGTTTTTTGGTCCAACCAACGAATGTATTTCGTTTGTCCGGGGCAACTCCAGGTTGCGCGGGTGAGTATGGCAAGATACCGAGCGCGAGATACTTCGGATAAAATATGAAGCGCTGAAGAAAATTAATATTTATGATACGATCCCGAGATGGGGCCGAAGTTCCATTTGGAAGGAAGTTTTGGGACATTAGCAAGGTAGAGCTCTGGAGCTGGAGCCTTTCCGGCAAACCTAACCACCAACCTGGTAAAATAGAGACCTCTAGGAATTCGACACTAGCTCGAAGGCTCGTTGTAGGAATTTTCGCTGAGATACCGAAGATGTTTGTGTTGGGTTTTTGGAGATTTAGCTCGCAGGAAAAGGGTCAAAGAACCGAAACCAGTTTGCGCACACCGTAAGAACCGATGTCGTGCCTGAAGTATCGTGTCGCTGTACCAACTAGTTCTAATGATGGAGTCCGTTTGGATGATCGGTTTTGATGGTCAAAATAGGTTTGGAAATCGATTATGTCATGCGATCAAATCTAAGTTGCCAGTTGGATTAATGGTGTAATCTATGCTGTCATACTGACGTTGATTTAGTTTCATAGGGCTTTTTTTGCAAGCTTGAAAACAGCTCTCTTCTCCTTGAAAGTTTGACAAGTATTTAAACTTTAAATTGACTTGTGGAAACGCAAATTCTATGCGCTCTTCCTGAGGCGACGGTTAGCTCGTACACGTAAGGGTCGTCTGCCCATTTTTGGGTCAATGATATGCAAGATTCCTGCACGTTTTCGTTCACATTGGGCGATGGTAACTTTGTGCTCTCCCACTAATAGATGGCGTCCCTGTGTGTGGTGATGTTTAAAAGGTGGCCTATTTCTCGCCCAGGCCATTCTTTAAAAGTACTTTTTGTTCCTTTGTGTCGATGAAGAGATATTGCTGGTGGGGTTTAGTTCTCGTTGCTGTTCGTAGAAAGTTGTTCGATGCTTAGCATTTCTGGTGGTGTGGAAAGATCACCCAGAGAATTGATATTATTTAAAACAGATATGATACACTAGAAAGGAGTGTCGCACCTAAACTGTTTTGCGTATTAGACTTTATTTTGTTACGCGGACATATCAACATTAAAGTTATCTTGTGAAGTTTTCGAATGTTGACTCAAAATCAAGTTCTGGGATTATTTCTCACAGTATTGATACGTCGTAGTGAACAATAGAGTCCTGACCTTGATGGTCAGAATTTGGGAGCGGCTTGCGGATATTTTGAAGTTGGCCATAACCGTCACTAATGAACCTTATAGAGCTTGCCAGCCTGTTGTTTAAGTTTTGCCAATCTAACAGGTGAGTCGATCGATTAGCGTAACGTTTCTAGCTTCCGGCAGCTGTCACGACACTCGGTTCGAACTGCAATGATCGATTACAACTTCACGTTTGCAAGTTTTTGCCATCCGTAGCCGTCAGGAGGCTAATCCTCAACCATGGGCACCTTCCTGGTTTCGATCCATATACACGAGATCAGCTCAAGATCAGATCAAGCAACTTCAAATGGGTAATACACATTTTTTGGTATGGATCGTGCAACGGCATGTATCGGTCATAAAGCTGTATCGTTTGCTAATTGGCTTGCCAAGCTGCTGTCGAAAAGAGTCCGTTGTCCGTAACGGTCTTTCATCGCTGCAGAATTTTACGTTGTTGTTTACGAACTGCATGAAATGCACGATCTCAACAGAAGGCAACTGAGGGGAAAAAAAATCTCTACCCATTAAAGGATGGAATATCGGCGAGATCTCACATCGAATGGAGACCCTCATTTCCTAGCTCTTAATTATAATGACCGGCAGTCGCTCTCCGCAGGATCGATAGAGATAAATTACTGTCGATAGGTACTAACGCGCACGCCGCACGCTACAGACAACGATTTACCGCGGTTTCATACCACCACCAAAAACAAGGTCATTTCGGGTTCGAATAACAACAACTAAAGGGAACCAAAAAAAAAGCACCCGGGAGTAACAATCACGGCTGGTAATGCGGATAAAGTGGACACAGGAATGGGTACAGTTGTCCCAATGATTGGATCAACCGCAGACCTGTCCGTTGTGACGTTGGAGACGGCATTTCGGCAATCAATTAAAGCCAACTTCACCACATACGCAACGTGCACCATACGCCAGATGGGAATTCCGCCAACCGCGTACGCTGATCCTTCCCCGCCGGGGGGGTGGAAATGCAATTGAGTCTCCTACTAAGAGAGATGCTGTTTCAGCTTGTTTAATCAATTTTATTCAACTGCATTTGTACGGTGCATGCGTTTGTTTTGATCATTATTTGATATGCTCTACGAAGCCACCCACCGGCTGAGGGAGGGAGAGTGCCGAAAGGGGAATGTGTTTGTTTATTTATGTGACCAAAAATGGACGTACTGGTGCAATGTCGAGCACAACTGTCATCAACCGAAACAACCGCACACCAATTTTCACAATCGAATTATTTGTCATTTTCAATTCAATAAAATGGCCCGCTCCTACCTTTACCTGCCTTTTTGGGGAGGTGCACATTTGGAACATGACCATTCTGCCACGATGATTGGTGCTGGTTTGTTTGGTTTGAACTGAAATAGTTTCAATGGGAAAGCGAAATATGTTACCTATTCGTAGAAACTATTAAGCGCGGGGGAATGTTTTGGTGGTTAACTCGCTGAGAGATGTTGAGTATGAAATTACTACAAAAAAACGGATTTTGAGGGCGTTTTATAGTTGAAATTATAGTGACTTTTTACTCGCCGAGTTGCATTAATGAAAGCTTACTGAAACCAGCGGCATAAGTGTGTTAGGAGTGACTATTTTGTACTTGAAATGAAACAATTATGCTTCAAAAAACACAGCTGAACAAAACGCATTAAACCTACCTGCAGTATGTGCGCAACATGGTTCTTCCACCCAGCAATAAAGTCCACATCTTGCCTTGACTTCGGCCACTTGCAAGGAGTGCCGTGGCTTGCAGCTATAAAAACACCCCGCACAGACGTGGCGAGCATTTCGAGGCCAACTCAACCGAGCGTCGGGGTTGAATGATGGAGTTCCCTAAGCTCGCGGGTGTTCATGTCCGGACCGTCCGTATGGAAGCATAATTCTTCGAGACCGCCATAAGCAGCGATTTCGAGCGTAATTTCAACCGGGGTAAGGTAATAATCATCGAGCTTTTTGGCATGGTTGAGGTTGGGTAAAAGTCTCCATTGCCCGCAGCCATTCGGACTTTGCGACGAGGCTTAAAAAAAAAACGATTCCCGCACCAACGGGCGGTTGCAAATTTATGTGCAAATGCAGCGTGTTTGCGAAAAACTTTATGGTAAAATGACATCGGGACATAAAGTTCGGTCTTTTTTTTCGGGGCAACAAGTACACTGTAAAAGAGCGGGTTAACAAAGCGGATTTCGCTTTCTTTCGTCGTAAATGGTATAATTACACATTAAAAACACGATGTCAACTTATGTAAAAGTTCACCAGGGTGATAGAAAACGAAAAGAAATCTGACTACTTACAGATAAAAGCTTCCTTATCACTACTGTTCTGGTGTGATTGTGGATGATGTTCGGAACGAAAGAGATATAATTTCAAAAGGAACCTTCGAAAGTCCATAACCCTCCATAATACATTCGAAAAGCGAACGAATCGAATTAATACAAATTAATTCCACGACGCATATCGAACACATAATCGTTGTGTCGTACGACACAACGGGTAACGATTGGATACGCTCGATTGGATTATCATCTGCTCGTTTCGGTTCACAGCAGCAAAACTCGCCGAAAGAACCGTTCCATGAAAGCATGGAATCGAGAAGAAAAAAACCCGTGCTTTTCCTTTTTGTCCTTACCGTCGCGTTAGTATGAATGTTTAGAATTTCAAATAGATTATGCTAACTAGCGTCGCTGCTAGGGCAGGACGATTAGCTAAACGTTGTCAAGCGTTCCCCCGTGCCGTTTTTCTTCCTGTCGATCGGATGCGCTTTCGGATTTCGGACAAAATGGTTTGGAAACGATCGGGTAGGGTCTGGCTGGTTGCTTGCAGACGAACAAATTGGATAGCTTATCGCACATTGGAAAGTGTTTTGTGCGAAAGCATGAAGGGACAGCTGCCCTTTTTTGGGGGAGAGATGAGCGTGTCTCCCCGTCTGTATACCTGCGTACAAAATCCTTGCTGTACACCACGGATTGCGCTTCTTTGGCGGCAAACCTTAGCGGTACATACTATAAATTTACATATTTTATTTTAGAAAAGAAAAAAAAAACATTGTAATGGAAATTGGCTTCAAGCCGAGATGATATTCTCGTCGCTGGTTTGTGTATGTACAAGTCTGCTCGGTGTAGCTTAAGGGGGTAGCTAATCACGGCAGTTGCAACCGTTGTTTTGTAGCAAAATCCGTCACATTCCGACAGAGGATGGTGTGTCTATGTGGCGTCATGTTAGCACCCAAGGTTTTGCCATCACCGACAGAAGACTTCCCGACATAACGTCGTTAGCTCGCTGGCAGAGGAAAGTTAAAATATACACTGTCAATAGAACTGAACTTTCTCCCTGAAAGACAGACAGAAGAGAAGGCAGAAGAAGAAAAAAAACAACCAAATGATCATCATGAAGCCATCATGAGTGATGCTTTGGTGTGTGGAGATGCCAATGGACAGACGGTCTGGCAAGCCACATCCGGTCACGGTTCGGGATGGATGGAACATTCTTCGCCCAGTTCGATAAATGACTTTTAGCCACCGGGTCATGCAGAAGCCTAGCGGAAACGTTTGCTTAATTGTTTCAATTGATTTGTGTCCAGACACCCAGATAGTTGCCCCCGATAGTACCCACCAGGAATGGGATCCGTTTTAATGGCTTTGATGGCGTTGAAGATGAAGTCCCACCTTGACCTGGCCTGCTGCTGGAATGGTATCACTTTTCCTATAGGTTCTTTCGACTCGGGATAAGTTAATTGTTTTGTGTAGATCTTTGACGAGCTAACGTCCCGTGTGCAAGGTTTCTGGACTCAATGTCTGGTGATAATTAAAAGCGGAAAAGCCATGACAGGTCAAATTATCGCTTGCAGCTGAAAGAGCCCTTGGTCCCATGGTCATTTCAGGGCTATAGATGGTAATGTTAGAGTACTTCGTGTCAATAGATGTAGAACACTAGTTGTCGTATTTCTCGTAGCGAGTTCGTCCGGACTCCAATTTCTGTAGGGTTCAAAGCTACAAGCTCAGGATGACACCCTGTAAACGTAGTGGCCTCACCTCCATAGAAGCGTTTAGAGCAGCTGATTAAAAGAGCAACGCATACATGACACTTTCATCTGGACACCGTGAGGCATGATCCATCCCTATTGATCCTTCAAACCGCGGTACACAGACACACACAAAAAACGAACATCGGAGTACTGAAGGCCGGATGGGTACATGACCCTCTAATCCACAGCGAGCGGAACCATCTAGCCGGTTCCAAACACATCGGTGAATGTTAGCAATTTGAGCTACCGCGCTTGAGTTTGAGTTACGTGGGAAAAAGGGAAAGTATGTTCGGCTGCAAATTAATCGGTGATAAAATTTACCCCAATGCTGCATACCCGCAGGTTGCGGAGTCCACCAGCTTAGGACAAGTGAAAGAGAGAAAAGTGAGCAGCCTGACAGCACGTTCATTACATCGAATGCTGCAACTATTAGCTCGGTGCGAACCATCGTGCCCTCCCCTGGGTTGGGAGGGTAGTGAGACAAAGGTAACCCTTGCAAGCGGGGTTGAGAAAAAAAAACCCGACCCGACAGTAGCACAAGGGCTCCGACGGTGTCATAAGCGGACAACCGAACGGAATGTGCTCTCATGCGTCATAGTTCGTTGTTTTCGGTAATTAGAACTTGGATGGTGTAAAAGTTCGAACATTGCTGCGCACACCAAGCACACAGGCCAAAAAGGGGGTGAAAATTGTCGGCAAAAGGGGTTTATCGTTTTGTTTTACACCGAAGTAGGGATTCGTCGGCTTCATTCGTTTTTTTTTTGGTTGATGTTCAGGAATTTTTTTCGAATCATAATTTAGAAATCGATATCTACAATTCGGTACCGAAGGGAAAATTGTGATAAAACTCACACAGCATCTGTGTTTGGTCGAGTTGCACGTTATGCAGTTGATGTTAATTAAAATTTGGTTGTGAAACCATTGAAAGTGGCAATGGAATTGGAGCAATTTTGTGGGGAATTGAGTTTCTCATTGTTCTTTTTTTTTCGTGTACGGTTTTGACATAACTTTTACATGACATGAACTTGTTTCGAAAAAAATTCATCAATTGTTTTTTTCCTTTTCCATTCCAGGTAAGCTTCAACGATTCATTTGCTTGCGCATGAAAAGCATTCGACGGGAGAAAGAACAGATGTGAAAAGTTTGTAAGTAAATTTAAACTTTTGCCGGTATTGTAAAGAATGATGATCTTGGCCACACACAGTATAAGACTCTTCCAAGAGGTGTAGAGAAATCTGTACAACCACTACACCGTAACGATATTTTTGCTGACCAGATCCATAGAAAATGTTGGGAAGGAAAAGTTTCATTGAGAACGATCATTGGAAGGTTTTGTAATGTTTTTTGTGCGCTCTACATCATGTTAAGGCTGTTGCAGCAAAATTAAAAACGATTTATGAGCTGATGGAGAGAAGCTTCGCAACAGTTTGCTTGTGGTATTTCTGGATGTAGTCCATAAATTATCTACTGTTTTCAAGTATGATTAAAATGTAATTTAATGTTTCCAAGCGGCTCAATAGTAAAGGAATTATACAAATACCTTATGTTTTGTTCTTGTAGACATTGAAGAATTCAAGGAAAGATCAAAAACTGATTGTTTTTTTTTGAAAAGATTTTTTTACCACAATAATCAAGGCTGAAATATAGTTGATTCAGACGATTTCTAGTTCAATCAAAAATCGCTTTTTATAATTTTAGTTAATGTTCTTATCAGTCAATTTGAAACCTTTGCGCCTTTGAGGATGCAAAATAATTTCTTAAATTCAATATTCATATTCATAATATTCATATACATTACTAGTACAAGGAAATAGTAAGAATAAAGATTCTTGAGAGGAGAGATTAGAAGATAAACTACGAGATCGAAAAGATTGATTTACGACTTCCGATGTATTACGAGAAACCTTTATGAAATACTAATGATAATCAAATATTAAATATGACGAAATTGATGGCAATTTCGTAAACGTATTTTCCTTCATTTATTTAAGCTTTCATGTGTATTGCTAGAGTTGGACATCCCAGCAAATAATTTCAAAAATATTTGTGGTCAATTAGTAGCTCGTACGAACTCTCGTACCAATTACGAACCCTAGCGAAGCTGTGAGTGAACTCAATGGCGACCAAGTACGGCTAAATCTTGACATCTTGAACCATTCATGTGTACCGCTTCATTTGCTACATGTACAATGGCCACACAAATGCTTAACCATCTCAGCAAATATCGCACCCGACTTGACCCCCCGCGGTGTCGTGTTATATAATTTGCAAATTTAACACAAAACAAGATCCACCATGTTTTGCACAGCATTCCGACAAGAGTGTGTCGCCACCCGGCTTCAATCACTTTCTCGCACCGGCAACGAAACGGATCGAACGGCACACGATAAGCACAAGCGTACACCGAAATAATTGCCCCATTGATCGGGGAGCAACTGTACGCCGATAGTGGTGGTTTGAAATCGTCCGGTCAGGTGAAATGCTTAAGCCTTTTAACATCAAAGTGCCTCCGTTTCCAGTGGCTATTGAAACTTTCGAATCGATCTTTGAGGTTTGGGGGGGGCATTCGCATTAACTCTTGTCTCGCAAAACATTGGGAGAAAAGGGGTGGCAGATTGGCAGAAAGGGTGAAAGAGCACGGAGGCTAAGTGTGCATCTCATTCGGGTGCATCGGGTTACTGTTTTGATGGTCGTTGACAAACGGGCAAAATTTTCAACAACGAAGCGAAGCGAAATATCTCCAATATCTTTCGGGCAGCATTAGCAATGCCGCACCACTCGGTACAATTGTTTCGAAAACATCTAAACCGCACACGCAGAAAGAGGAGTTTTTGGGGGGAGGTAGTATTGGAACACCAATTTAGATCTGGTCTCGGTACTGCAATCAACGCAAGAACGCAGACAAATTGCAATCGGATGTCATCGTATCGAATGTGTCGTATGTTACGCTCCGAACGGTTCAGCACCAGGAAGTGCTTTTGAACGGAGCACAAGGTTTATAAAATTTGCCAACCCAGTTTGTACAGTGCAACTGGAAAATTTGGGAATGCCTGTAGCACCTGAAACTGTACACCCTCCAACACTGGGCACTGGGTCAATCGGAATCGGTCGTTATTGATTGTCGGCAAACACGCACACACACAAAAACAAACGTTGCCGAATTCTTCATTGCATTTCGTGCAAAATTTCTACTACCGACTGATGTTTTCAGTTGCTATGAAGTTCATTCGAGCGGTATTCAAAAATAGTTCGTTGAAAGTTTCGGTGCCTAACCGAAACGTTCGAGGAAATTTTCCCTCCCAAAAAGTAGGAGCGAGGAAAACACAAATCTAGATCAAATCAACAATTCACTACGAAACATAGCATTGGAAATGGTTCAAAGTTTTGCCGTGTTTTCTTTTTTTTTCTTGCAGACCACAAACTGCAAGACCGGTAGGCTTTTTCACTGTTTGATCAGGCATTTCAGCGTCTGGGCGATGGCGAGAGTCACCTTGTTATGTCACCGGGAAGGCTTTTGTGGCTACGGCTAGATTCAATATTTCGGTATCGAGAGGCCAATCTGGCTTGTTTTGGGCTTTTAGCCATGACTTCGATTTGTTTTCCATTTTTACCATACGCTAGTCTAGTCAAATCGAGGTTTTGAAAGTTTCACCTGGCACATTGGTTTTTGAAGTTCGTATTTCTGTAGTCAGCCGCCAAGCCGCCGAGGGGTGGAGAAAACCAACAAAACCCTTCGTATTGCTTAACCGAGCACTTGGCTGCAGCTGCAGGTGGAATCACGAACCATGGAACTAATCAATCACCGGGTTTGTTGCAAACTTGGTCTGTGAGGGAGTGGAGATGTAGAAATCTCCCGGTGGGTCCCTGCAATCGAAGAAATCCCGACTTAAGACACGCGGCGACACTGCACGTCTATTCGAGCAGTTATTTAATTGATCCGGAACATTGGGACAGTGAAGGGGCTTGAGTTTTTCTGTGCTTTGGTTAAAGAAAGCTTTTTTTCTGATGTTGCCACCCGCAACCATTTCCCTTTCGTGGTACAAGCGAGAATGCAAGGCACTGTTGGAGCGGTTTCTTTCCCGAATGTCTCCCCGCTGCAGTATCGCCTTGGGGAATGGACAACCGACGCTCGAGTGTTGCAATGTGATAGAAATTATTGTTTTGACAAAGCGATTTCCACCTTCTACCAGACAAAACGGTGGAATGCAACCGAGAGGTAAGCAAAGATTGATTAAGCCGGGTGGGGAGCGGTTCGACCGTAATTATAGAGCGTTTGCCGATGGAACGCCTAATGGCGGTGTATGGGGCGGGTGATTTTTGCTGGTTTGCCGTTTTTTTCATAAACATTTGGAATGGAATTTTATGCGTTTGCAATAGTGGTGGCGGTTATGGTTTTGGGGTGTGCTTTGTGATGAATTTCGCTTTAGGATGCAAATTATAATTCACTCGATTATAAAATCGATCGATCAAAAGTGGAGCGAAAAAACGTTTCGAACGATGTTGCGTTATTTATTTTTTCGGATTTTTAGGAGTAAATCAATATATTTGGAAATATGTATGTGTGTATCTGTGCAAGAGACACATTCACGATGATTATTAGATAAATAACAATATTAAATTTTTGATTTTATAACTTTCAAAGTATTCAAATTAAATTTCATTAAAAAAAAGTAATTCGTCAAAACTCATATTAAAACAAATCAATTTCACATTAAATTTGACAAATATTTTAACGATTTGATAGTAATAATTATTTAATTATAATCAAATATTACCTCGCACAATCTATTCGGTCATATTTTAATGGAAAAAGAAACCTTTCAAATGTAAATAGTAATATAATAATCTGGTTTACTGCCGAGCTAAATTAACATCTTCATTACCTAGCCATGTGCATGACATGTTAATTTGACAAATCTGATATACCAAGGCGATTATCGTACACACTAATCTTCCTCCCCCCGCGGTTCAATCGGATTGGAGCATTTTCGCGTGCTTCAAACAAACGCTTCCTAATCACAAACGAGACGGGAAGGTGTCGGCAATGAACCACAAACAAACCGGAAACAAAACAAACCGTCCCACAACGCAAGAACCATCCATTAAAAATCCATCGTCAGCTAAATGGCTTTCACTTTTTTTTTTGTAATGTTTTTTTGTCCACCCTTTGTTCGGTATGTTTTTGGGTGGAGTTTTAATGCGTGTGTACACCTGTTTTCGGTCGCTTTTATCTGTAACGCGGTCTATTTGCTTGCCAAGATGATGAGTTAGCAATCCCTTATGCTGAGCTTTTTATCTTCAGTATTTTTCATGTCTTTTTTTTTTGTTTGCCTACACCTTTCCAATTTCTTCCTAAGGCAGATAATAAAAAGGTGTCAATCGTTCGGAAAATGTACTAAAAGTTCGGTGTTTTTGTGTGCGTGCAAGAAGTGGATGATGTATACGCAACTAAACGCGATCCATTCCTGCTGAAACGGTTGATGGGTTGATAAATCACGGTAAGGCTCAAGCAAACGAACCGATGGTTGAGTAGGGGCAAATCGAATAGCAAACACTTTTGCATCACAAAACCGCCCAGGAAATGAGGCTAATCACCGTCAAAATGCTGCAAACAAGACGGAGGAAAGCAAAAAGCAGCAAACATAACGAGCTAATATTGGCAGAGAGCAATAACGTAGAGACGTCGATGGTGATGATAGTAAGCAAAACGCTTGAGTCGAGTTGAATCCACTGGAATATGTCCTTTTTGTGCGGAAATTAATCATTTGGAACGATAAAGAAGGGGCGTTGAAATTGATGTGTCATTGCAGAAGTTACCGAATCATCGATGGTTGAGTGTTAATCGATTTATACAAAAAATTGGTGGAGAAAGTTGCAAAACACATCGTTCGTAATTTAATTTGTAATATTAGTTTATGCAGCAAAATTTATTCGAACGCACCCATTAACTGCACAATTGCTTTAATTTTTTAAATCTCACACTACACACACAAACACACACACACACCTTTTTTGGCAAAATTATGCGGTGTTTGAACTCTACCACCTTAACATACGGAGCAAATAATTGGAGCTTTAAAAAGTGAAAAATCCCATCCCTTTACAATCTTCCATAATTTGCATCCCATTTTATGATGCGCTAATAATCTTCACCGGTAATGCAATTGCTTCGCTAAACGAATTACGACTGGCATCAGGTTTTTTTTGGGGCATCATCTTGCGAGTGTGAAAAACGGTTTCCCACTTACTTCACCTCCGGCGACAGTGACGCTAGAAGTCTTCGTTGGGCAGAAATCATACAGATACACAAAAAAAAAGAATCTCTTAACATTAAGCGGGAAGAAAGTGTCCGTAGTAGGGTTACCACTTTCCCTAGTGATCGCCGTCTTGATGCGTGCGTCCATTTTTGGCAACTACCACCACATTGCCACAAATGGCAACTGATGTGAATGCGGACGTTAAATGGGTAGATGCGCCTGACGCTTAAAGGGCGGCTCGCGATCAATCATTTCCCCCCCTATTCCGAAAGGGTGCGCTTCTAAAGGAGTTCTGGTGGGTTTTCTCGGACAAGCGGGCATCCTCAAAATGCCGCACGGCACGTATATATACGTAGTCGGAAATTGGTGGTAGACTTCCGAATGGTCATATTGGTGTAATTGCCTGTTGGGATCGGTTTGCCAAGCCTTCTCGGTGGTGGTAATAAACGATGCGGTAGTAATAGCATCGAGGTCGGAAGCATAATCCCAACCCTTCCCCCCCTTTTGCAGTGAAGACCACCCCACGTAAGATCTGTGTGGAAAAGACCTGTTTGACTTGTTTCGTTTTTTTTCGGCACAAGTCGCAATGTGAGAGCAATGGGTTTTGCGAGTCTACACGTGTGTGTGTGTACGGTTGTAGAGGTCGCTTTCTCTTTTTTCGAACTTGTGCGCTGGCGACCTCTATCACCAGAAACGGGGGAAGAACACGAACCTCCCGGCATTGGAAGTAGACGGAGCAGTGTGATTCCATCTTTAGTGTCTATCTTTTATTTCTCCGTGAGTGTTTCCTCGTCTGCGTGCTGTGTATGGGGCACCGGACATGCTGTGGAAATGAGCCACCGGTTGACTTTGGCGTCGCCCTGGTTGGTAATCGATCGTAGGTTTGTATAATGATGCCTGTCCGGTCAATGGCCCCTGGGTGCCTTCACATAACTGGAGCAGACAAGTGGGCGCTTGGGCCCAAGTTTGGAAATGAAAATTTCGGATTTGAGGACTGTTAAGAAAAATGGTTTCTATGTACTGAAACGAAATTAAAAGAGTTGTCAGTCAGGTCAGGTTGTACCTCAACTTGGGATAAAACATAAGAGTTTAAGGATTGTTTAATAAGAGTACTGAGAACTCCTCCTAAAACCCCTCAGAGAAGTCCCTTTAAAAAGCATTATTACGAGACTTACTAAATAAAAACCTCAACCTGTATTATAATAAACATGATTGTCTCATTTTGTTGCCTATTTGCGCAAAGTTCTTTCTTAAGTAATCACCAAATAATGAGGCTAATATAAGTGTATTTTTTGAGAAAGTAATTTCTACACACTGCTGAAAACGTGTAAACAGTAATTATTTGAGTTGGTGAATAAAGTTTTTCATCGCGAATGTCTCTCCCAACTCCCGTACAGAAAGTGGAAGAAAGTTGTAAAGCAGAATGAATGTGTCAAATGTGTTGTTATCTGCCATTCTTGTCCGTCCCTCACAAGCGACGAAGATGGTTTCCTTCAAGTAAAACAACAGTGTGCAAAACTTTATCTTTTTCTGTTGATAAGCTGTGGAACAAATTTACGCAACGATTCGAAATTTTTCAAAAACTTCTTTTGCGAGTACCCGTTACTTACAAAAAAAACGTCTTTAATCGATGATTTCGTTTGTCAACCTGTTTCATGACATGATAAACCGGAAATTTATGAACGTACGTCATGAAATGCAGGCGCTTTTGGTGCGTTCCCCCCAAAGGATCAAAGAGATTCCTTCCGGCAAGCTGCCTTCTGTGTCATTTCTTCTAGCATGAATTCTGTAGGGAAGGTTTTTCTTGCTATACACCAGGCATAGATTTGTCTGCTGTCTCGAAAGTTTTACCATCCGGGATATTTTTCATGGCATTCCACACGGTGGTTTGATGTTTCTGGTTCTTTTCGATTTTGCCGGCATTGCATTGGAATGCCAAAACACTGGTAATGGGGGAAACTGTGCTGTGATTGGGAAAAAATGAAGATGAATGGTTGCAAGTTGAGTTTTTTTTTCGCTCCACAAATCCCACAGGACGTCAGGGAATGGGACATTGGAACCGAAGCGTATTGGTTGTCAAAGTGTGGCAGCATGTCTCGGTTTTTGGCTGTACGCTAATCCTTTGAGCAATGATGTCTCAATACGGGATGAATTTATCGTTTACCAGAATGATGGTTGTTATTTTTTCTTATTTTTGATGGGAGTTGGAAGAAAATGTCTATCTACTAAAGTTTTATTTTAATAAGAATATAGATTTATGAGAATTTAAAAATAATGTAAGCCAGAAATAAATATTGAATATCTTGAGGTATCTTTACCTGGACATGGTATGCATACTTTTTGGGTCTTTGACTAAATCACTTGAAGCGATTCCACAAATAATAGACCACAAAATCGTCGTTGGTCAACTTTTTGTTGTTTATTCCAAAGCTTCCAACTCCTCGAGGCAAAGAAGTAATGTCTGGGTTCAATTTTTCATCGACCACAGCTCCACTGCTCCGCATTCCATAATCCCGTCCATAAACTTATCACTATAACTACGCACAGAACAACAACCAGTGAGGGAGAAGGTGATCGAAAAAAAAACCGGATTCCAATGTTGAAATCATACCTTTTGGCCCGTTGGTGCAGCAACAATAACAGACCGCAAGATGATTGTTGGACACCAGTGGTGGCCCAATTCGAACGATTATCTGCGCCAATTACCTGCGCTGCGCTGCGTAATGGTTTGCTGTCTTCACGGCCCAACAGCTAATCCTGTGCGCAACGCTAATAACTTCCCTTTCTGGTGCGATCTGTACGTCGCCATTAAAACCCGACGATCGTTTGGGGCTTGCGCTTTATTCGGTGGCCTCCAACAGGGGGGTACCGCGTTTCGTATCGTGCGGATGGTGATCGAATTTCTTCCTGCACCGGTACCAAAGCTTAATGCCAACCGGGTAGGTTGTAGGTGTATAGAAGTCTCCTATCATCGCCAGTGTCTACAACCACCGTAAACACCTAGGGAATCGCCGTTTCTAATGAGCAATTGGAGAGACCTTGTCGAAGACTACGATTGAAGCGTACTGCAACTTCACAGCCGCGTTGCCAGTGAATCGAACTAGTGTGCTTTAGGTGCCTTTGCCGGTATATGCCACCAAGGGAAAGTGAAAGGACTTTGGCTCTCTGGTTCGATCGACAACCGGAGGCACATTCCGGCCTGTTCGCCTATCTACATCGTGCTACCATACAAACAAACGGTCGAAGCGGTTTGACGAGAACGAGCGAACGGTCCGAACAATCGATGGTTTTGGAACCGAAGCAGAAGGATGGAGGAGTTGTAATAAGAAAGAAGTGGCGGCAAAAAAAATACATGCGCCATAACTTAAGATTCCACTGTGGCCATACTGTTTTCAGTGCTATAAACAATTAGGCTCGTAAACATAAACTGGACAGCTTCTGGTTGCCTTTTCCTATCTCTATACTTTATACACTAAGTATTGCTTTTTTCTTCTCCATCTTTATTACGGTACGCGGTTGCATTATCCATGATATTGAATCCGGTGCAGGTGTTTTGGGTTTTGCAGTTGTACGTTTGCTAATGCATTAATCTAAATGACACCTCACCGGCGCGATACGGTTGTAATTTAAAATGCATTTATGACATGTCTCCCGTTGTGTTCCCAAGGTCCCAAGATAAGAGCACCGAGATGCAATGATGAAGATTTCACCCACAAAAAAAAAAACAAAGTGCACTAAAAGTGAATGGGAAAAGGGCTTACGGGAATGGCATAAATGATGCATTATGTATACGAACCTGAACCATTATGAGATTTTCATGTGATTAGATCATTCAGTTTTTGTTGGTGATACATCGTACACAAAAGTGTAAAATAGATTCCTTGTCACATCAACAAGCTTATACAGACATCCGCACGAGAGTACCATTTTTGTGTCACACAATGACTTAAGTAATTGTTTAAAAATTGTGAACAGATCATTAAACAATTGTGGCTGTCACAATAAACGAGTATCGCAATAGCGTCACATTAGTCGAAATTAGCCTTAAAAGGAAGATGCAATTATTTAGGCATTTATATACGAGGACTAAATGGCATATCGCACGGTATTTGCCTACCCTCTTTTTTAAGGTGGTTGGATGTAGCGAAACTAAGAAAAAAAGACTTCACAGTGCACACAACACAAACTGCTACATTGTCCCTTAATTGTTCGACATTTGTTTCGTTGGTGGCGATAGATACAATCCGACACGACTCCATCATACCACACATCGTGCAGCGTGCGATGAAATGCATCCAAATTAGCAGATAAAATGTAAGCAATTTTTTTTTAGTTCGTTTGTTTCCTTGCAATCTTTGTTTTTTTTTGCTTCTGCTGTTGTGATCTCCTTCTCAAGCAATCAAAAGGTATCACAATGTTTGCCCCGTGATGATGTCTATTGTAGCGAATGGTTTCGAAACGTTTGCCGTCTGCAGCAAATGCAATCCTCTTGTCAATCAGAAGGCTCCCTCAAAACCCGCGTGCTAATGTCGGTGTGCTTTCACTCGAAATGGAAGGAAGCAAATGTTTATTGCACCCACGTTTTTTCTGAAGCTGTGGAGTCAAGCGTGATGCGTGCTGTGTGTTGAAGGGAAAATGGTGTAAAGAATATTCCTCCCCACCTGCTGTATAAATACGATTATTTGCATTTTAATTGCAAGTTAGCTGTTTGCACGAATGAAGTCAGCATGGAGAAGATGATGTAATTAATGGTTCTGTAGTTTCTGCAGAATACGAAGGCGTTGAAGTTGCGTGGAAGCGAGCAAGTTCACTTTAGTGCAAACATTATTTTATCGCATGTTTTTCCTGTGATGAGATGTTTGATGTTAATAACTCATTTGCAATCCTCTCTTTTGATCGATCTTTGAACTATATTTCAAAACCACCCACTCTTGTCAACATTCCACGCATTCCATTGCACTCGGGTGCACCAGAATCGATCTCGATGTACCATTGAAAGTCTGGTACGATCAGCTAACCGACTGTCAACGAAGGTTAGTGTTGGTGTCGATTAGCTATTCATATCGCTAATTTGAATATGATAGTGTAGTTGGCCCTCTCTTCCGCGGTCTAACCTGCTATTAACCCAGAACACCTACCTAACGAACATGCCACCTCCACGAAACTCTCCTCGAAAGCTAAGCTCGCTCCAGTGAGAAATCGTTAAACCGTGAATGACAGCGTGCTGAATTCCAGCGCAGGAAGTTCACCACTCACAACACCTCCGTGTGTTTTTCCAAAACAGCACACGATGTCGTCGCAGGCAGCGGACCGTCGTCCTCCTCACGGCCTGTTAGCAGTGGCGCGAAAGCTAACACAAGATATTGGCCAAACGTTGTTGTTTAAGCATGCGGAGGTTTCGAGTGTCTATTGCGTTTGAGCAACCGGCACACGCGATGCTGTTTGGTGACCAAGAACATAAAACCTTGTTCACCTTGAAAACGTTCTTCGCTGCTCATCCGTTTAGACGATTGCAGGTGATACCCACGCACACACACACAAACAGGCTGCCGTTCCAAAGATGTTGGAGAGGCATCTGTTTTGTGATGAAATTCCAGCCGAGTCTCCCACCGTGGCTTAAACGATCTTGACACGACCTTTGGTACGCCGCTTGGATCATCAGGTGTATCAGGTGATGGTGGGTGATGGACGTAACATTGCACCTTGCTTACTGCGCATAACAACTTTGAGGCTGTTGCAGCGAAGAAAAAATGAAACTTCTAAAAGTATTTCGATGTGTGGATGATAAGTTTATTGGAAATCTTAAGAGCATTTTTGCAAGTACAAAGTCATCGCACACGATACACGCACATCGTATTGTGGTGAGTTGTGGTTATTTGATCATTGAAATGTCATAGCGGAGGTTGAGTGTCCAATAACTTCTGTCTGTCTGTCGCCAGTGTAACGTTGGAATGTGATGCTGGTACCTTTGCCTGCCCGAAGGCTAATCTTCCGCACAACGAAGCAAACCCAGAAGCCATTGGATCGTACATTAATCTTGATCCAACGTTTTAAACCCGCTTGACCAGAGGAGTGCCATCCGGGCTAAGCATGCTGGTACACGTCGCCGGTGTACAGGTGATCGCGTGCACGATGCGGTAAACTGTTGTGACTAATGGGTGACGTGAATGGTGGACAGAACGAGATTAAATTGCGCCGTAAGTGCAACGAAGGTGATGCTAGAACTCGAGCCTATGGGAAGCGGAACTGAGTATGTGATTACATTCTTTGCTACTAACACATAAAATATTGGAAACGAATTAGAAGGGATGCAATTTGTTCCAGATTTGTATCATAAATACTAATCGCAATCAAGTTAAGCTGATTTTGTATCATTCATTTTAATCGCTATATACAACACCAACTTTTGTTTCTTTCTGTCAAGTAATATTTATGTACTGCAAATTATCAATTTTGGCTTTAATTACCAACCTCATGTGCTTTCAGTAGGTGTGATTTGAAGTGTGAACTACCCATCACTCATATGGCACGTTCGTGAAGTATCATGTACTATTTTACACCCAATTACATCAGACATTTCTGTGCACCGTTCGTTGTTGTCAGTACGAATTATCACATATTTTCCTCAATTAAGGCAAACTTTTGAGAGTTGAAAACATTTTACAACTTACAGTTTTCCATCGAATTTCACCTATAGCTACACGCAACCTGTCCAACAGTACCAAAACGCATGCCACATCACATGATTGGCGTGAAATATTGGAGCGAGTGTTTGAAACGACGCATCATTACAAAAGTTCAATCGTTTATCACTTTCTGTAACGTTTGCTTACAACTCCTCCGAGTTCCGAGTTCCCTTCTGCCGATCGATGCGATGGGTGGAAAAGTTAATAGTATTTTCCAGTTATCCAGGTGTGCCACGTGAAGGGAAATGACTCACAGCAGGAAATTATTTTGCTTCTCTTTTACGCCAGAATAGCTTCGGGTTAAGGAATTTAAAGGGAAAGTTATACCAGAACAAGATTTACATAGAACGCAGTAAACTTCACGCGGAAGAATCTTTGGAGACGCACTTTAGTCTCAGGAGGAACTGTGAAAGAATTTAAAACCAACTCAAGTCACGGACAGCTCGGAAAGCTGTTGTTTGTGACGCGGGACCCTTGTCTTTGTGGCAATTACTGGGAAACCGGGAAACGGTTAGTAAAATCCTTCCAGTTCGTATGAATATTCATGAGTTTTCTTTCCATTCCTCCCCACCAAAATAATAATAACAGATCATTTTGCACGGAAGACAAAACCTAAACCCCCCTGCCAGTTTCCGACTGGAAAAGTGTAATGTCATTCTTACCCGGTAGAGCATCATTTACTGGAGTGTTGTCTTCTGCTTCAAGTGCTTCATTTCTATCCTGCATCACCCCTAATTTCCGTGCCAGATACCAAAAAGGGGAGACAGTTTAGAACAGTTTAGGAAGACAAAGCCACTTGCGTGTGATAGTGCCTTGGTGTGCTGGCAAAGAATAGTTGGCTAGATTCTTCTATTAAGGGTTTCCTTCGAGATAAGATGGGACGTGCATGTGTAACTTAGCATGGTTCTGGGTTTCCGTTTTGTCGATTGGCTTAGTTTTAGGATAATTGAATTTTAGTTCGTGATTAGAACGAATGTCCCTTTCGGCGTTTCATCGTATGACCTTTTGCGTATTTGAAACGTGCTGACAGTCGTCCACAACACGCTATCCAGGACATCAGCTCTAAGAATCTTGGTCTTTCACTATACAGGATGGCGTTTCTCAACACTTCCACACGGCACAATACCCACCCGATGAAGCCCAGTGCAAATGGTTAATTTTCAAAACGTGCCACTTTGTGTGTCGATTTCCCGTACGGAAGGAAATTAAATTACAAAACTTTACCCCCGGGTGGTGCGGTGTGATCCTTTTTCGGTGGTTGTCTGTAGCGCATGAACGACCATTTGGTGGGGTACCGTCCTGTACCGGGGATCAGTGCCTGGGCTAAAAGTGATAATGGGTTTTGTAAGGATAGTTGCCTCTGTCAAGTTGCTACACAGATTCCCCAATCTACCGTGTGTTCTTTAATGATCGTTTTCTTGTGCAAAATGAAGTTTTCTCTGCACACGTTTGTGTTGCTAGTCTTGCTTGCAGCGTTAGTCTTGCTAGGTGATAATTGAGTCGAAGAAAAGCTGTTTTCGTACAGAAAGTTTGTTCCCTTTTTGGAAGGATTTGGAAACTGTTTGAATCGCTCACATAACGTACGATTGACAATGGCTTTAGCAGCTGATTACATTTGCTTAAGAAGTTGGATAGTTAGATCGAAAAATATGTTAGTTTTCTGGTGAAAATCAAGCCGATTGTGAACTAGTTTTACATACACACGCACACACGATGGCATTAAACAATGGTTAACGGGTTTTGTGGATCGATGCTGGTGCCAACAAGTGTTGACCACTCCACTTTTTGCCGATGCGTATCCACTGTGTAGGGCTCTCAAGTACGGTCACCGCACGGAGAGAACAACCTCGCAAGTCAAGTACGGAAACGTGGTGTCTTCGTAGCTGAAGCACCTCTACATAGCACAATTTTGCATAACATTATGTGTGCACGCCGAAAGCCCCAGTGTCTATTGGGTTGGGATGTAAACAGTGAACACCGAGTGAAAAACTTCTTACGTTCGCCAAAGTTCAGCAGACCGCGACTCAACACACTTGTGCCTCGCATTGCTGAGTCTCTTGAGGAAGTTAACGTACAAACATACTCGCGACGGAGAAGATGTACAGAGGCGTGGGTAATGCAATTATGATGCAGAACGACATCGCTTCCACCCAACCACAAACACCCACACACACACACACACACACATAAGGATGGTGATGCAGCAGGTTGAAATGCAACGCGAACGGATGACATCAGACAGGCAGTCCGGGAAGTCACCGTTGCATCGCAAAAATTATGACATTAAGGACACGGGCTGCTTCTCGTAGAGTGTGTGGCCGTTCAAAAGCTTATGACTAAACGATGATAAAGTTTGAGTGACATAATTCAGTGAGCGTATAGCGAAAACATTAGACTAAAAAGAAAAGGTTTGATTGACAGTTTAGTGGTACGGAGAGAAACATCTTTGGATAGGATCTTTAGTACTAGTATTAGAACAATATTTAGTACATAATGCTTAGTAGCTTGACATGAGATATAGGGATTTTTTATACTTGTTTTATCACTCAGATAGAGTTTATTGTGCTGATTGAAAATATTTTTTTTTACATCGAATCTTACTTTCGTTGAAATCACTGTACCAAGATGGAAACCCTCTTATGCACAACATGATTTTTCTTTCTGCATCATGGCCATTTTTTTGTTGGTGTCTGTGTGGCTGTTTACTTTTTTCCCTTTTATTTTAAACTCCCGCTTTCATGTAACCGTAATAGAAGCATGTGTGTAGTGCTGATCGAATCCCAAGTAGCATAACACCGAATATTGTGCTTGCCCGTTTTGTGTACCGAACGATGTCGGACCAACCGAGCCAATGCACGCGATTAGCTACTAGACGGTGGTTCGCTCACACGGTGATGTTTGGTTTACACATGCTATTCCGATGTTATTTCATCGAACACAGGCGATCGATCAACCCTGATACGCTGTATAACAACATTAGCCAGATGAGAAGTGATATGTAATAGTGGAGTGAAGACAACAAAAAAAAATCCGTTTGCAATTTTGCCAAGCAGCTTTACTACTCGCCCAGGGGGTGCGAAATTAAGGGATAAATAAGAAAAAAAACGGTGTGGGCAAGAAAAAATGGAAATTAAATACAAAAGCAAACAAATCACGATGAAAGTGAAACGTTTCTGTTGCGAAGAAATTCCCCCGTTCATCATCTCGATCATCGATCATTAATTTCTTTGCTGTGGTCTGCTGATTTTTGAGTTGCAATAGTTTATGATAAATCAAAGATGCACGAAAGATCTTCACAACCTAGACTGTCGCTGTCACGAGCGCGTTCACCTGATGTCTTTATCTGCATCTCATCAACGCAAGGTTTGGCGCAAGGTGCATTGCGAATGCATTCGTTTCACCATAACGTGACGAATAAAGGTAAAGCTAAATGCGGCCAAAAAAAATCGCTTCAACTCGCGCCTCCTTTTTCAAATGGTTTTCCGTAAGGAGTTAGATAATAGCTAAACCATGTTGAGATTGGTCATGTGGGAAGTCGATGTACAAATCGATGTCGCTGAGTTGCTGCCGATTCGGTCATTTGATTTGCGTATTATGTGTGTCTTATTCCGGCAGGTGTTGGTAAACAAATATTTGCCGTATGTTTGCTGGTGGATTCCGGTTCGTTTGTATCGATGGGATAGTCAAACAGTGTTGACATGGTCGAACAGCTCTCCGGACAGGGAGCTTTGACAGGGACAGGGAGAGATTGAGTAAGATGCTAATACAAAGATGCAAAGTATTACGTTGTAGACAGCTCGTAATGGAACAAATATGAAGTTGACAATAGATAATGAACATGATTAGGAAATTTAAAAAAATCATTCAGTGAACGAGTTAATTTTTTTTTGTTTTATTGTATTACATTTGAATTGATAAATTTAAACATTAATTATTAGACAAAAAGTCTCATTTTGCATTAACTTTAATTAAATACTTTAACTAAATACTTTAGTATTAATGAAACACTTACAACAATGGATGAAAAATATATTAAATTAATACTTTAATTAAATACTTTTTAGTATTAATGAAACACGTACAACAATGGATGAAAAATCATCGATTCGACACAAGTTGAAAGCAAACTGTCAGGGAGACAAATTTAAAACGGTTCACCGACGCTTGATGAACGTTTCTATCCTTTCACGCGATAAAATTCCTGGTACGACCGGAGATCCATCTGACGTTCGACTCACGTTACAGAAAACCAGTCCAGAGCAATATGCAAAACTGTGTGCAAAAGTTGCAAACGATGAGCAAAATGTGCGGAATTTGCACTACGGGCAAATGGTCCCAGTACACCCAAGCGATAGTAATGGGGAGGAAAATGCATTTTCCAAACGCTGCAACTCTATGGTACCGTTGCTGTGCTCCGTTCGGTGTGTGTTCCTTTGTTTTTGGAGTCTTGAAAAACAAAACCAAACCAAACAAAAAAAGTGACAAAATCAGTCACCAAACCTCTCCGGATCCGGTATTCTGATAATTGCGAAAAGGTCTTCCCTATTCGGGGGCAATACAATTTAACAGCACACTTGACATGCTGGCATGCTCTTGTTGCGAAACTGTTCGTACACGTTCGTCTGTTTAGATGGCACTGGGGGTTTTTTTTTGTACCGATTTGGTGCTGCCAGAAAGGACAAAAGAAACGCAAGTGATGCAAGTTCGCTTTTTTCCGGGCAAAAGAATACCATCGAGGGAAAAAAGGGCGATCCGAAACAAACTTTGGAATCGTGCCAAGCTTTAGCTGTACCGAAAAAGAAAAACGATACGATTGAGAAAAATGAACATCGATTGCGTTTCGTTTAGTTTTTGCATTTGACAATATGACACAGAAGGGAAATCTTTACCGTGCAGAAAGAAACGAAAACGAGCACTTCGAATAGTTCGGGCACGTAAATGAAAGTTTTTGATGATGCGTTCGACAGAAAGTTCTGGTACTTCAGAATCGTTCAGCCAAACCCGGGGACTGTCGTACGGTATAGATTTTCCTACGCTTTTCTAAACTGTTCCGGGAAGAAACGTTTTTCCACCTCAAAACGATGTGGTTTAGTTTCATTCCGCACGAATGGAAAGTTTTGTCCGGTTAGGCTCTGTTCTGGCTTCAATTTCCGTGAATGTCTCTGTGGATCACCGCTGGAGGAGAGCAATCGATCGATCGGATCCACTCGACACAAAAGTGGAAAATCAAAAGTTGCAGCAAATTTATAGAAGAAAAAAAAAGAAAACGCAAAACGTTCGCTTTCGCCATGCATGCACCCACTCCCTTCTATCATCTCGTTTATTGAATAAAATCAATAAGCAATTAAAGTGGCTTTTCCCAAAGAGCCCACCCGGTCGGCATTGAACTGGGCTGGATGAAAATCTTTTCCGGTAGCTCCTATATCACGTACTCCTAATTTATTGGCTCTGACGAAATCAGGGAAAAACAGACTGTCCAGGGAAGTAGAAATGAAAGTACGGGGTAGCCAAAGTTTTCCTCCCAATTTTTGCCGTCCCATCGTTTAACCCTGATTCTTGGGATCCGGCATGAATTAGTTCTGCAAACCACAGGCAATGAGAGTGCAACGAGTGCTGGTTGTTTGTGACTTTTCTCGCTTGGTTGTGGCTTTTTTGTTCTTCTCCTCGTACTCTGAATCGGGTTTGGTCCGGAAGTCAAAAAAGGCACTGAATGCATGCGGTTTCTTGCTTTCCGGTTGGTGTGACTTTGGTATGAAAATTTAACCCGATAATGAACAGATAGAAATGGTTTGGAGAAAAACAGATTTGCGCCTTCTGTGCGAAATGATGGGGTCCTGTTTGCAGGGGTCGAAATATTTTCCTTTGGTAGAATTGAGTGTGGTTTGGTGCTGGTTGGTAGTAAATATTTTACTTTTGCCAACATCGGTTGAGTGTTGGCTTGGTGGCAGAAGTTAAGTGAATTTCGGTAGCAAGAAGTCCAGTCCTTTTTAGATAGCTGACAGAAGATAGTAGAATCCGTACAAGTTGAGGGCAAGTCAGCCAATGGCAATAACTGTGAACGGTTCGTTCACATTGACTGCAAATGTGTCTCAGGGGTAAAGGGTTGTCCATATTTTTCTTACCATGTTTGAGTAATATAACCCCTTCAACAATTCATAAGCACTTTGAAAACTGCACCAACTTATTGCACTAAATCATTCAAAGGTTTTTGATGCATGGTCCAAGCGATAAGAATAGCCAATGCGGCAGCAAACCACATCATAGCTGGGAATGTGCTGTGTTAGATGGGTGGATTTAACAGCAAACACTGGTTTTGAAACTATTAATCAAACTTTAAAATCTCATTCTCCAATGCAAAAGCGGGACTGCGCCACACTCATTAAACTTTGTGTGCATCCCGTGTCGATAAAAAGGGGTTTCCCGTTGTAAAAGGGGGGAGAATATTAGAATTTGTTTTACAAGCTCAACTTTCGCCGATAACATTCCAACAAGGTATAGTGGCTTGGGGATATTCGTCTATTGGAACAAATCGTCTATTCTTGGTTTTTGGGGAGTGTGTACTTTGAACCCGATGCAATGAATGAGTTTCCAGTTTCATTCGCCTCATATGCTAACGATAAGCGGTTTGCTGACCCTATCAATCTAACCCTATGGGTCCAATAGTAGAGAGAGGTGATACGACGAGGTGTCCAGGACACCTTTTGCTGGAAGTTTTAGCAAGATCGGAGATCGAATTAACGAACTTTCACTTGTCTCCATTGCGGTCTCGTTCCCATTTTCTTTTTGAGCTACGGTCTGTTAATATTTTCCCATATTTTCGTCCAAAAAGGTCGTCTGCACGAAGCACTTGAACCGTGCTGGAAAAACGTCCACAGCCTGGTTAGTGAGTGAAGTGGTTGGGTGGTCTATTGTTCATCAGCAGCTACACGAAGGTGCGACAACATAAAGCAACTACACAATGAGCCTTTTGTTCTGAATCACCATTTCTACGATGAGTTGTTAATGGAACTCAATCGGGATAACACTTCATATCGACATGTGAAGGTGGTGTTGGAACTCTCTGCACTGCCGTTACGATTACATATTTTCCCCGACATGTTTTTGCGCATTTTGTTTCATTTTCTCCATCCTAACGCGTAATATACTTTCTACTTTCAGATTGATTATTACCAACAGACTGGGTTAGCTTTGGAATTGGATTGGGATACATGTGGTGAGTGTTTCTATCTATTATCTTTTAAGGGTGAAAGGGAAATTGGTTGATGAGAGCTGATGCGATGCTAAGAAGGGGACAGTTTTCATACATTCTCCTTGAAATGTTTCTGTTTTTGCTTTACATACTCATACCATTCGTCAAGTATTGGCTTGAGCGGGCGATCTCACTAGGATCTCATTGTAACACGCAGCACGTCTTTTTAATGGCAGATGGCCTTATGGATGAAGGTTAATGGGATAGGGTATTTTTTTGATCAATTTTGTATCATCTTCAATTAGGAGTGGCAATCATTGATTGGCTCCATAGTACGTGTGATAGTTTCGAACAGTTGAAGGTGTTTGAGAATTTGTTTTGAAATGTTTTACGATAGAATCTGAGGAATTTATCCTTCGTTTTCAAACTTCAAAACACAATAGTAGTTTACCTCGAAGTTTTGCTAAGAGAAATAACGATTACGAATCTTTACTGCTCGCCACATTGTCTAACCTCAATGTCGACTTATCGTAAAATATGTCGGATTTTGAATGAAGGCCTCCAAAAATGGTTAAATTATTTCACGAACGATTTTTCTTGCTTGCTGTCCCTTTTAGTTCTGCAATTAATTATTACCTGTCCTACGGTTGTCAGTGAATGGTTGCCCGGTCAAAATGATTTCGTCATTTTCTCCACCACAAAGATGTATTGCCAGCTCAGTTGCCAGCATGTGTCAATTTTGTTGTTGTTTCGTTGTAACTTCAAGAATTCCACCTCGTGTCCACCTTTTTGGACGCATTGGGCGTCGCTTGGCTTTCCTTTTGGCTAATGTCTCTGGTTCTTTATAAACAACCTACGAAACCTCGTAGCGAACGAACAGTAGACTGATTCTACCCCGGTCTTACCATAATCGTAGTGGCGCACCCAAGAAGTCGTGTGTAGTTCCGCGCCCAGTTCCTCCGATGACATTGAGCAACCGCCACCAGCAGTGTGGTATGAAAGTAAACCTGAACCGACCCAACGCAATTCAACTTACCAATGACCCACCGTACCATCGGTGCGGTACAGGGTGTTGGAGAGGCTTAGATGCCCTGACCAGATACCGAGGCTTCTGACACTAGCCCCACAACAGCCAGTCACAGGGCAGGTCGTTACGGATGGCCCCCCGTGTAGGGTATCTTCCCCGTTTGCAACGCAAAGTAATTTTTATTGTCCCAAGCATTTGCAAAGGGAAAAGGCTACACCGCTATTGATTATCGCCGACCTATCACACGATCTATATGGCTTGGTGTGGGTTAGCTTGACCCAGATATTGGACGGTGCCAGATCACAGTGGAACTTTGCTCGCACCAGAATGTCTCACGAAAATTCCTATGAAAAGCTTCAATCGCTGCTACGGGGGCCCTTTTGTATCTTCTGCTTCTCATGCGATGACATCCAATTTTCAAAACCAAGCACCTGCATAATGACCCTTCGCCTACTGTGTCCGGGTGTGCTGTTTGGTGTTGTGGCAGGGAAGTCACCGGTCACGACGCAACCTTGACTCTCGTCTAATGGATGATTGGAAGTGGAATCAGGTAAGCAGCAAAAGGTGTTTTCTTAAGCCGTTAAGAGTTCCTAAGTGTTAGATCAAACGTCATGTATTGTGACCGGTGTTGTGACACAGCCTGTAGGCTTAAATGATTGCGTCTGAATGTTTCATGCGGGATTGAATCTTACGTCACCTTCAATGCAAAAAGATGTCTAACATTAATTTCCTGCTGGTATGGGGGTTAGATCTGATATGTGGCGAGGCTTTAAAGTTTCACCAGAAAAGTGTCTTTTTTGTTTAAAAGAGAAACAATATTTTTTCCCAAAGACAAGAATTCAACCACGAGATGAGATCAATCAGGGTGAGTTACTGTTGCGGTAGGCATCCATTTTTAATTTCAATTCTCACGAAACTTTGCCTCTTCGTTTGAGCGATTCTTTCGATAGGCAGTTCACACTCTATTAATCTGCTTGCTATAATGATGGATTAAAGTGTGGATTGGTTAGCAGCTTCCATAAAAAAATCCACTCAGCGTGTTGGGTGTTTTTTATTATGTTACTTTTAGTGTTGGCTTATTTCTACAGACACGCATACACTACGCCGTCAAGGTTTTAGATCTTGTGGGCTAGTTGTGATGTCGCACACAACATTATGAATTGATGTTAAAGGTGCACCTATTGAGTAGAAGTGTCTAATTTGTAGTTGAGTTGATGATGGTGGAGTTCGTTCGCAGTATCTCATCCAATAACGAGGCTAATCTCACAAAAATATTGATACTAAATGAATCATATTTTAGATGAACATAGTTTTTTTGTTTCACTTAATTAAAGTTGTCTTCTTCAGTGCAATCGATCGTCCTAAAATTTCGTATACTATGTGCTAATTACTGTTAATCTGTTGTTGCTGATCGGTAGACAGGAGAGAGCGATATGCAAAGTGTGTTAATTAAGTTATCATTTGCCTTTTTTAGGGGTAGATGACCTTATCGATAATTTCTGAGTCATGAGGTGTTTTTCATTCGCATTTCTAATAGACACATGTTGAACTCGTGTGCTGTAAATCGATGCGTGTTTAGTGGCCATAATGTTTTACTGTCTAAAAAGTGAGTAGAATTGCCTCTACTTTGACGGAAAATTTGCATCTCACATCGTTTTTATGTCATGTGAACTGATAAAGCTTTTATTTCTCAAGTGAGTTTGAAAGTTTAAGTATTAAATTTTTAATATTGGTTTGTAAAGCTCTGTTTTGTTTCACAATGCGATTCTAAAGAAATGATAAACATTCCGTAGTGAATCGAAATCGTCTACTACTACCCACCGGTGTGTTTTGTCGTTTGGCAATTACAGACTCTTACCGTTGAACCGAACAGCATACGAGAAACAGGTTATGATGGATTGAAATCAGCGACAGAAAGCGAGCATAAATGCGTTGACCGCATTCTTGTGAAGGCAAACCTCCGCAAACGATCAAACCATTAACCCCTTCGCGGTTTCGGTCTGTAAAGTTAGCAACGGATTGCATAATTGCACGACGCTTTCAATGACTCCGGTTTTACACTGGGAGTTCTTTCTTTTTTTTTGTTTCCTTTCCTATTGCTTACCTTCGAAGTTGACAGTTTTGTGGCACAATTTTACGTACAAGCAATTGTGATTTAAGTTTTTTGTTGTTGTTTCGAGAGTTAGAAGATTACCTTTAAGTCGAATCCCTCCAAGAAGTGGTTTCTTCTTTTTAATCAAATCAAAGTGTATCCCTAGAAATTACAGACGTAAATCTTGTCTGCTCTGGAGTGTAAGCGGAGACAAAAACCCGCAGCTTACGGTAGATAGGAAAGCAAATGAGGCGAAAAATGAATCACAATTCTTTCCCCAAAAAACCATCATCGTTTCATGTTGTAACATCTCCATTGTACGGGACAACAACATTTGGAAGGTGAGATCTAACTTTCCGTAGGTCCTATAGGGGCCGAATTTTCGAACGTCCCTTTTGCACGACCGGATTTTAATGAACCATTACACCTGGGGATTTATTGCTACCGGCAAATGTCAACCTCTTTATTAATAACATCTGCATTTCTGTGGTCGGTTGTGGAGCTGTCTGGTGCTGGTGGAAGGTGCTGCTCGGGTTGAGTGAAACATTAATGAAGGTGTGCTGTTCATGGTAGCACGTTTCCACCTACTCGTCCCAAAAAAGGGGGGCATATGAAAATCTGTCGGAAAATTGACACAGACACGTGCTTTTTAATTGCCAGACGTCACTCCCTGTGGAAAGGTTCCGGAAGCAACCATCCAGCGAAACCAGGTTGAAACCCTTTTTTTCACAGCCTTCTCCTAAAAGGGTTCTGTTAACGGTGCCCAAAATCAAAGACCAAGGGATTGGCTTCCGGGTAATGGAGACGCTGTAAATGACGATTTATGCTCGTGAAGGTGGTGTAACCTTACTAGGTAAGCGATCGTAGAAGTTATTTTTTTTCTGTACACAACCAAAGAAGCTTCTTGCTGAATGGGGTAGATGTTTACAGAAGCGCCGTGAGAAGGTGTACATTTTCATATCTGTTGACTCCTGTCTACCGGTGTACTGCAAGGTGCGGAATATAAAATCCCAACTCTTCGGTTAAATAGGGCGGAAAAGCAAGCAAGTGTTTGTGGTGGTTTTGAAAGGGATTGATTGGCAGTGGTTTGGGGCCAGGGAGCGCACACGGGAGAATAAAATTATTGATATTGAGAAGGGTGACCGCAATCTGAGTTTTGTCGAGCAACATACTGCGGTTGTATGCTGATGTTTGCCTTTTTCCTTACTCTCTCGGTTACCCGCGAGACATCGACAGGGGACTTGGAAGTGGATTTACCAACCCGGTTTGACCATCCTGAGGTTCTCCAGGCTATGAAACAAATTCTAATACATGTTTAATGGACACCGTTTCTCGTTCCCTCGCTCGGGGTTTTGTGTTGAATTGCAATCGTAAACATAAAGTAAACAGATGCTACATCAAACGGAACGTTTCATCCACTTAAGAAGCAAATCGTTCAGACACGTTTAAGGACACGCTTCCATTGGGGGAAAGAACAGGGATGGAGCATGTGTTTTATAAAATATAGGAACATGAATATGTTAGCTGATTTTAATTATTTTTACATATTTTTTAAACATTTGCATGTAATTTAATATATTTCTTAGTGAAATTATATTTTTTTGTTTATTTTTAAATCATTTGCAAACTGCAGTTTCCTTAACTTTAATGTCATTTTATTTTCAAAACATAAAACATAATCGTCACTTTCTTCATCTCCCGTTTTCTTAACAATCAATTAAAACGTGTCATTTATGCTTGAGCATTTAATTTCACCTTCCAACACAAAGCTTATTAGCTAAGCTGCAATTAAAGCGTGATTGAAACGATTTCACGGCTAATTAAACGATGAATGGCAGGTTTTTTTTTCTTAATTCACCATCACCATTAAACTGGCCGAACATTATCATTTCGGCCGGTGACGCTTGTTACGTTTCGTTTCAGTTACAACACGCTAAGATGATTGTTTTGCTGTGCGCTTTTAAATCACAATCAAATCTGGCCGGTGTAACTTATTGCAAAGCGTTTCTGTTTTTTTTTCGCGTCCCGTCGTTAAAGTATGCCCGGGACAACAACAACAGCAAAAAACATAATCCCTTGGTGGTATTTTTTTTTCTTCCTTGGTTTTTTTCATCCCGAACAACCTACCCCGGCTGGTGGCGAGTAGGAAGTCCGTTCTGAAGTAGCAACGCTACGAAGGATATAAATTTTTCCTGTTTTTCCTTCTTACCGCATCGCTTTACAGTAACTTTTGTGCCGCGTGTTGTGCCCCCGAGGGTAAATAGGCTGGTGGATGATTTTGCAATTTTCATCATTTCCCAACTTCCCTTTCACGGGTGTGGGGTACGTGGTAGTTCCAAAGGTTATACCGACATAAAGTATGGATAGGATAAGCGTGTGGTGTATTAAAATCTTCACCAAGCCTCCCATCCATCGAGGAAGCAGCGGAAGGTGTTAAATCGGTGTTATCTCGACGGTGGAAAAGCTGCTGAAATGCATTCGCGGAAAATTTAAGACCTAACTGCTGTGCCATTGGGGATTTAGTGGCAGCAGTAGCAGCAACACGAAACCAGTGAAATTTACTGATTTTGAAGGGTGTTTGTTACGATTAGAGTCAAATTTATGGGTTCTTGTACATACGTGGCTCAGCAAAACCTCATAATCCTTGAAATAGTATATTTAAAGCACCTTAAAGAGGCATACCGCTTGGTTGCGGAATTCCATTCGGAGGTGAAGCAGGAGAAGAACTCCTTAAATTCTTGTTATGGTAGGATTAGTAGGCAAATTTATTGGATCAATTTAAAATGGCATCACATTCGCATATTCTTTCCGCTGTTGCAAAACCGTGCATTAATGTCACTTGGTTGCATTTAATTATAAAACATCTTTTACGCCCTGCTGATCATAAGTACGGATTCTACGGATGTTTATTTGATTTTTGTTTAAGGTCCTGAAGGCTTCCTAGACTATTTTGCAAAAGAAATATTGAAAGTCTTAAGTACGTTGTTAGACAAATCATACTGGAACTTCCTTTGTTTGGCTGGCTTTTTATTGGGGATTGCAGACCAAATGGTCTAACGGAATGTATTATTATTGATATGCTTATTCTAAGTAATGAACACTTGAAGTGACATAGTTAATGAACCACAGAGAAACTTGGTATTTTTCTATTCTACAACTTCACAAATATCTTTAAATCCTTAGTTCTCTGACATCTCTGGAAATTTCATTCAAATGATTCGAATGAATGGAGACGTTCATTCGAATGATGGCTAGAGTTAAGTCTAAACAATTCGCGTCTTCCAAGTATGTGGATGAGCCATCGTATTCCAAGATTTCTATGGTTTTGCGTGGAGTACGACACTATAGTATCTTCCTTGTTGGACGTACCTCGAAGTATAGGGAGATCTCCCCGATCCAGGTATTGCTGCAAGGTTCAGTTTTGACGTACCTTAGAATGAGTTTTGAATATTGCCTCCTCGTCTGTGTCAACACCTCCCAATGTTCAGTCTCAAGTTGATAGTTATGTTTTATTCGATACGATACAACTTTCTATGGGAAATAATTAAATAATACATTATTTAACATCCGTTTTAATTTGAAGAAATGCAAAACAAAAATAACAATCAAATTATCCATTCGCAATGCACATTTAATCCAACCAGAACACATTTAACGCACTTTCTTTGTCGTAAAATGTGTAAAAGTGGCGAATGTTTTTTGCAATTGTCAATTTTCCAATTTAGCTCAATATTAGCGAACTCAACCCGCATAGTTCGCGAAGAGAAACAATTATCGTACGCAGAAGAAAGACAGCACAAAATCGCAAACCGTACAGGACAACAGCAGCACACAAACAAAAAATAATCATCATCACCCAATCGATGGAAAAGAAAAGTGGCATAAAAAAGTGAAAATCAAATCAGAGTAAAACCAATCGAAGTCGACGTCCACACCCTACCAATGGTACCTCATCCGATCAGACGATCGGTTTTTTGCTTGGTTTTTGCTCTCGCACTATTAATCTGCACCAAAGCTTCTTCTCGCCCGGTACGCAAGAAACCTTCTGCGGTGAAATCGAAACGCAAGCGTCCTCAAAGGGTTCCGGCGATAGTCGTAAAATAATTGAGCATGTAATTTCATTAGCGAAAAATTGTGTTTCCCTTTTCATTGAACCGTTCGTTCGATAGTCCCTTTTTTTCCTTGCATGCTGTGTGATTTGCTGTGTGGTTTTACGACGATCGCTTTGCTCTGCTGGAGGCTGCAAAACAAGCGTTAGCTTTCGTTTTCGTTCGATCGGTACAAGCTGATTTTGTTCGATTTATTGTTAAAGGTGCTTCAGTTTTGGATGGAGCGGATGTTTCTAGCATCTTAAAATCCAGCTACAACATCATGATGTTCATGTTTTTTTTTTGCAGAGCATAGTCCGCACTAGTCGACAATACATTATATGTAATTGACAATCATTCTTTCGGCTTCCTTTGCAGTACACAAGTTTTCTTTTTCGCAAGGAAGCTCAACCCATTTTCTGCTGTTCAAAACCGACAAACTTCGTGACAAACAATTCCGTTCGATTTTGTTCATACACCCAGGACACACCCTAATTAATTTCAAACCGCTACAAATTGTGGTGTAGCAATTGGTACCATTGCCGATTGCATGGCGATAGGCATGGAAATTAGACCAAATTTAGGGCTCGTTACCGTTCCGCTGGTTGTGGTGTTTCGTGACTGCCGAACGATTCAGTGATGGAAATGGAAAGACTCGTTGTACGCAAAAAAGTGATGGGAGAAGGTTCAATTGTAACTGCTGATTTGGTTTGGGTTTGGTTCCAGCGGTCACCATATTTCGCTAATGTTTGCTTGATGATTTGCGGCAAATGGTTTGTATTAAAAATAATGACAGCGAATGTTTGCCACTGTTGCGAAAACGGTTACTAGAACCGTAGAGACGCTTCGTTATGCGACACCTAGATTAATTTTAAAGGAGTGCAAACACTTTAATTTGTTTATTCATTCTTTTTGGCATCATTTATGGCACCAAGACTTGTCTCGTAAAACACTAGAACTTTCATGTCTGTCTGAAAAATGACAGAATATGAAGAAGTAATCCTTTCCGTATGTACCGCATAGCCATGTTTATCTTCGGAAGTCATTAGTTTTCTATCCGTAAGGCATTCATAGAAGTTGACAAAACTTTCCAGCCGATCCGATTCGTGTTCTTCCCAGCGGAAGCAATGCTCGAACTTATGTTTCCATTCGTCACAGTGCATTTCATCATCATAACTGCATAACTACACTTCCTCAACAAGTTTCTTCCATTTTCTCCATCATCTTCCCCATTGCTTGAGAAACGTAATGCAACGCGTATCTACAGCGTATGGGTAAATATTTTCTTAAATCTATCCACTCCACTCTACCATTTCCGAGCGGCTTTATGTATCGACAGCAACATCATCTCAGGGAATAAATTTTGCATCCAACATCCGTGTGTTATCTCACGGTTTGCATCGGAAATGGAGTGCTGTTCTAACACCTGAGGTTCATACACGGCGATACGGAGAATCTGTACATTTTGTGGAACAACGGAAAAGTTTTCCAGCTCGCATGTTTGTCACCATTGTACGATATGGTGCATCTGGCTGACAGCAATATACTTCACAGGAAATTGTACACTTGTGAATTCGATCAGTAATGCGAAAGTGAAGGTGGAAAATACAAGAATTCTCCCTGAAGGAAAATTGTTTATCGCCGTTAAAGATTGATGTGTTTTTTTGTGTTAAATTTCTTAAAATAAGTTTAAAATATTTAAGAAAGGAAATATTTTAACGTCTTAAGATATTCTCACGTATTAGACCTTTATATTTTCAACAATGAGAAGTTAAGATATTATCAGTTGATTTTTATTTTTTATAATAATTTCGCTTCAGTCTGTTCATTATAAAAACAAAACACATTTGATCAAGTATGTTGATGCAGCTCACGTTTTAAAAAAGCAAGGACAACCTCATGCGCCATGCCGTATGAAGGTACACAGCAAATTAACATACTTCATCGGCGTGATACTTGTGAAAGGAACCATCCATCTGGCCAGCATAATTCGTACAGCCACAATTCATCTCGCAAAACATTCGGCTCGTCACGTCGGTCGGTGATGAAAGATCCGGCCCGAACAGGGACGCACACACGAAAGGTCCCAACATATAACCTTACACTCCGGTGGTTCACGGGCAGTCTGCCGTTAGTAACCGCTAACGTCTTATGACTGAGCAGTAGAAGCATACGAGAATGTGTGCCACACGAGATGAGCATAAACCATGTGCACGTGCTACACGTTCGCAATGATGCTGATTGCGCAACGACAAGTTGCATATCGCGTGCACCATGAAGACCCGAAAGGTTTTCCCCCTTTTTGGTGTTTGTTGTTTATGCACCTGAGCGTCTTAAGCTTAAGAGGCCGATATTTCCGTCCGGCGTTGTGCATCTTCCCATTGTCGTTTCGTTGCATCGGGTGAAAGTTTAGATCCGTTGGTTGGTGTGTATGTTTGCTTTAATTAAGCACCACCAGCTAGATGATGTTGTGACAGATTTAATTAGTTCCTCGAGAGAGAAACTTTCGTAACCGAACAGATGGAAATGGAAAATGGCAAAGCGCTTATCATGCACTTGATCCGTACAGCGTTTGGTTAGCCAATGATTCCAACTGCTAGGATGAAACCACTACACCAAGACGTCTTATTAATTATTGTAGTAAACAATCTAATCCAAAATTGCATAATGGAGTTGTTAATTAGTTTGAGCTGATAGTCTTTTGAAGCAATACTGTTAATAGGAGAAGAAATTTATGATAATGAACGAAGGAGACTTGTTTTATTTGTAAGAACTTAATGTGATAAGCTTATCTTGTTGTTATTTCCAAGTTGCATCATCTCTTAGTTGTTTCGATGCTCTAATGATTGCATTTCATATTCAAGCTTTAATGCTCCAATCGTCGGTGAGATTCTATCGGTCGTCCAAGTTGCAGAAAGTTTTCCCTATGATGGTCGATCCTCCAATTAATAAGCTAGTTGGAAACTCTCGTACCTTTACGCAATGATGTTCCAGGCTTACCAATAAGCTGTGTACATCCTTACAGAAATACTCTACCGTAGCATTCCAGTGGAGAAATCGATAATAATTGGATTTATGTCGTTTGATCTCCGCAAAGGAGGGGAAGGCAGCTACACAAGCTAGATAGTGAAGGAGTTGAGCCATTTTTACCATACCTCCTACATTTGCAGGAAGCACATTTCGCCATTAACGAAAGCAAATGGTGGAATCCACCATACGGCCAGACAGGTTTTGTGCCAGGACGTGTGTGTGAGAGATGGAGCGATATATTTGGAAGAAGATTTAATTTTCTCGTTTCAATATTTGGGCAGATTGCTCGTTCCGTTAATGAAGTGCTTGAACGGAAGGTATTGGTTGATGAGATGTTTTTTTGGGGTGGTACGAATCTCCGCAATCCTCTTTTTGTGTGAAAGTGAAAATTAAAAATTTTGATATCTGATTCGATTTTCTGGTGTGTAGTAGCTTCGGTGTCGTAATGGAGTTGGATATTAATCGATCAAACAGTCAATTTCCTGCTCAAGTAGTTGAAGCTTCTTTTTTTGACTACCAAAGATGCTTTCATCGGTTCATATTTGGTCTATATAGACTTATAGATACCTGCTTACCTTCCATTCTCCAATAAACCGAGTTACTACCAAACGAAACGGTTCTAACGCATCCGTAAATATCCACTTTGTTCCGTGGGTGGTAAGTATTAAGAGCTTACCAAGCTTATCACGAGTTTGCAACCTTTGACCCAGGTGCGTTACGCAATGGAAAGTAAAGCTGCGGTACCACAATTTATTACATGTCCTGGAGAAAGTATTTTTTTTCCTTTTTGTCCGGCTATCATCGGAACACCTTTGTGAGAGGCCATATAAATGTGGGTTTGTGTCTTTTTTTTTTAAGTAATTTCTCTTGGATGATCGAGTAATGGTGGTGTAGGTACTGTTGTTTCGTAACCGGTTCACCGCCTCAGTGCTCATAAATCGTCAGGTAAAACAGGATTAAAATCATACCTCGACTAATTTATTGTGTGTGTGTTGTTACCTTGCTCGTCTCCACATGGATCGGAAAAGACAGTTCCCGCAACGTTTACACTCGGTTGGATTTAAACTTGAACTCACCACCATGTTTGTGGAGATAATTTTACAGGCACAACCCGAAGATATGATACACGTTTTCGAGAGACAATTTGCATGATACGAAAGAAAGAAAAACCGACACTTTTTTCGCAGATCATCAGCCAAAAGCCAATTCCGGTAGCATGGAAGTGTGTGGCATAAAATTTATGATCCCATTGTTGACGCTATGAGCATTCGTTTGTTCGTCGCAGATCGTCTTTATCAGCGGCGTATACATTCAGCACGCGTGCAATTTTGACGATGCCCTAGGTACTAGTGTATGTAGGAACAAAAAATAAGCAATAAAATAACTTATAGTTGGCTGGTAGTTTGCATTGCCATGTTGAGGAAAACCGTTCATCTTGCGCTTCATCCGTAAGACTTGTTTCATGGGAAGATGTATATGTTTCGTGTATATGTTTTTTTTAATCACAAATCAGATAAACCAGCTTATGTAGTTGAAACTGTTGTGTGTGGCGGATTTTTTTTTATTTTGTTTTTGCACATCGAAATTGCAAACATAGTACCACAAAACGAAACCTGAAACTAAAGGAAAGCAAACAACAAACGGAGACGAAAACGTAGAAACGTTCCCAGTGGAAAAGATAAATGAAACACTAAGGAAGTAAATTCGAAAAAAAAACTACGACACCATCCAAATTGTGCACGCGGAGACGAATGATGTGATATAAACAATGAGTGGAATAAAAATTATCATGAGCCAAATTAGTGTCCGCTTCCCAACGATTGTCTGAGGCGCATACCGGGTTAACCCACCGAGCTTGTTGTAGGTAAACTGTTTAGCCGTCAAAATAAAACCAAATTTATGGCAACAAAGTCCGATGGTCAGGTGACGAATGGATCGTGCGAGAAAGTTGTTGCTGATGTGGGTTTTGATTCCATCGCACATACAACCTGCCGGAAATAGAAGTCGTCAAAATTAAAGACGTGATAAAACACGGATGCACACAATAGATTCTCTGGGCATTACCCATCAGCTGCAATGGAAATAAAATGTCCCTTACCGTGTGGTAGTGGATTGTTTATATTTTATTACCTTTTTGTCATACGCGTGTTGTGTTTTCGCTACAGTGGCAATCTTAAACGAACGAACTTTATCACAATGACAAAAGCAAAAATCTGACAAACAGACACAAGTTTTGGTGCGCCCACATCCGGTGCCAATAAAAATGGGGAGAAATGTGTGTTTTTTTCTCGAAAAAAGTTTGCAAAATATTCGTGGCTTCATACACCCGGCCGGAAACAACTGTGCCCGTGTTGGCATTTGTTTTGCATAGGGATGAAACGGGAGGATTGTCCCCCCCCCCTTTTTGGTTGTATGTTTATCACCGTTTTTATCTGATTATACACTGTTAAAGGATGGGAAGAACAAGGTAAGGAATGCAAAGATTTACCTTTTCTATCGCTACTGTCTCGCTGGTGAAGAAAATTATCTCTTTTTGCGAAGCAGTAAGTTTGGGACCCTTTATGGTTTCGCATTAAATGAAAACGAATGCTAAGGATGTTTTACCACTTTATTTTCTTGTTTTCCTGTAGTTTCGTTTTTATTTTACTAGCAATAAAGTGGAGTCATAAAAATAAGGGTAAATAATGGAAGCATAAAACATGAATACTTTAAATGCTAATTGTAATGCTTTATTAACTTTTGTTTGTTTCGATGAAATATTTATAAGTTTTAGATTTTTTTAAACAATTTTTTATGTTTCTCATTGTTGCAATTTGGTATTAAGTTAAATTTTATATACTTTTTTATTTGCTTTAGTATTTTTAACTGTTTGAAATAAGGTTTATTTGTTACAACACTTACTTACTTAAACTAGCTAGTTTTATTTTAATTTTTTTAAATCTTTTTCGCTTTTTTCTGTAACCATAAAAGTTAATACCCTTCCAAATAGATCCAATAAGAACGAGCATGGTTACGAAGTTGGTAAAGAATGAAGGGAAAATGCATTTATTACACTACACCAGCCTTCTGTTCTGCTAATACGCTGCTTAATGCAATCGTTCCATTTTTGCGTCTTGTAATTTTCCTATTCAGATAAAAGCTCCAACAAGAAAAGAACCTGATTGAAGCCACTTTGCGATTTGTTTTTTTCACTAAAAAAAAATCGTTTAAAAAAAGGTACGGCAAGCGAAAAAATTATCATCCTGTTAGGAGGTGGAAAAACGCCCCGAAGTAAGGGAAAACCCGTGCCACGATTTTCCCAACCACTTGTTCCCGAAACGAGCGCGAGCTCCCATCAATCCGCGATACCGTTTTGGCATGGGAGGAATGAAATAAAAAAAACAAGCAAAACAAGAAATCTCTGCCACTAAATTTAGCCCATTTGTATTCGAAGCACATCGACGTACACGAACCTTCGAATCATTTGGCGTTTCCCTGCCGTCTATCCCACTGTCATTGGCTGTGTTTTTCCTTCCTACGCCATGGATGGTAGAAATGGATGCTGCAATATGCTGCTTTATGTGGCCGCATAATATGCCGTATCTGGTTCTGGATGGCGCCTCACAGCGAGACGATATGAATCGAAACGAATCAACGCAATTTGTGCTGGCGCATCATCATCATCATCATCATCGGAGCCGCCGCCGCCGCCGTCGAGCCCGAATTGCAGTGCAGCAAACCAAACAGCCAACAGCACTGAACGGTTCGGTGCGTTTGGGGTTTTTGGTTGCATCAAGAAAAACTACCATTTTTGTGGGCAATATTCTCCAAGGAATGGTTGATAAAAACTGAAAGTAAAATATTTTCGCTTCGTTTTTTTTCTTCTCAGTTTTTCTTTTAGTTGTTCTGGGATGGAATGGGAGTTTTTCTTGTTTGGGTTCGGTCTTATCACAGATAGACTTTGCTCCCCAAGAATAAAAAAGAACAACCATAAACATTTCCTGCGTTTTAAATTTAAGTTTCAGTACACTGCAATAGTCTTCAAGACTACGGCACATTGTTTGTATGGGGATTGTGGAGAGTAGAAAACGTTGGGCTGAAACTAAAGTGGCAAAAGTTTGTCTGCTTTTTGAAGGTAAATTATTTCATTCTCATTCCGTACCATGGGTTGGTACAAGGGGGTTTGTGCCGTGTTATGTAATAAAGCCAAAATAAGAAAGACTTAAGCTGCAGAGTACTTTGCCTTCATAATTTTAAGTTTTTGATTAAGGGTTCACTTTTTAAAATCATTTCAGATGAAAACTTCATCTACCAGCTGCTGAACTCTTTTTTTTACTACTTCAAGTGGTTTAGTTGGTAATAATCATATACACTTTCGTTGTACGAGGCAACTTGTTGGCAAAGAAATAAGGTGCATGAAATGATCTTTACCGTTTATTGCCACCTAGACAAGTGTTGTTGAAAAATATATTTATTTTTATCTTCTTCAGTGGAAATTCTGTGGTACTTTTATTCTTCGCAGTTGTAGTTTCACCAAGTGTTAAATCTAGCACCAACGAGTGTTAAATTACGAATAACATTTTTGCAACACTGTGGGCAAAATCCTTCTTCAGTAATTTGATAACTTAGTCATGCTGAAATGAAATCTAGCATGTCCCCTTTCGTTTTGCGAAGCCATCAAGTGCCGTTTCTAGAAAGGCAAATCCACTGGTTCGTATCAAATCCCACCTTCCAAATGGTTGATAAGCTAGATGTCTACTGGGTCGTCATCCATCCGGACGGTGTCGCTCTATTCTCGTACGTTAATTGATACTCTGCCACGCTAGTACTGTTTGACTGTGCGTGGAGTTGACATCCCAGACCGGACCGGACGGTGTGAATGGTGGCCTGTGGATGCTCCATTATTCTGCAGCGAAAACAAAATCGACACGCTACGACACCAGCACTTGCAATCCGATTAAAAGTAACGCTTCGATTGATTTAATTAAAGTATTACCTCAGTGAATAAATCTTCGCACCGCTTCGTTGAAGCCCTGGGGTGGGAGGAATAATGGCCGGCGAGAGGGGTTAATTAATTTCGCCTACCAGCATAAGCCTCATAATAATAGGACGACACTTCTGCCCAGAGCGAGCAGTGATGGGAGAATTGGGGAACTTTTCAACTGAGACTTTTCCCAATGGGTTGCTATCCGTCTGTAACGATGCTACTATAATGTCTCTGTTGGATGTCTTCTGGCAATCAACAAGGCGACGAGTATATTAAAGTGCTACAAAGTATTTCTAGGACACGTGCTAGTTACATCTCAATAAATGCATAAATAAAAAAATTCTTTCTTCTATTATGCAGCCTCTACCGCCGGCACTGGTGATCGAGAGCGGTTCTTTTCAATTTCTGCTCCTTTTGTTGTGGAGCGTATGGAGCGAATGTAATTTCAGCTTTACTTACCGACCGACACATTCTGCACTACTTCAACCGTCTTACGTCTTACGCTTGATGGGAAAATAGCTCATTAGACTGAATGCCGGGTAGGATGGGGTTTCTCTGGTGCGAGTTAGTTTTCGCGGAAAAACAGCTCATCCATAAGTACAGTCGTCCTTCATGTAGTGTAATGCTTCGTAGGGATAATGTAATGTAGTGTAGGGATGAGAAAAAAAAATGCTTCGGACGAAACGGACATTAGTCAACGGTTGACAGTGTCCATCATGTACATCGGCGTTCATCAACGTCACCGACATTCATCACTAGAGTAATAGTGACGATGAGTGGAGAAAACTTATCATCCACCTTGGTTAGGGAAACTCATACTATCGTGTGGCAGTACGCTGTATAGACAGACAAATGATTCGAGATGGTTAGTTTCACAATTTCCCAGGGTCGTTTGGCATTTACGAGGTAATTTTGCAGAGCAGAGTCAGTGAACATTAGGCGATTGTCAGAAGCAGAAAAGAAGGAGAGAAATTTTAAGAGAACATCTCAAACAGAGGATGACAATTGACAATTGATCATCAATGATATCAAAGATCAAAGATCATCAGAAATAAGTACCAACCGTCTTTTTCTGGGTAGGATTTGCAAACGTCTTAACCGAACGGCAAAAGTCCGAACCGTCTTATTAAACGTATGATTGAACCAAAATATTTTTTCTCCAACAAAATACATTATTTTTTCCAATGTTGACCAAATGTTTTAATGTTTTAAGACGATAGATAACAGGGAAATGCTGATTCTATCCCTCCTGCCATTTATTAATCGATTTTCTGCTTCCAATTGACAAGTGTTCACGATTTATTGAGCCTCACTTTTATCCCTGGGACGAAGGTTTTTGTTTTGCATTCGATTTAGTGGGTCATTGCTTTTGAAGTTCAACCCCTTTTTCCAACAAAACCGGGTTGCTCTGAAAGGTTCTCGCTGTGCAAAAGGGGTGGGTATGCAAATTGGAAAGCCAGTTTTGAGCAAAAAATAAAAAAATAAAAAATTGTAAAAAACCATCTCAACCACAATTCTATGTGGCCCCACCCCGCAGCAGCAGCATAATCGTTGAGACTCAATAAAATATCGAAGCCGCAAGCATAATCCCTCTCGGTTCTCTCGCTTCTCCCGCTTTTAACCCTATTTCATTTCCCAACCCGTCTGAAAGGATTTCCGTCTGTTTCTATCTCATTGCCTCACGCACACACTCGCCGCAAGTCGATTGATTCGTCCATTTGCTTGGATGTGGTTAATTGCAAAATATTTGCATTTTAAATTGCACCCAGCGTTTGTCGCACGGTTGGGAGTGTGGTCCATCGGTTACGCTGCAAAGTGTAGATTAAAGGGAACGAGTTTACATTGGACGGTACAGCGGGGAGGTATCAGGTGGAGTTTGGTTCGGTTTTGGGGTGGAGAAGGATTGGAGCACCAATATTAGCCACGATTGGGCTTGCACGAATGGGTTTCAATCGCGCATGAAGGCTCATCGATGGACAAACAGTAAATCAACATGGCGTGCAATAAAATCACCATCGCTTTTGATGGGTTGGGTGGTTCATAAATTTAATTAAATCTAAATCCTATTTTTACGTTTTGTGAAACGATCAACGTTTTCGAATTTTAATTTTCAACGGGTATATTTGCTCACGCTTATAAAATGCAGCTAATGAGAGAAGGCAGTTGTAAATTTCAAATGAATTGTTTGTTTGGTTTTTTAAATGACGAGTTTTTTTTTAAATAGAAAATGTACTGTTTGTTACCTTGTTTACACTAAACATGGGACATTAATAATGATTAAGGGAAATGCGACTTATTATAATGAATTTGTAATCAATTTTTTTTAAATTAATAATGAAATTCCTCCATGTCTAAAAACACTGATAATAAAATATTTATATCTTTTCTCTCTCTCTCTCTCTTTCCAGGCTTGTTAACATCGCTTGTTGATCTTTTCGTAAACAACCCTCTTTAAGCGCTACCAACAAATACGCGAAGGATATCGACAATTTCATCTCCGGATAGCGTCACAACCAAAATCCGAAAGCTGCCCTCTCATAAAGATAAATTATTATCAACGCAAGTGAAAAAAAAACACTTGAGGGACCATAAATACATGCCGGAACGTGTGCCATGATTTATGACCGGTTGCCCAATCGACGTTTGTGGCCGGCGTCATCTTAAAGCAATGCGTGAAGGAAGAATTTGTTACGGACGGCAAATTCTTCCCTTTGGGTAGCCTTACCAAGACGTTTCCGGGGGGTTTTTTTCGCATCGATGCGTGACGAAGAAGGGAAAGTCAGTTCGTTCTACTTTTATCACCGTACGCCGTCGATATTGCATTCCTGAAGTCAAGTGTTACACATTCGTACTGCGTATTTGTTGGATCGGTGTGCATTGTATTACAATTTTTGCAACAATTTACTAGTGTGTTGATATGAAAATGTTTTATTTAAAATTTAGGTTATAAGAAAATAATTTTCAAATTTATTCTAATGCAATTGCATTAGATGTTTTAGAAAGTGATTTAAGGGGTGGAAATAACTTTACATCAATTTAATTTCCCGAGAATATCTTCTCTATTTTCACTTTGTTTTTAATTTGTTTTTTTTTTGTTTTTATTTACTTATCACCTTTCTCCAAAAGTAAATCGAAACGTTCCAAACCCCCCCCTTGCTGGGGTTCGCGTGCATAAGAAGTGAATGTAGTTATGTGTGTGTTTATGTGAAAATAGTGCAATCCTAACAACAACGAGCAACAACAATAAAAAATCTGCATCGAAAGTGAAATCAATCGGCTACCGGTCTAGCCTCTCAGCGTATGGGCAAACCGTACCGGAAGTGAACCGAAGTGAATCGACCATTGGCGCTAGTGCAGGAAACGGGGCGCTTTACCACCCCACAGTGGGAAAAAGTTAATTAATCCAAATATTGGTTCACTTTCGTTCAACACATACACACATACAGATAGTCATTACAGCTCTGGAAGGGTGGTCAAAGTTTTAGCAAACGAAATCGATCCGTTCGACATCCGGCAAGGGTTCGTAACGGAGGACGATCAAAGTTTCCGATCGATCGGTGTTAGTCGACAATCTCACCAGCTTAGCAGCATCAGCTGGCAACGGCAGCAAAATGGAAACGGAGGAAATCATCAAACTGGTCGACGGGATCTATAAGGTAAGCTTCGAGACACGGTGAGGGAAAACCTCACTGCGAACTGCTCGCAAAATGGATGGGAAATGAAGAATTTCCCTTTTTAATATGTTTTTTTTTTATTTTTACTACACTGAGTGGTTAAAACTTTTTCACCTCCAAATCTGGTGGGTTTGATGTACTGAAGAGTGGTAAAAATCCTTTTGTAAAAGTTACACATAACAGTGCCTCATTTTTTTGGTTAGTTATTTTGCTCAGTAATTTTGGGTTAGACCACAAAATTTGTGCTTAATGTTTTGTAATGAGCTAATAAAATACAGGAAAAGGTAGAATATTTCTACGTGAAACCCTAAGATTAAAGTCGTATAAAATGTAAAGCAAAGCATTATCAATAAAAATCGAATGTAGCTTGTTTTCTTCATAAAGCAATTACAAACGAGCGGCTGACGTCACGTTGTGAAACGATTGTGTTCCGCGCAAGGTTCTTTCATTCTTCCTGCATTCCTAACCAAACGGTATGGGCTTGGTCGGTAAATGCTTCGAAATCCAACGGTGAAGACTATTCCCGTCCAACTCGTCGACACCTAACCCGGGGCGGCACATGTGAGGGAGAGCAAGCAAAGAACTAAACCAGTTTACCGGTTACACTCTACGCTGCTCCACGTACCATGAACGGCCGAGCATTAGACGACCGTGCGGAATGTGGGTTAAAGTGGATCAAAAACCCCCGTCCCGTTTTCGGTCCCGATCCCAAAAGCCCCGTAGATAGTGTGTCGAGGGCAATTGTATCGTTGTGGACTCACGGGTTTTCTACACCCACCGACGTAAAGGGTAAAGGGTAGAAGATCAGCCACGTCAGCGAACCTGACCTGCAAGGATTACAGGTGTGGCACGACCGGTAGAGCGTAGAACTATTTATGGCGCTCTAGACTCGTGAACCGATTCCTGAGGTTTGCTTGCAGGAATGGACAACATTCGCAGAGACCGGAATGACGTGATGCTGAAGTGAGCATAGCGTAGATGCGTCTGCTCTGGTGAAGAATTATCAAACAAATCCGGAGTAGCTAAAGGTCCCGGAGTGTTTGACGTACAATCAGTGCCAACCACTAAACCTTGCTGCAAAAGCACTCGTTTGCAAGTATCGAGACCTAACGGACAATCTAAACTGTTTTTGAAAACATTCGGATTTTAACCTTTGCATGCGTTGTTGCAGATGAGTAGCGCCAGGCTCTTGAATGGTTTGGCGCCATGGTGCAGTGAATGGACGACACTGAAGCCCAAGCTTTTTCATGGTTCCGTGCACTTTGCTGCTACACACCATTTGGGAATAGAAGTGCACCAGCTTTTGGGACTGATGAATTGTGTCCGATTTGTTGTAACCGGTGTTACATCCTGTGCATTTCACCAACAACAAAAAACGCAGGAACTCTATGGTAGACGAAAGTATGGAGCCAGAGTTGCCTCTGGTAGTGACAATGTACGGCAACATTTTCAACATCCAGCGTACACGGGATAATGCACACGGGATAGGTGCATGTTTGCATGGAGATTGTCCATTTTACGGGAGCTTATGCAAACGTTTCAGCTCCATGATGGTTGAGATAAAACGGCATGTCTGATGAGAAGCACACAAACGGTCAGTGGGATTTATGCTGTACGGTGTAGCTTATGCTTTAATGGCAAAACGTTCTGATGGAACATTGCCGTATTGTTACGCGCAGTGAAATTTACGAACTGCTGACGAGGTTTTTTTCACTTTTGTTGGGTTTTTTGTGAATAGAATAACCATACTTTTTTGGGTGTTTATTAATTTTAAAGCGAATAGTTGAACATTGAATTTTGTTAGAATATTGAGTTGCCTTCTGAATTGTACAAGTCTGTCAAGAAAATAAATTTCGTGTGCTGCAGGAATCCTTCGAATTGCTCAGGTTAAAGCGCAGTATACGGATAATCTATTATCATTGCCTTGTTGTCGGACGGAGCAACTTCATTTCTCGCTTTTAATGTTAACTTATCACTCCTGCACTGTTAGTGTGCTCGTCATAAAAAGCTTTGCGAGTTTGGTCGTCCGGTGTCATACTAATGACATGATACTTGTATGCTCAAGTTCAAACTAAAGTTAAAGATTATTTTTGTAACATCTTCTTTAGTGGTTCTACAACCTCAAGAGGTGTTGGCCGGCCAATTCTTGCTTTCCTTGACTTTATTTTAAAGCAATAGCGAATAGTCAGTCTTGGGTACAGTAGTAGAATTCGGATGAGATTTGATATCCTTCCCTGCCGTATGTGACCAAATAAAGAAGAAGCAAATCCCATCCGAAAAGTCCCCCGACGGACTGACTACCTGGCTACGTGGTAAATATAAAACTTGAAGGGCCTGGACATTCCTAGAAAGCAAAAAATTCAATGATATCCTTGCAGTTTAGTACTCAGGGCACTCCAACGAGTATTCATGACTTACTCCAAATGGAGGAGCAGACGATCACTTCCGATGCAGTGCTACCAAAAAAAAATAGATTAAGATACAATTAACCTAGAACAGCAGTAAATAAACAAAAAAGGCAATCAAGAACACCGAACTTTCTGTCCAAATTACATTTGATTTGTTGTATTAAATATTTTCCCTTGTCAAGGTCGGTGCGTATTTCCACAGGACATAACCTGAACTTGACAAGATGCGATTAGCGTACATTTAGGAGGACTGTTCTGATTTCCATTGTTTTTTGCACTTGAAACATAACAAATGGAATGAAAAAGAAGCTTACATTCCGAGAACTTGGCAACAATCGTTTAGCATGATTTCTGTTTACCTTTCGCTTGAGGAGTAAAGCATTTTTTCTTCTCAGTTGCTTTTGGTACTAACTTTTCTTTTTCTGGGAACGTTATGTGCCGGAGTTCTAGCAAAAGATATGAATAGAAAGGGAAGAAAAATAAGTCACGAAAAAAGAAATTGTCTTATCGTTTCAATTTGTTATTTCACTCATAAAATGTCGTTGCTTCGAACTCGTTTAAAAGCTTGGCAATGTTCCGAAAAAGCGTCTCCTTCCGTACGGATTCCAACATTGCCATTTTGTCCTAAACAAACGGTGGTTAACAGCTTAGATGTGGTTTTTCAACAGTGAGAGGATTTTTTTATGTGGTATCTTAGTAAAGTTTTATTATTATCTGTTAAGAGTAAAAAATGAACTCGATTGTCCTTGTACAAAACTACGCGCGCTGCTTGATTGGATAGATTATGCAACCTACCGAGTTGGGGATTATGCCGTTGCTATCTTCATAAAACGTTTTCTACTTGACCTAGATATTGGACCAACAAAAAGGAGTTAGAAAGGACGATAAAAAATGTGTCCTTCCCAAAGCATTTACGTTTTTTGGGTTAATTTAAGCATTTTTTAGGTGAAAGTAGGTTTAATTTTGTTAGATATTCAAGGTGAAGGATCAATGTTAACCTGTACAACTATAAAATTCACGGTATTCTCACTGATCCACAATAATTTTGTAAGCAAAAAAACGCAAGTGACTGGTATGTCCCAAACAAGCTATTCCCCAATTGACTCAATCAATTTCCCATACAGCTGAATTGAACTCAATAAGCGTGCCTGACATCTTCGTCTCATCAACGCTTTATCGTTCGTTCTCTCCAACCAAAACATCACTTACATACCTGCTCGTGAAATGAATGATGATGACTGCATCTGGCAGTATCGATTCACACATTCCTAAAAGTGTCTGAGTGTCTGCCACCGTACGCCAATCAAGTTTTCATCTCATCACAAAAACACTCCATCTGTGCGTCATTTTCCTTCGCGTGAAATTTTCCCGCCCGAGTTCCGATGAGTGCACATGTCACTTGCACACACCATGAGGTTCATACTCGTTTACTGGTGCCCTCACAACTGAATGGTGTGAACTTTTCCACCATCAACTTACGCCACGACACGACACCATACTTTGCCGGATGGCGCCAGACGCGAATTGCAAAGTTTGCCGAGTTCTTCATCGCGCGGATACGAGTTGCGTGTAACGTTGTGCTGCTCATACGTTTACTATGGGTTTTTTTATTCTTCCTAAAAGCCACTGAACAGAACACAGAAGATGCTGACATACGGAGTCAGCTAGCTAGACATCTGCAAATTATTGGGGGGTTGAGGTTACGAATTGCGAGGATAAGATAAACTAGCATACTTCAGACATCAGGACGCAGCCATTTTGTAAAGTTTGTCGTTCGCCTGTGTTGTGTGATTTATGAAGAGTTGCACTGTACTGATGTAAGATGCCGCGAGCAGGAGGCTGATTCTTTGGAATAAATAACTTTCTGTATGAAATTAGCATATTCTTCACAGAATGTGAAGAATTTTGAAGTTTTACTTACCGAAGTGCACCTACAGGGCAGCATATGTTGTGGGGTTTTTTTCGAAGATGCATCAAACTTGTATGTCTCATGCGTGTCCTCACAAAGTTGAAGAAGACATCCGTGTTTCTAGCAAAATAAATCAGGTGTAAAATGTTGTCATGTTCCCTAAACCCTCTCAGAACACCTATTTTCCATGGAATCCGTTGGTGTTTTTCTTCCGTTCCCACCGAACCCCAGCATCGTAATGTGATTATAGTAGTTCCTTAGAATCGGCAGAAGTACCGTCTTGGAAATTGTGTTCCTTACATCCGGTGAAAGCTATCGATTTGACACTGAAACTGTAGCAAATGGAAACAGCAAACATGCTGTTTCCCAAATCGTATTGTCACAAAACTTCCCCTGCCTTGCGAAAGACATCCGGACGGTCGTGCTTTCGTCGGCCCCGGTAAGACCTTGGGGGGCTTAAGAAACAACAGTACAACCGTAAATTCAACACGACCGAAATGGGACGTAACCGTGTCGGATGTTGGGAAGCGTAAGTGTACGTATGTGTGATGCGATGTGACATGACAGAAGTCCGGAAGGAAAGATTCTATTTACTACACACTTCGAGTGAGTTACACCACCAAGCGATGGCCTCACGTTTGACACTCCCTGGGTAAGCTTGTTGCCCCGGTCGGGTCACCAGAAACGGGCGTACAGCCGTACGAGCCAGCTTCCTGGTTGGTTTCATTCGTTTCCTGTTGTGTTTTCTTCGGTATAAGAACGGTTTTTTTTGGGGCATTACTGTCGGGAAGCACGTGACAGTCGATTGGAAGAATGTAGATAAAATTGACAATAAAATTGACAAGCATACACACTTCATCTTGTTGTTGAAATTTACCTTCTTCCTATATGCGACCCTCGTTGTCACCTTTGTGTGATGTGGCAATAATCAGCTTTTCGGCGATATTGTGTTCTTGCTGGTGATGGGAAAATTCTTCCAAGTATAAAAGAGGGACATCTTAAAGCAGAAGTTGTAAAATCGGGATGTTGCCGTTGCGTTTGGTTTGTGGATTGTATTGGAAGGCTTGAAGATATTGTAGAAGAATGAAGCAAAAATCTTTCTTATGGAAGATAGTCGATTAAGGGCTTGATGAAGAATGCCAAAAGTTTGATTATAAGGAGGTTCAGGAGATATATTTGGAGACTATAAGATAAATTTTGGAATATGTGTATATATTTTTAGAATATTCCGTCTATAGTTACATTAAAAATTAATTAAAATTTACCATTTAAACCAAATGGAAAACCAAAGAGTTGTTCAAGAAAATCATAAAGAAATCACAAATTCTCGTCTAAATTCTGTATCATTGTAATCAATTAAAGTATTACTATCAGGATCAAACAGGCCAGAATTGTGGAAATGATTTTTTTTTTTCACCAACAAACCGCCATAAAATCCCTGCGCAATGCGATAAAGCCCAAAAGCGCGAAAGGAGCAAGAAAAAAGTGAACTAATCCTGGAGCTATTGAGAACAACAGCAAAAAAAAACCCCTCGAAAGCGTTGCCACCGATGGTCAACCGGTCGGTAATCCGCTTTCGATCCCCGACGATGTCCAAAATATCCAGGCCACAGCTGGAAAATCCCAACCATATCACCGTGATACCATGGATGTGCACAGGACAGGAAAGTATAATTCGTTGTGCGGATTGAGGGAAGCATTATGGTCGGTCGGTTGAACCGAATCGAAATGGTTTTATTTGTTCCCCCGCGCACAGTACAATAGTCCTTTGGCCAGAATCGGACACACACAGTCTCCACGGTGGGTGGTACATTTTCTTTTTGGGGGAAGGTCGTGAAAGCGGAATGAGCGCTTTTACGCCCCATCGCCCCGTTTCGGTCTAGTTCCGGCCGGCGCAGGGGTGCAAAAAATTCAGACCATTGTCGCCCGGCATGTGCTTCCTTTTTTGGTACGAGATTTATAGTATACTACTGCTGGAGCTTGCGGCACTCTTGATAGGAGCGACACCTGACACTGTTTCCGCTTGACAACCCGCAGCGACATGGCAGTAATCCTTGCCTTCTTTTTTGCTCTGGCCCTCCTATGCTAGCTAAGGATGAGGATTAAACGCTCTGCATCTTACGATGTCGCCTTCCGTGTAGTCGGTCATTCACATTCTGGCATGAGCACGGCCTTATGGTACGATACGTGCACCACAACCAACATACTCAAAAGCCTTCGCAGGAACACCCGTTTTCCAAACCATTTCTGACCATCGTTCGTGGATTTTTCTCCATTTATGGTTTTTTTTTCTTTGCTCTTTACATCACCTTACACCAAGTAAAGCGTCTAGCTCGTGGTTTACTAGTCAATGACTGCATCAGGTTGTATGGAAGGTAAAATTTCACATCGAGTGTGAAGTTGCAACTTTATCCTGACACCTGCTGGTTGAACATGGGACACACATTTCCCGGTGTACGTCACCACGTCCTAGTCTATGCCATACATACATGTGTGTAACCATACCGAAGGCTTTACACAATTTTGGACAGCCTGGACGTTAGAATTACATGTACGGTAGGCAAGTACAGCGGGAGATGATTTAACGCCCAACGTGTTACGGGATTAGTTTTTGGAGAGTTGCTGTTGGATTATGTGTGAAAAATGAATAGGGTTTAGCCAAAATTAATGAAGTTCGCCTTTTTTGTGGGGCAGAAAAGTTTAGAGGCATTTTGAAGGGGTTACTATGTTTTTGTACATTTTTATTTCTTATTGTTATGATAGCATACACCCAAGTTTATTGTCCCTGGTTTTGTTTAAATGAAAAATAGTTCATTTTTTCACATTTGTAACGAACTAGTTAAGTTTTGTCAAGTTCAGGGAGGAGTTTACTTTGTGTTGATGCGATATTTTTAATTTTTGTTTATAAAATCACCTTAAAATTTTTGTAATTCTTTTAAAAAATCGTGAAAAAAAGGTAATTTAATATTCCGAAAAATAAGACGATAATTTCTAAGTTATAAAATCAATAGATATATGCAATTTCACACACTAAATGAACAACTCCTGACGAAGAAGATAATGAAGATGTTAAACTACGCTCATTGTGGTTTAATGGCAAATGATGCGGCGTCGCCCCCTAGGCCTTCTGTACCGCTCACGGTCTTTCTGACGGATACATTAGTTTCATCCAACGCCATCTTTCAAATCCATCGTTATTTGAGTCTGTTTTGCTGCCTCTTGCTATGTGGACGGCGTGGAGAAATATCGACGATTGGGTCGTCCGGTGTCTTTCTAATGACATGAGCTTCCGACATATGATAGACCAGGAGTATCTTCTTCGACTGGTTTGCTTCAATCGTCCCCAATAAGGAAAACTTGGAGAGGATATCCTTCCACATATTTTAATAAAAATTACTTTGTTTTAAAATTTTAATAAAAAAGTCATGAAGCTTTGGACATCTTCAAATGGGTTATCAGTTATTCACTGCAGCAATCATTTTTACATTTCAAATCCGTTTAAACGCAACAGGTTATTTAATTAGAGGGACAAACTTGTTAAAGCTTTCCTCCCCTTAATAAGCTTTGCACAATAGTTCTGAACGATTCCACAAGTGTGGGATTATTCTATTCCTGGCTTTAAAACCTGTTACAAAGGTGAAAATTTTATTTTTATACACCGAAAACATACACATTGACAATGTTTTAAAGAAGGTTTCGCTTGAAAAATGGTGGCGATTGGAAAAGTTGATGTAACGTTGCTTTTTTACTCCAGGATGTACAAGAACCATCAAACATGTTGCGGGCACCTAATGCTATTAGCCGATACCGCGATTACTCACGAACGTTACTTCCACGAGGTTCTAAGTGACGTGCAGTTTGTAATCCGTACAACTGAACTAAGTAAGGTTAGTTTTGCTGTACAACAGACCACACATCATCAAAAGTACTATTTTCGTTCGCTGCTTCTAACGAATGGGTCTGCTCAACTTCTCGGCCAGGAGCGCACGTTGTTGTATGTTTTCCTTCAATGGCTTCCGATTTGTTTCTACACATGATGGACGACACCTTTATACCAGTGACGAGTGAGTTTATTCGATATACCGGGCTTGACCGTATCCCCCAAGGGGATAGCACGTTTGTCAAATTTGACGCTGTCCGACTTTCCTCTTGCAAAAACCCTTATTTTAAAAAAATATTCGTTTTGGGAGTGAAACAGATTTATACGTTGTTGTCGCTGTCACAATGTCATGCTGAACCCCTGGACATAAGCAAAAAAAACCTCCATTTGCATGCAGCACGCTGAATGGTTGAACGGAAATGATAATTGCGAACAGGGATGTGTGTGAAAAAAGGGCTTTATTTTATCTGTTTATTCCGCTCTTTTTTGTTGCCGGTCATATTCGTAATGTCCACCACATTTTCCACTCACTCGGTGAGTTGAATGATTTGCACTGGGAATACGCAACGGCTCAAAAGCAATTTCTGATATCGAATTTAAATAGTGTTTGCATAAAAAATTACACGCTCGGAATGGGGAATAAACATAGTGGCACTGTGTTACATCATGGCAGGTTCTTTGGAAAAAAACACATAATCTAATGCATTTGATTTGCATACGGAAAAAAACATCCTTTTGCTGGTATTTTGAATTGTTTGTTTTTAAGTACAATACATAAAACACCTCTCAATGGTAGAAACATACTTTAGGCAGAACAAAACTTATTCATTAGATTTGTTTGTAAAACTGTATTATCCCTTTTTGTTTTGGTTTTTCTCAATCCCTTTCTCGACCCTATTAGCATAACAGACTCTTCCTCTTATCTTTGCCGCCAACATTACCCCTCGCCGTCTCCCGATCAATCTCTCCCTTTTACGGGAATTATTATCATAATGATCATTACCATTCTCATCCCCAACATGAAGACCCGGCCGGCCAAGGGTATAGGAAAAACTTTTCCTAACGCTAATTACAATAATTTAGACAACTTGTAGCTCACGTTCAGCATCATGCTAAGCCCCAAAAAAAAACTGAACCCATCATCCTCTTATCATCTCTTCGATAAATAAGCATTATCAGCCCTAACGATGGTATTGATGGCTTTTTTCCCGTTTCCACGATCGGGAGGATGATTTTTGTGAGGCTTCTTGAAAGGTTTCTCCACCCGGGTTTTTGTTTTCCCTTTTTTGTGGGCTCCCCCAGAAAGGGCGATATTTTGTGGACACAACTTCTATCCATCGCACATTCGTCCGATCGGCTGAGTCGGGATGGTTCTTCCACGGGGTTGGGTTAAGTTTTAAACGTGTCGGTAGCATTTCCTTTCGTCACTTTTCCCCGTAAAATCTCTATGGATTTTGTCTTTTCTTTCCCAATTTTTCTTCAGGCAATCGATTGCAAACCATTCCGTTCCAGTTCATTCCATTCGGGTGAGGAAAATGTTTGCCAAAAGAGGTAAAATATATAGCAACAAAATAAGCAAACACATCCCCCTGTGCCGTGCCCTGTGGGCTTGTTTTTCTTCACTCGCACGGGCTGGCACAATCGGATTACTTTTGAGCTTCAGCGTCTTGCGCTTGCCGGGTATCATCCTTCCAACAAGGGTAGCATAAAGTAAGGGGTTGTGTTGTTTTTTTTTCCCCTGTCTGCAAGGCAGTGACGGTGACGATGCGATGCGTCTCGGGAGGAGTCTTTTTTTTTCTTCGGAGGTAAAATTCTCTCAACACATTTCACCGTGCACTGGAAATGCCGGAATATTGGGGCCTAGGGGATGTTCTCTTCTTTTGCTTGAGATATTTTTTGTAGACATTGGTCTTGTGTACATTTTGTGTGTTTTTTTTCCTTACCTTCCACGGTATTGTTTCGTGCTAAGGCGAGAGTGAAAGGTTCGACAGGTTTAAAATTACATTACAAAAGTTATCCCATTAAAAGTTGTTTGCAGTTGTGTTGGAATGAAAGTTTCTAGCAGCAGATGAGCTTTCAATGTGTGGGAAAAAGTGAAACAAAATATCTAATTTTAAGACATTTACTGTGGATTGAAACTAAAAAAAAGATATTAAATTCCTCATCACTAGTTGTATGATACACTGCAGTACTCAAATACTACGTTGCACTACAGACACAATCCGGTTGAGAAAACGGCCGCAAGGTTATTTATGCGATGTGTTCCGCATGTCAATAAATCATTGAACATTGTAAACAAGGATTAAATAAATTTGGAAGCCTTTTGCGGTCAAATTGCTTAGCGAGATAGAATTACAATTTATCGTCCCGATACCTGTGAGACAAATGGAATTCCTTTATTCGATTTTGGCACACTAGCATTGCGGGCTGTGATGCATAATCGTTTGGTAATTTTTTGTGAATATTTACTATTTACGAAATTTGGTTTTTTCTTCTCAATCCCCTCAAATTGGGAATATATTTTCTGTATTTCTGTAAACATTAGTCACAAAATGTTAATCAAAAAATCGCTATATAAATTCTACTCGTGCAGTAACGCAGCGTTACTGCAGTGTTGGTATAGTTGTTTTTCTAAGCCATTGTTGTAAAACCATTATTTGCTTAATATGAAAGCTCAATCAACAAACCCTGCATGTTCACTAGGATTGGTTACGTTTTTTGATTGTTGTACAAATCTAAATCTACTTCAACTTATCGAAATGTTAATCGATACAGTCAAATGTTCAAAAAGATGGTTTGCGGTAGGACGATGCTAAATATTCCGTAGTAGGCTAGCTCAACAAATGGTACAAGTGATGCGGTTTCCAAAGTGTGTTGGCCAAGTGAAAGTTTTCAAGAAAGCAAAATCAACCGCATTTTACCACCAGAATATTATTTGTAAGCAATTGCACGAAGATTTGACATTTTTGAATTACTGAGCGAAATTGCAGAATGGTAGTGGCGCCGGTATCTACAGCACAGGACCAGGGTTCCAATCCTATCCGGGCCAATGCCCCGTACGCAGGACTGACAGTCTCGCTACGGATAAATGAAGTCAAGGAAAAGCAGCAATGACAGGCCAAGACCTCTTGAAGTTGTAAGGAATTTAAAAAAGGAAGAAGAGTGAAATCAAGTGTTGGAATTTCCTTAGACATTTAATTCAACAAGTTTCTATATTTTTTGTTGTAGAAAACGGAATACATGTCTGCGCTCCGAAAATATTACTTTTCCGTGGTCGATCCTACAATGACACACCATGAAATCAGGATTGAAGAGACGCCCACTGTGCCTCAAATGTAGTTTTCTCAGGCTTCTAACAAAATCTTCCATACTTGAATTTTTCCTTATTTTGGCGATTGTATTAGAATTATTGTGTGCAATTCCGACGGAACCATGTCCGTTGCACAAGATATTTGATAAAGATAGTAAATTGAAAATCTTAGATGGTTGAAAAGAAGCAGTTCAAAACCACGATGGCCGGGCTGACATTGGCCATGACCAACTTTCGAATCAGCAAAAGAACGTATAAATCTCAAAACGGATCGTTTCTTTTGGTTATAGCAGATGAAATACATATGATGTTCAAAGTAAATTGGCATATTCAGTTTGTAAGTACCGTATCGTCAAAGTTTACTGTAGTATCGACACAACACTGGTCAAGCATTGAAAACGCTGCCCTTGATGCTTAATAACTAACTAAGTGCTATGTTTGAGGAACGCATTTGAGGTTAGAACCCAGGCGAATCCATGCCGAAAACTCCATAGAATCGGCATTACTTAGATCTCTTGCGTAGCCCTGTAACCGGGCCTATTAACTAGTATGTAAAAAAAACATACAAAAGTACCACATTCCATGTACGAAAATGCTTTATTTTAAATTTATTCTAGCTCCTTTTCAGTACGGTATTGGTCCTCCAGGAAAGCATATTTTTCTTCCTCAGCAAACTCAACACGATTCTCTTGTTGCGTTGCATTCCCTCCAAAACACGATCTAGCCGTAGCTACTTTGCATTTCAACCAAAGCGAGGCAAAATGTCGTGAATGCCGGAAGAAGGACAACCATAAACGCTTGACACGAACGGTGAGATCCCGGTCGGATGCTGTCGTCAACGTTGGTGGCGTTTGATTGATCGCGAAATCGTGCATTATGACAATTTCCATAAATTGTTCATACCCATGGGTAGCGCGACTAAGCGCAACCTCATGAAGCCAGCGATGTGTAGTGACGTACGTGACTGATAGCATCTCATCTGACTATGGGGAAATAGCTAATGTTGATAAAAAATATCCCCTTCACCGTTTTAAACTAAAGTTTTGCCGTTTGGAGAAAAGCTTATTATGAATGTAAAATTGAATAAAAAGTGTCATTGTAAAGGTACTTTTTTAAATTTTGCATGACTTTATACATAGAGATCACGACTTTAACTATCTTCCATGTATAAAGTTATCAAACTTATCTAAACGACTACTTCGCAAAAGAGTTTTGCCGACTTCGAACCCCTTTCCTACAGAGCCCGCTTATTTCTAGTCACGATTTCGATCTGAAGATTACTTCACACGACCCCTAAAGTTTCGATCGTCGAAGATGCGAAGATCGTCAATGAGTTGTGCTGTGAGTCATTCATCCACAGATGATCACCTCCGGCGCAAAGATGCTGCCCCATTAGTATCGATATTAATGTCAGCGGTAATTGCAACTGACATCGACAGTATACACTTTTCGATTCGGTAACTTTTGCAAAAAACTTTCCTACCGGCTTGTGGGAGTTTGTGTACTCCCTGGCCTGATGGCGTTCATGATGCACACAATCATTAGTTGATGTTCATTACCGCGATTGAAAGTGTGCGCGCGTTGGTTTTGCCTTTTGACGATCGATTCCACTGAGACGTAGTGGAGCCTCTTGGCGAAGAGGCTTTACACTTCTGCTTGCTCAACAAACTCCCGAGCCTTATACCTGAACTTCGCAAAAATAAGCCAATGCTCGGCGTAACCTGGCGACGCAATAGCAAAACATAATCATATTTATTTACGATACATACTAGCTGCCTTTCATGGATGATGATGATTCGCTTTACGTTATTAATTCTTGTCCACGTCTTCGTTCGTCTCTTTGCAGAACATATTGGAAAAGTTCAATCCCGGAGCACGACAGTTGATCAGCGCTGGCAAGGCGTACCTGAAGGCACTGCATGGAGCGTCCACCGCATCGAACGTTTTCAACGAGGCACTCGCCAAGATCGCCGTCAATGCACAACAGGGAGGAACCATCGACATTGGTAAGCACTGTCATGTACCCATCTTACTTAGCACCACCACCATTCAAATGTCCTGGCTGTGATTTGTTCACGCAATAACACTTTATTGGAACGCATCGGAATCGGAGCCTGAAGTAGATCCGATCCGCAATCAGACTTATTTGCCGATCATTAACGCATCGGTAAGCATGCATTCGTACATGCCGGAACATTTGCAACTCAGGCGAACGCTTTGTGTCGATCCGGGCAGACACACATCAGCGGGTCCCATTGAGTGGTTAAACTTATGGTGCGACTCAACCTTTGATATTTCCCCCCCATTCTGTTTAATGCGTTCGCTAATGGGGAGGTTTCGTTTATGTGTCCTTGTTCACATGGAGGACCCGTCTGTGCGAAACATGTTCTCACATTTACGATTTTAGAGGAACGAGTTGCGAACAGGTTGCGGGAAGGTTAGGTTTAATATATCTCTTCGCTTATAAACAAGCTGAACGACACATGGAAGTGGAAATAGATTATGCACCATTGATGAAGTTTCCGGTCCTACATTCTGATTGGTTGTGAAGTCTTAGTTGTTGGATGTGATTAAAATCGAGCTTGAAGTATTTTCTGAAGAAGTTAATTGGAAATCGAAGAAATACCCGGAATTTGAGAATCGCATAAAGTTAAGATGTATTTCAAGGTGTAAAACTCTAACAAAGATCCTACTTAAAATCGTCCAGGTTTATTAGACTGATACTATTAACAATTTATTGAGGAGATACCCGATGTAATCACTCTTAAAGCTTCCACATGTTTGCATTTTAAGCTTTTGCAATTTATCATTAGCTTTCAAATGCCAGTTTCTTTTTTGTTCACATCCTAAGTGCACCTAGCAATTGAATTCTGAGAAATTAATTCAATTTCAGCACTGCAAATGGGATCCCATCCCCGGCTGTACAGCATCCTATCCAGTACGGTGGAAATTAAATTCATTCCGAAATGAACAAAACATCATAAACCATCGGTTGCAAGCGGTCCTGTCTGACGTCTAATCTTATATCAGCCCGTATCAAGAATGTTGAGATGTTGTTTCTCCATCCGTATCTTCCTATATGCATCTGTCGATGGGAGAAATCCACTTCCAACGTTCTCCATGTCCTCAGCAGCAAATGAAAAAGTCACCTGATAAGCTGGGAAAGGCAAGACAAGCAAAACAAAAAAAAAGAAAGCAACATTCCCATTCTAAGAGGACCTGCAAATCCCGCTCTTAGGCTTCACCGATTCAGACGCCTTAAATTGAAAATGAAAAATCAACAAATCTCCTTCCAACGTTCGGCACTCTGCTTAGCTTCCTGACGATACCTGTGGAACTGACGTGGTGTGTTCGTTTTTTTTTGCCTAACTGTCACTTTCTGCTTCTTTCGCTAGGAATCGAGAAAGAACCAAGCCGCCATATAAGCGCCAGTACGATTTGCTGTAGATTTCTTTCTTCTCCATCTATGTTTTCTTTCCATTTGGAGCTACTTTTTCCGTCTTGTTTTTTTACTGCTTATACTGCCGTTTGACTTCTTTTCTCATTCAATTTCCCAACACTACGATCAGATTGTGTGGTACTGATGAGGTGGAAAATTCAATGAAACGTTACCGCTCCACATATGTCTGCCCGGTTGCCCGGTGCTTCCCTCTTCTAACCAGGAAGAAAAACGAAATAGTAAAAAATTGGTACGATAACCAAATATCACCTCGTACGATCTCGTGTCGATACGGTAAGGTGTGTGTGCTTTTGAGATTTCGGTACACGATAGTGGGGTGAAGAAAAATGGAGTGCAAATGAATGTTCGCCAGCGTTAGGTGCTTCAGAAAATAGGAATCCGTTCCGTTTTCTGAATGAACGATTTAAGCATTATGCAGCTCGATTTGCTTTACGCTGCATTTGGTACGAGATTTTATCGTTTTGCAATCGTACCCGTCGGTGCCGTTTGCTTGGAAATGTACCAAAAGCTGATATCCAGTTAAATATGTGCTCGTGTGGTAGGTTGTGAAGTCAATGATGCAAACAAGAAAAGAGTCTTTAACATGCAAAATGCATTTTATTTACGTGTTAGTTCCTTTTTTTATTTGTTTGTGGAATAAAAAGTCGTTTTAAAAGGAAATGTAGTATATTTAATAAGGTATACATATTCAATTTAAAATAAGCCAAACATGCATGCAATAAGTGAAACATGCAATAATAGCAATTTCTTGAATTTTGAAGATTCTGTCGATTACAGCATACCCTTATTTTAGTAGTGTTTTAGTAACCACCTTTTAGGATAATCAGTTATTTTTTTAAGCAATTAAAATCGCAAAAAATATTTGAAATACATACGAAAAAAAATGTCGTTTGAAATTAGCGTTCATTAGCTGCCCAAGAATAGATGAGGAGTCTATTCGTCCTTTTTATCATTTGAATTCTTATTTCAACTCCTTAACCCTCCCATGTATATACAGACTGACTTATTTTACATTCATTAAAACACATTCATCATTTGTTTATCTTGTTAGTTTGAGGGATTAAGTAAATGAGGCTCGCTGCATCTTATCAATTGTAGAGCCCTGCAAAAATATTAAAGGCAAATTAGAATGTTTGTCAGGAATTCAGTTCCTATTGCTAACGGAAGCTAATTGTCAACCGTACTGGAATTAATTACATTTATTAGTCTAATTAATATAATCTTCTTCCCGCTATTTGTCCCATCACGGAAGTGCCTCATTCAACTATTGATTGCCATGCTTGCAAGAAATAATCCACTTGCATTCCGTGTCCTAAACAACCTTAGCTTATGAATTTTATCAATTAACTGCATCTACTGCGAACCCGCTGCATTGATATCATTTGCCATCATATTACCGGACATCAAACTCCGATTATCTCACTAGCATCTCACTTTATTTACACTCTTATCACATTGAGCTTGATGAGCGCATCAAACAGCTACTAGGAGATGGCTGACAAGTGGAATGGAGATAATTTGTAGCTTGTCTGCAGTACGCGACACTTAACCGCAGCAACTTGATAGGCCCCCCTCTCGTCTCAATATTACTTCAGGAAGAGCAGGCCAACATACAGGAAAGTGTTTGATAACCAAGTGTTCAAGGTGGACGATGTTTGTCTTTGAAAGCCATCACGATCAGGTGCAAAGTTTTCTCTTTCACTTGCCACGTACCGTGGACACATTCCAGGGCTACGATTTGATCGATGCTAATCGGACCGATCGGTGTGGCGTGACAGCATCGGCTGCCGGATTCTACAACCGGACACGAACCGCAACAACGCAACGTCGCTAATGGCCGGCAGGCCGCGCTTCAATCAGTGTCCAATTACTGTCAACGGTCTAAACTAACCCTCCGGAGCAACGCAACACTGTGCAGTAAATCAGCGAAAGTGCAGCATTTGTAGCGTGATAGCGTACAGCAGAAGAATGCATCCAAACCACTCTCACTTGTACCGACGACTAAGGACTACTGATAATGCGTCATTCCTACCGAGGTTGATCCTTTTTTTTGTTGCTGTTTCTTAGTTCCTACACCCGCATGATCAGCAGCAGCGGTGGGAGCTTGTGGGCTTTATTGCTTCCAAATGTTTGCAAACCGATACACGTTCATCTACGATCGGTGGATTTTGATTGATTGGCCAGTAGGCCCAGTCTAAGCAGAGGCACCGTTGAGCCGTTGAGATTCGCCTCAACGTGAATCGAATGCAAATTCAAGCCCGATCGAACCCGTTGTGCAGGAATGAAAAATTCGAATTTTAGATTTGTTGTGTACCGGTTGCGGGTATGTGTATTTTTTATTACTATTATGTGTATACACCTGCACATTTGCATTGCGTATAAAAATGCATACCGCAAAAGCTCTTCCGATGACGATAGTGTCACTGGCTATAGCGCTAGACGACGGATTGCATCCAATTGCATGTACGAAGGTGTTTTTTTGTGCTTTCCGTTTTCGCAATTGCTACGTGCCGTGTGGTGGGTTTCGATGCATTGAACCACCGTCACAAACAACGGGATAAAAGGATGCAAAAATTTCACATTCATTTTCCCCAAAACGTGCCCAATGATACCCACTTTTTTGCTTGCAAAAAATGGAAAAAAGGAGACCTGAAAACAAAATAAAAACAATTACGCTCGATGCTTCGTCAGCTGTACAGTTGGAAAAATAAAGAACAGTATTTACGGTAGCATAACCTCACGGTAGAGGAAGCGTACCATGGTTGAGCTTATTTTTCAACCTGGTTCATTATTAAAAACCACACTTTTTATCATTGAATAAACAACCGCTACCGTGTGGAGGATGGGAGAAGTTTGTCGCGAAATAAAGGATGCATGCGTCGCGTACTCATCGAATGTATATCGTGTTTTTTCCTTTTACTTAAATATATGTATACACCTTTTCTGCACTTCGTTAACCAGTGTGCTGCATTTTGTGTTATTAAACACAGCTGTGTCTTCGTTGATTGATTTTTGCATCTGGTGCAAACCTTTCCGCTCTCGATTTATTAGATATTTAAACACTTTGGAAGTATATAAAATTAGTTTGAAATGGACTGATGTTGTTTAAACTTTATCGAAAAGAACACGATTGTTTTTCTTTACGTTCTTCGGTTCTTTCCTTTCTTTACGTTTTTATTTATTTGTTCTTTTGTTTTGTTTAGTATTTTTTGCATAACATTTTAGATATTGTGATGTAGTCTGATTAATTTAAAAGTCTTTTAAAGGCATGTAAATCATTCTCCTAATAATTAAAACCATTGATCCTTTACCTTAACAGTGCTTAACATGTCTTCAATAGAAGCAGATTAATATTTCTGTTCTCCGAATAAGCTTTCTAGCTGCAAACTGCACAAAATCGTCCCCATTTTGCACGATAATTAAAATGAAATGACGTTTTTTGCGAGTCATTTACGGTCATAATATCGCTGCCCTTTGATGCCTTTTTGGTGTTTTTTTTTGTTCCATTTATGTGTTATTTTACTTGCAAGGTAAAATGAAATACGGAAAAATTTGAAAAATTCTCTTTAACAAAAAAAAACCCAGAAAAGTCCTTCACAGGAATGTCCTTTCATGGTTCAGTGGAAAAAAATAATGTGCTCTGTTTGAAAACAACATCCGACAAAAAAAGGGGGAAACAACATGCCGGTAATAATGATAATGATGATGCAAATTTGGTGCATATTTGCATGTTGCTGTTTTATTTTTCATCGACGAAATGTGAAATAAAAACCCACACCTGGGAGTTGGATGTACGAAACACATCATCAATCAATTTTGGATCAAGCTTTTTTGTTTTATTTTCGTCACCGAAAACCGGGAATTCTCCTATCGTTTGCACAATAAAAGGGCTGAGTCATTAATTTTATTTATTCCCGATTCCCGAATGCGTATGTCATCGGTGCTGCATTAATGGTGAATTGGTTGAAACAATAATCGACCCACCCTTCAGGAAAAGCGTGTGGATGGAAAGTTTAAAATTTTCACAACAAAAAACAGTATACTGAAAAGGGTCACACAAACGGTGGGAGTAAATTGAAAACAAAATAAATAATCAATTGTTGCGCCTGGTTACAATTTACTGTTAGTGGACCAGACGTACATACATGTTGGTTACAAAGTAAGTTTAAAAAATTGATATTTTTGTTTCATTTCAATTACACGTGTTTTGCTTGACGAACAAAAACCATTTCATAAAATGGTAATGTAATCATAAAATAGTCGAATGGAAAGGAAAGCTTTATACCTTTCTACCACCAACAACCTTGAGGCTTTTCCTGGTTGTCTAACCGATTTCTAGTAAAAGCAGCACGGAATACTTCCCACAGTGGTTTGGCCGTACAGGCAAACCGTACAGAATATAGTTTCGCAAGAACCCAACCGTTTCAAATCGCACGGCGACCAAAACATGCGCATGGAACACGAACGTAACCTTCCATTTTCATAAATCAACATTCCGCCAGCACGGCACTACGATTAATGAGCAACGGCAGCTGTGGCGCAGTGGTGCCAGTGGCAGTTGTTAACCTTCCATTTAATTTCCCTGCCTCTACGCACACCCACACACACACACTCCTCCATTGTATTATCGGTGTGTTGGCTTCAGGATACCTGCTACTACTAAGCCCTTTTCTTTTACGCTGATTACAGGTTCCGCCTTGATGAACATTGTCGGTGTGTACAAAGAGATTCAGGATCAGCACATGAATATCGTAAGTGTTGCAGTCGTACAGTTAGATTTCGCAAACTGCTACATCGTATGTTAACACCTGGTTGTTTTTTCGGGGGCTTTGCACGCCGTCGCTTGCATTTCCGCCCGCTCTTTTCCCCCCTTTCTCGCAGCTGAAAGCATTCTACGTCGATCTGCTAGTGCCGCTGGAAACGAATCTCGAGAAAGACACCAAGGTGGTACAGTTCGAGCAGAAGAAGTTTCTCCAGCAGCACAAGATGCGCTCGGACAGCTACAGCAAGGCGGCCGCAACGATGAAGAAGTACCGTAAGAAGAATTCGAAAAACACACCCAAGGAGGCGGAGAAGGAAATCAAAAGCATCCAAGCGTTCGAGGAGGAAAAGCATAAACTGGACCAGTTCTGTGAGCAAAGTTTGAAGAACGCAATGACACAGGAACGGCGCCGGTACGGGTTCGTGCTGGAGCGCCAATGTTCGCTGGCAAAGCACTGGATGGCGTACCATCACTCCGGCCACATGATCATCGAGAAGTCGCTCGACAACTGGAACGATGTGGCGGCGACACGCGAATTTCTGCCACCGAATGTGGAGAACATGTTTACCGCGAAGCAAACGCTGCGGGACGTGGAGGATGACGATGACGATGATCGGGAGTCGATCGCGTCCCAGCTGCGCAAGACACGCTCCATTGATGCCTCCTGTCTCGATATGCGATCGCTAGCGGACGTCGCTAACAGCACGCTCCAGATGCCGCGGGCCAAGTCCGAGTTTAATCTGAACAACAACACGGGCACACTGCTGGGTGGTCACCATCACCATCATCACCATCACGGGATGATGATGATGGGCGGTGGTGCGGGTAGTATGGTCGGTGGTGGTGGTGGTGGTGGTGGTAGTAATGGTAAACCGGACATTTCACACTGGGAACGGCCCACGGTAAAGGCGCTGTATGCGTACCTGTCGTCGGGCGAGAACCAGCTGAGCTTTCTCGAGGGTGACCGTATCGCGCTGGTGGGCGATCGGGCCAAGGGTTGGCAGTTTGGAGAGAACCTACGTACGCAAAAGTTCGGCTGGTTCCCGATTGCCTACACGGAGACCGAGCGTGACGACAAGGAAAGGTAAGGCCTATGATGCTGTCCATCGTAAAGCGTTACGAGGTAATGATGATATGCTCTTGTTTTACCTTACAGCATTAGCGAGTGGGTGAAGGCTCCACCCAGCGATATCGAGCTGGATCATACACCGGACACATCGCTCGACAGTACGCTGGTCGATGACAGTCTGACGAAGATGTCGGGTTCATACCATGGCGGTGAGGATGCATCTCCAACGCGCATGTTCGGCGACACGATTCAGTATCGCCAGTCGAAGCAATTCCGACGACTGTCACGCGGTGAAAAGCCACCCAAGCCAGGACCACCGCCACAGTTGCCGGCTCCCGTACCGACACCGGTCGTACCGAACAGCTACAACGGTGGCAAACAGCAGCAACGTCACGATGGAGCATCCGGATCTGGTGGATCGGGTGGAATTCCACAGTCGAACAGCTTCTCCTCGGCAGGTGCACCTCCAATGACATCGGATAAACGTAAATCGGGTTCGGCGACGATGAACTTCAGCAAGCCGGTAAGAATTGTTGTGTACTTTGGCAAGAGCTGATTATTCTAGTGGGTCTTTCAATGTTTGCGTTCTACATTTCTTCTGTACAGCCATCGAGCAGCAATCCGAAGCAAAAACGGCAAAGTAACGGAATGGCCAGTGCCTCGCTGCATAGCAGCAATGATAGTGGATTCTCTAACGAGCCACAACCGCAACCGGAAGCCGATCTGTATTCGGACGAGGAACCAGTTAATCGAGTGCCAATAAGGTAGGTGTAGACCACTTTTAACTTTGATCGTTTCGGTGAAGGCATGTAGAGGTGATCACTATTGTTTGTATTCGCAATTCCATTACTAATCAATCGGTGGTGTTTGAATGGGTTGGATTTTGTGGAGAGTGTAGTGATATAGTGTTTGAAGATGTGAAGGTAACAGTATGCTTCTAATGTACCAGCAGAAGTCACTAACAGCGGTGGTAAATTAAGATGCATGTTTTACGTTCAGAACCCTCTTGCTCACTCGAAACTATGCTTCCCAGATCTGCCCGCTCGGAAAAGAACTTGCTGAATGACCAGTCGACCCTGACTCGCCAAGGTGGTCGTGATAGCAGCGTGCCTTCACCACGCTACCACGATGAGGACGATATTTACGGCACTATAGTACCACCGCGGCCACGGCACCAGAGCCAGATGATGATGCGCCAGGCCAACAGCTACGGTAACATTGCCGAAAGCAACTCGGGAACGCTTGAGTACGGATATCGTTCACGCAATCGGATGTCTTCGGAAAATCATCCCAACCAGAGTGACTCGCAGAAGATTAAGCGCACGAAATCGTTTTGGAAGTTCTCGAAATCCGAGGACCATATCCTGGAAGGGATGGCTATGTGGAAGCACAACGACATTATACCGACCGGGCGTGAAAAGCGTGAGATGGAGAAGAAGGAAGCTACGCTGAAGCGCAACATGCGCAAGAAGGAACAGATCGAGAAGCAGAAACAGAAGGAAATGATTGCGGCCAAGGCAGAAGAGGAACAACAGCAGCAACAACAGCAGCAACAGCAGCAACGTCGCAAGGATAATTCACGAGGTAATGCCAACGGTATGATGGACACTGAAAGCAACACAAGCACACTCGTTCGGAGCAACAATCGCGAATCACGTGATCGTGAACGAGATCTTCGTGAACCGGCACGTGAACGACCGCACAGTATCGCACTGATGCCGGAGCAGGAAAAGTTCCCGATCACCAAATCGGACATCGATAAGCGCATCTCGAAGATTGATCAGGAGTTCCACCAGCAGCAGAAGAAGGCAAGTCGCGGTGGACAGGACGAGGAGCGTGGAGGTCGTGCGGGCCGTGACCGAAGCGGTGGTGATCGCAAGCAGTCGAAGGGAGGTGGTAAAAATGACACCAACAATAACAACCGCCATAGTTACGCTGGGGAACATCTGCACCGTCAGCACCAGGAGCAAGAACTGTACGGTGAAGCACCGATGGGTGGTAAGCAGGGCAAGCAAGACAAGTATCGTACGACGGAACGTGAGACAAACAAGAACCGGAACAATGATGCCCTGAACAAGTACTATCAGGATCAAACATTTGATGACTTCTCGATCATTCCGGCTGATTCGATCATGATGCAGGACACAAGCTTCTACGATGACGATGGCATGATGGATGATATGATGCTGATGAAGACGGTCCGTCGTAAGGAGATCCTGAAGCAGTACTACTCCAGTGGCACCGACACGGAGCGCAACTCGTCCAGTTCTGACCCGTACGATTGTATCGTTGTGGATGATCATCTGGTAGCGAAGTCTGGCCGGGATCGGAAAGCGAACGGAGGCGATGGATCCATGATGCGCATGATGACTGACAGACGTGGAGACAAGAAGGATCGCGGTATGTCCGACGACAAGATGGCGTTCTCCACATTCCGTGGAGGTATGTCGGGTGGAAATGGAGGCCGGGGTCAGTTGGATGATGATGACGATGATACGATGATGGCCTCGATGACACTGGATGACGAGTTGATGGAGGAGGAACACCAGCATCAGCAGCAGCAACAACAACAGCAGCAGCAGCAGCAACAGCAATCTCGCCAGCAGCAGCAGACCCGGGATCGCCGTTCAAAGAGCTCCAAGGGTAACCTGACCGAGTCGAAGTACGAATCGGAACAGGAGTCTCGCATCAGTGCCAAGATGCAAAACAATGGTCAGCAGCAGCAGCAACAGCAAAAGCGCAAGTCCACCAAATCGATCGCCTCGGATGGTAAGGCGTACGGGCCATGGTATGACCTCTGGGGTGCGGATAGTTCAGTCCACAACCAGAAGCTGTAAACCCGAGCACCAAACGTTTTGTTTTCCCGTATGGTGAATCGATCTTTATCGCCGGTGTAAAGATCGTATTTCAGCCGAAAAGCACATCAGTACACCTTTATCAGAACAGCAACCATAACCTCACCAAATCACCTAAAACACGCTCATATACAACGTTTCAGCAATTCTTGCAATTTTGCAGTAACACCACGAAGACAACAGGACACAGGACATGCAAAAGTACGCAAAACCTTACGTACAGTTTTACTGACACACTATTTCGGCATAGGAAAAAATGACCAGCGAGTCGTGACACCAGTACGTTGTTGATCGATTTGGATGGACGGGACAGATGGACGGAATATGAAGACATGATTACCACCATGCAACCATTCCCAAATGCATGCAGCGAGCTGCGGTAGCAGTTGCGGTGCGATATTTTAGTCTTATTAGTCGATATTTAAATCGTTCGTTTTACCTTCACCTCAGCAGATGACCACGAAGTAAGCTACTGGTAGATATGTTTAAGGTTACGCTAATTGTAAGAGCGCCGTACCCGATGCGTACGTACGCATCGCTCATCCAGATGAAAGGTTTCAGTAAGGAATAGATTTAGACGGTTTTACTCCGTTAATGTTACTGTGGCTTAAGGTTCGTTTCGTTTTGTTTTACACACTTTGCCCCTTGTTTTTTTTTGCATGTATTATCAAATTTTATTTGTGGTTGCGGGATGTACTCCAATGTTATTGCTGTATTAGTTTGTTTTTAAATAATGAACCGTAATATTTCGATTTACATCGTTTTCCAAAATAGTCAGTATTGAATTTTACGTATTACCTTTTTGCCCGTCCTTATCATCTTATTCTGTGTAAACACGCAAAACACCCAAATTTCACCGTTGTTTCCCTAGCAGGGTGAATAAGGATTTCTGCTCAAATAATTGAAGTTATAAATGATATGAACCAAGCGGTAGTTGTTGAATCGATTTATGCTAGGATAAGCTTTGTACTTTTACCGCAAACGAAGAAGTTAATGTGCCAATAGTGAATGTGAAATGTATGATGAAGCATGAAGTTAAAGCTGCAAGAAAGGGAGAGGATGTGAAAGAATGGAAAAGAAGTTTAATATTCGTCCATTAACATTAGAGCTAGTGTAGCACGATAGTCAACTATTTCGTAACCTTATAAAAGTGTAATTTAAAGCTACAAGCAGTAATGCTTGAACATGTTCGAGAAACGGTAACCATCCGCTCGTTGGCGGATCGCACAGCGAATCCAGTTAGGATGATTTGGAAAAGTTTTGTGTTTATGATTGTATTATCCATTACCGTCAATAAAGTTATATTAGTTAAACAAATGGTTTTTTAAACTGAAACTGGAATACACAATAGACATGAAAGTACAAACAGCGCCTGCACTGTATGCAATCAGCAGCACAAACTTGTGTATTCGTATTGCATAGCGTTAGGCGTTCAAAGTTTCTGTCTACATTGTCCATTTTGAAATTCTGCTTGTGTTTATTCTTTCTTAAACTTTTTTAAAATTGTTCTTTATATTGTAAAAATAAAAACCCAAATTAATATGCTTTTCTCTATTAAATACATTTTCTGATATAGGTATGTTCAATCGTTCTTCCATTCGTTGATATTGTGCAAACGAATCCTTGAAAGGTATTACCAAAGCAAAGAAAAGGACCTGCCGAGAGCGAACCGTTATCTCTGGCAAAGCTAATCTGGAATTTGTTTAACCAAATCATTACGGGAGCTCGAACAGCAAATAATACCGTACCAATATTGACTTCGCTTCGAGCAATCATGATTAAGCAAATGGTTTTGTCCTATCAGTCCAACTGCTTTTCACCAACGGCAATACAAACAATATATTCCTCTATTTAGCTTCAAAAGCAAGAATAAACATTTTAAGCAACCTTCACCGAAACAGTATTGGATTCCCCTTTTTACCTTAAAGTATCCTTATGGTGGCTAACAATTTTTATCTTATCTTTCAACAATGGCTTCTGTTTGTGTTCGTAATGTTATCGGATGTCCTGCGTCGGCTGCTTTCCGCAAACATCACACCGACCGGCTGCAGGGCTTCCCAGTTTGCGACGGTGAAACTGCGCACGACCAAGACAAACGACCGTTCGGCACCGATTATAAGATAATTAAAAGCCATCGGAGAGCTACCCTCTCCGGAGCCCATCGTCATCATCCGCCCATCCAGCCGGGGTCCGTCGGTTACGCCCGGGCCCGGAATCCCACCCACCCTGCCTGGTCAGTCCACCCCAGCACCCTGCCATCCGGTGGACCTTCAGTCATCATTGCATCCCGTTGGGGTGGAGTTGCAGCATCAGGATATGGCCGGTTCATTCGTCCCACTGTCAATGTCTGATGGAAATGAACCTGAACCTGTGATCCTTGGAGGTAAGCAGACGGTAGGAAACCAACCGACACCACTACCGACCGTTGGTTCTTACACCGACGAAGGGATGCAGCATTAAATGCATCGATGCACATCGAATCACGGAAGTCGTGCGTTACTACGATCCATTGAGCACCGATTGCTGTCTCGACCCGTTCCATTCGGTGATGTCCTTTTTTGTGGCCAAAGACAGAGAAAGACAGTAGGGTCCTTTTTTCCCAGACTCTCTTTCACTCCCTTTCCTTTTGTTTCTTCTCCTTTCCTTTTGATCTTAACTCCGTCCATTCCCCGTGTGGTATTGGCGAGTCCTTCGCATACCAAACAGCTAGGCAGGAAGAAGAATGTCGGAATGTGCTCCCGCTTGGTTTGAATCCCCGACACCGTCGAGGAGATAGCGAAACGGGCGGCTTTGCTGAAATGGTTGAAGAATTTAATTGGAATGTTGTACCACTTTCAATAGTCAGTAGAAACACTTCTCCTGTGCAGCAAGACGATGATGATGATTGACTTTCGGGGCAATTAAGCCCGTCGTTCGGCGATATAATTAAATCGAACCGTTGCTGCTCGTTGGACCGTTTCGGGAACGATTAATCTGCCCTACTTCGTCCTGTGTACCGCTACCGATCGATCAGACAGATCAGACATTCAACAAAAAACACACATCAATGAAACAACGATGCGCAGTTATTAGTCTGTCGAAACTCGGGTATGGAGAAAGGATAGTTTTATGTAAACATGGAACGGAAATCAACGCCAACGGAAAGGTAAGGAACGCGGGAAACAATTATGCGGCGACGATGTGACGATTATTATGTCACGCTAGTCAGAACACAGATGATGTATGAAAATATTTTTTTTTAAACTTGATCCCATTGTATTCCCGTGTACCGTCCTGTTTTTCAACACATCGGTTAGTTGTTACATAGAGACTGGATTTTAATTGTTTCAACAAAGGAAACAGATCGATTGTGACAAGCGGGTTAAGGATGGTTAGTCACAATTTTACATAAATATGAATTGTGCAAGTGGAATCAAATAATCAAACTGATTGTAAACATATGTTAACAAATAAAGATTAAATTATAAGACGAGTTGAGATTTGTTGTTTAATAAGTCTAACAGGTGAGTATGTTTAAATCACCATTATAATTCAAGGTAAGTAATGAAGTAGAATATGCATTGTTAAATTATTTTTTACGAGGCTTTTTTCATTCGTCCCTCAAAGAGAAGCGAACAGTTGTGCGAAAGAATGAGAGAAGCTGAGAGCCACCCACTTCGCCAATTATAGTTGTGTAGGTGTGACGTGATAACGAGGCAGAAGAGATGCTGGTAATGAGATAAGGAGAAAGTGTGATCAGTATCGATCGGACAGCGGTGCGTTTAAGTTGTGAAAAAAAGCGTTCGGTAGTTGTGTGGCAAGCGACGCCATTGCTTTGTGCTTAGGAAATGTTGCAAAAGTTGTCTTTTTGGTGTCAAAAAGTGATCCTCGATGATCATATGCCACGGAAAGAATAGTTATTATATTAATTCAGTGAAACAATCAAGGATAAAGTTAAACAGTGAAAACTTTTTAGACGCGTACAAACGCGTTGCCAGCGTACGCTTGGTTTGTGTCAGTGTATGGTCCCGTTCGACACTTGCTCGTTTCGATCGAATGTTCTTCTGTACACGAATGCGTAATGTGTGTGTGAAAGAAGAATGCCTCTGTTTGAAGCGGCCCAAAAACCACGTGGTTTGTTTTAAGTTTGATTTAATAAGACATAATCAGTATCGAATTGATCGTGGTTAATTGATAACAGGATTTTTCTTTATCGCGCTTACCTGCACAGACAAAGGTTGAAGCCATCTTTCTGGTCAGCGCAGTTTGCTAACGCCATAGTGGAAGAGTGAGGGAGTAAGCAAATTAACAATTAGTGCGTGTGCGATGTGTCAAAGCGCATTGAATTGTGTAAGTGAAAGTAAAATGCCAATGTTTGTTAAAGGCAAAGGGGCTGCGGGGAAGCAGTATTGTCTTCTGAAGTAAATTATTTGTTTTATTTTATGAAACTAAAGTATCCTGTGTATAAATAATAATTTACCCGGGTAAGTTAACATCATCCAATAAGAAATATCGGAAGTAAGATTTTTATTTATTTATTTATATTACATGATCACGGCTTTAGCCGTATTGTCAGCCACAGAAGGCTGAAGTGATTATAATTTTCACAAGGCATTTCCTCCTTGTTCTTTGCTTTATCCTGGGCATACTCGGTTTTAGATGTCCTTTGAATAAGTAAGATTTTTACTATAGAAATAATTGATAGGACAGTTTCTGGCAGCCGTGAGTTTAAAACAGTAGGCGGCGATACAACATGTTGTGAAATTCGTGTATTTCGTGAAAGGGTAAAAAGGGGTGTAATTAGACATTTCGGTGATTAGTACGGTGTACAAATTGCACCTCATTTAAATTTTGCTGCAATGAATTATTCTGACCCAATCGGAAATTAAAAATAATCTTTCGATTTAAAACCAAATAGTAGAATATTCTCAATCTTCTAAATTGAATAATTGTACTATAATTGAACTGTTGATAGCAATTGAACATAAATAGTAGAAAAGCAATTAATGGCACTTCTTTAAACAACTCCTTCCCCACCAGAGCGCATTTATTGGTTCGAATTATTTCCTTGATGAAAAGTGAGAACAAAAATACTACAATCAACTCTTCCTTTTTTGTTTCGATTTAAACATGTTAACACCATAACGAACACAATCCTCCTCCACATGTCCGATGACTTGCATTAGGATGGTTAGAAAGGTTATAAAAAAAACACAAAACATCAAACGGATACTTTTAATTCATACGGTTTCTTACCTCTAAACAAAAAAGGATTTCAAAAACCGAACCCCCGTTCTGTTTAGTGAGGTTAAGCCTCTTCCGTTCCAGAACCCGATGAGCCGATTACCGCGCACACCATAATATAACCCTTGAGGTCACACACATACCATGCCCGGGTCGTAATTAGCGTACCGGACTAACTTCTGAACTACAATACATCCTTCCGATGGTCACGATCAGTCCGATTCGGTAATTCACCAGGGTGGAACAGGGGGCCTCTCCCATTCGAATCATTTCCTTCCGAAGTTTGAAGAGTTGATAAAAAATGGCCCAAAGTGCATTTATTCTTTCGCGTCCATGTGTTCCAATGTATTTTTTTCTTCTGTTTCGTTCTGAACCGTTTGTTGCAGGTTGTTGCACTAAAAACATCGAGACACCAACATCATGGCCCAGAACTGGTTTTTTGTGTAGTCCAGTGTTTCGCTGTCTCGTTCGTTCTTTATTGTGCTGTTTTGTGTGTCTTGATCGTAGCAGTAGCTAAGGGGGAGGGGGGACTGCTTGAACGTTAATCCCTGCCTGTATCAAACACCACTCACCACACTCATCTTACCTTCACTCTGGCAGCGAGAAAGGCCCCGGAAAGGAGGTTGTTGTGTTACGCTGACGAAGATGATAGGTTATTGAAAAGAGATCCTCCATTTCTGCCTTCCTGTCGCTGCGGCTGTCTTGGCTGGTAACCGTGCGTCTTGAGTGCACTGATCCCGGGACCAGCAACTCCAAAACCCTCCAGCAGATCCCCGTGTTTCTGGTTCGGGATGTTACGTTCTAAGCGTTTGTCTGGGCAGCGTCTGGTACGAACGACGACGACACAACCAAGCCGGACCATCTCGTATGTGTGTATTTGCTTCAACATTATTTGTCATCAAAGGTAATGCCACCGAGTAAAACTGGGTCCAGAACTCACCCCGGACAGTGTTTGAGCCTTCCAATCTCCACAGAGTGTGTGTGTGTGTGTGTGTGTAGTAATTGCCCCTGGACGAAGCCCTACCGGCTGAACAATTAGGTCGGATCCCGGAGGCTTCGATCTACGGTTCCCCCCTCGGCAATCGGATGGCGTGGATGATATGGAAAGAATGATTTGTTTGCGTTAAGGTTCGGGCCCATCTCACTCACCCGCTCGCGTGTCTTGATTTATGCAGCCATAGCTCTTACTTAGGTCCAATTTTCCAACAACAAAAAAAACCGTCTCCGCCAAGGGTTCGCGGGACATGACCCGTCGCTTTTTGATATCTTGGTCTCTGTGTCTGTGCGTCCGTTTCGTTACGGCCCTTCGCACGCCTGTGTGTGAGATTGTTTTCGTGCCATCCCGTTTTGGGCCACTTTGGGTTGGGAGCTGTGTTTGGTGTTTTGTTGCTCCGTATTCCGTGTCATCATACCTGCGAGCAACGAGCAGGCACTTTGATAAATCCATTTGTACTGCTTTGGTTCGTTTCCTTTCCCCTTTGCTAGACCCTTCGGGATGGATTCGAGTTTTTCTTCTGCGTTCGGTTAGTTTTAGTCACATTATCATCATAATTGCACAGTAGGGGTATCGAAGGGACGCCTTTGCTGGACCTCGTGCATAGTAGGACTTCCTCTTCCTCCTGACGTGCATACGAAACATGCAGAGAATTTCAACACGAACGTACTGAAAGATCATTATGCAACGCTTCAACATTATGGACATTTGGTCTGATAGTTTTTGTTTTTCCTTTTTTATAACATTTCCACACAAAGACATCCTTTTAAAGACATAAGGCAGAAATTGCATTACGTTGGTGTCATACCTAAATGGCTTTAGAAAGGAAACTAGAAGGGACAATTAATTGCCACAAGCTATCGTCGTACTTTGGCTATTGTTTTAAGGCTTTCGGTCAACATTCTGGTCAGCACCGTATCAATTGGGAACGTGCACGTTGCGAGCAGGCAGATAAGAAGACACCAAAAAAGAAGGAGAAAGTAGTTCAGCTGGATGATGAAACAATAACGAAACCACAAAACCGTGTCACATGTGGGATGAATCACATTTTGTTCTAGTTTTTCGCTTCGTTTCTTTACAACCACAGGAGATCGTTGTTATGAAGTGAGAAATAGACTTAAGTAAAAATGTTTTCGCTTTCGGATTTGGTATACTTTGTTTTGAGATTTATGTTTTTGCACCTTCAATTGTTTCCTTTATTTTTTTTATTTTAATATATCTCTATTTATTGTTGGATAAATTATTGGTATAAATCTCAACATTAATTGATTATTGCTATAAATTATAGATTGCGATTACTGTCCTTTATTACATTTATTGCCGTGAAACAAACTTGAGCCGTTTCGTCTACCGGATTCCCTTATCAGTTCCCTTATCTGTAAATCAATTTCGGTAGCCGAGTGATTCAAACGCTATCGGTGATTCAAGATTCCAATTCAATAATCACTTTATCATAAATCTACTAAAGCTATCAATGGCTTAGGCGATGATGCAACATTCGAAAAGCGATACAAAATTTTCGTAACGTTTGTTTGTATTTCTTGAATCATGATCAACATGGTAACATGCAAAAAAGATCAACTAAACGATGTACTCGAAGGTCGGCTACAGGATTACCTCCTCTGTTGGATGCTCTCTTGGTGTTGAAGAATCTTATCTTGAGGTATTTAACGGATTATCATGGTCCGATATTTACGTTCGAATACGCTTCCACGTTCGAAGGTGTCATGCGATATTTTTACACCCGATAGTCACCTTGATTCTTTGAACAAAAATATTGTTAAAACTGCGCAAATTGTGCATCCCGTAAACCGGCTGTAAAACTGATAAGGATGACACACGAATCGGAATCAGAAAGAATCTAACCCAGCGGGCGTGGGAAAGTAAAATACGTGCTCTAATCGTTTCAAGCACAAATTGTTTTGCAACGTCAATACTGATGGTACAAATTTAAAGGTTCAGCGCACTCCATTCGCTTAAGGACATATCCATAAATTCGTACCGGAAGATGCGTTTTTGCTTCCGCTCACGCGTATACTAATTATTACGCAGCTATTTATTGCTGTTGAGGAAGGAAGGAACCGTTTCTTTAAGCTCCTCTGGCCCATCTCTCACTCGTTCCAACCCTACCTAACAATCCGATGGAACGGATTCCGAACGTTGATAAGCGCGTCTAATGGCACGTTTGGCTGATCGTGTTAACCGCAACTGTTTTGCTTTATTTCACACTAGCAATAATTGGACGGTGAATCAAACTCCTACAAGTGTGCAATAATGTGTAGCGTATGGGTGTTGTTTTGCAAAAAACAACAACGATTTGTTTGTTTGTTTTTTCGTAGCAGTCACTCGCCAAGCACAAATGACGAAATGATTAGACTACGAAGCTACAGGAAAAAAGGTAATAAAAAAGTCTACATTAGAATATAAGTATTAGTAACGATGATATGTATTCCTCTATCAAACTAAACAAAAGAATAGAAGATGATAAGAAACTAACACGATCGTCACGATATCGAATGTGACCTTAAACTCACGGAACGTCAACATGTTTACAACACGCAGTGTAACACTTTTTTCCGGACCCATTTTGCTGTCATGGGTTGGGTTTCCTCTTAACCGCAGTTCAATTATACGCGCGACAGACTGACCTCGACAACATGTTGATCTTTACCGACATGGCAAAACGCAGGCTAAAACTTCTGGAAGATGAGCATCAGCCTTTTCTATCCTTATCAGATCGTTGGCTGGTTGATGGCGTCCGATTTAGGGTGGTTGTGGTTATGGGAGATTTTAAAACGTAATTACGCATTATTAATTGGGTATTTTCAACATCTGGGAAATATAATAATTACACTATGATGCTTAAATATCTGCACTTAAATATTGGGTAAATCTGAAACTAATTTTCTAACCTCAATAATTTGTTAAAACTGAACGAAAGATGTAGAATATTTATCGCGGAGATTCATCGTGATCGAAGTTCAGAGTGCTTTTCAGAATTTCATGAACTTCAAAGGAACTCCCAAGAATCTCTGGACGTGCATCAATGTTTGAAGATTCTTACAATTCTGAAGTCTCCGGAATCTCTTAAAAGAATTGATTGGATGTAATATTTAAGTTGTTAGCTTCCGTTTATGATGACACATTCGCCTTGTTGCATTAAGAAGCAATAGACACTCTCGAGAATTCACTCACTTTCATAGGGATTCGCTTTTCAAAAAGAAAGACCCGCCTAGTAAGACACCTGTCTTGAGGTGACACCACACTTAAGTTACTGGCCGATTTGGGGAAGCATTTGCATACTAAACTCTCCTCAAGTCGTTGGACGTATTACCGACGCACCAGCCAAGGTATTAGACGTCAGTAAAGGGACAATATAAACTTAGAACTTAGAAACTTAGGGGCGGTCTGGTGGTGCATGTGATAAACGGCGCCAGTCCACACGGCCGGACCGGGTTCAAATCCCATCCGGACCGTCCCCCCGTAGCATGGACTGACTATTCGGCTACGTGGTAAAAATAAGTCTAGTAAGCCAGAAATGGCCGGCGTGACCTGTAAGGTCGTTAAGCCAAGAAGAAGAAGAAACTTAGAAATGTCCGTTTTTACCTATAAAAAACAGATATTTCTATGACCTTGAGCATCGGGAAAAATTAGAACCCTTATTTATTCCCTTAACGTATTTCCTAATGTACTCTTGTGCTCTTATACTCAATATCATGCACTTTTGTATCACTGACCTAGATACGGCTTATACCTATCATCGCATGTATGAGGTCACTAGGAAGATTTCACAACTAAAAAACAAAACGTCCATTACTCAGGTGATGAAAAATATCTTTTATCACAAAGTCACATGATCGCTCCTGTTTGCAACGAACAACACAATCAATTATTAAGGTATAAGGTCCACAATAGATAAGCCCAACAGAGTTGCGCCGCAAAATTCTATTCCCAGGCGTTTGAAAACGTTGCTGACACACCTCTAATCTATAACTTCGGGGAATAAAAATTGGATTACTACAGCCACGTAATGTCAGCAGAGAGATAGAGAGAACTTTGATGCCCATGTGTGAACCCCGTCCGTTGTAATACGATCCGAAGGTTCACCAACCTAGCTACACTTATAAAAATGCATACAAACCAAGTTGTTGGCCACCTGCATGCATGCATCCATTGCCATTCGCTGGATGCATATAAACATAACCGCTCGTCCATAACCGACGCATCGGTACGACAAAAAGGAATGGAGTTTTTGCAGGCAATGGACGTGGGTGATTTCATCAAAACTCTGATTTCGGTCGTTCTTGGGGGATTTTGCGTTCCAGCGGACTAAGTTTCAATCCACTCGATGTGCACAATTCATCACCGTAAACTATTAACCTAATTTTTTGGTTTCCCTTTCTGTAAGGGAAAATTTTCTTTCATCCATTCTGTTGGCACTTATAGAAAGGGTGGTTTGTGTTTAAATATGGGAATTATGTCGAAAAAAATTAGAATAGATATTTTCAGGAGACTCATTCTATTAGACATCTTATCTTAGAACTATTTTAAATTATTTATTCTTCGTGTGCTTTTTGTTCCAATTTCTGTATGTGTCCCCAGACAAACGGTCACTTCATCAATTTTTTATTTCATCAAACTTTTGTTTTAAAATTATTATCAACTTTCCAACACTCAACACTCGATGAGTCGGACTGCATCTGCTAATATTGAAATCGAACCGTCAGCAAATGCCTACCGAAACCGTGCGCTTCACCACGGCCAATGAAGCGATGATTTGTTTAATGTTGTCGGCACCTCCCAAGAAGGCGAAACAGCCCTCCCGCCTCGGTGGTTGAGATTTTCGGTTGAATTATTGCTTCCTACTGCCGAAAAAAAAAACTGCTGACACAAATGCCGACCAACCTCAAGTGAACGGGCCAAACGAATCATTCAACCAGCATCATCATAACGATACTTCATGGGGTAAAGAGGTATCCCCCATCAACTGGTGCAAGGGTGGAGGACATGGTGTGGTTCGGCACGGTTGAAAGTGATCCCCAGCAGAAGCAAAACCGAACAAATATTCAAACACATATCAGACTGGAGCTGCTGCTCGAGCTCACTGATCGCGAATCCGATCCTTCACTGATGCGTACGACATGGCGCTAATACGTCACTTTCATTGCGGTTATGCTGCCTGTTTGGTGAATATTTTTTTCCATTTGTTTGGTTCCGCCAGGTTTTGTTCTGGTGCATGTTTTTGCCGTGGTTTTGCTGCTACTATGCCGGATCACTTCATCATCAGGGGCAGAGATTCGGGCCACCGGCAAAAGCGCACACATATGGTTACCATTTGACGGGACTGTCATTTAAATTATCATAAATCGGATCGAATTTCTTTCCCACTGTGTGCAAAAGTGGAGAATCGGGAAGGAAGAAGGAAGAAGCGAAGTTAAAAACTCGGACGTACCGCAACCGATGCAATATGCTGCGAGAGTTTGTGTTGCTTTTGCTGTTTTATTATGCATGCTTAAAATTCTACTGTCAAGAAGAAGAAAAAAAGCACACCCGAAACTACCGATTTTTGTCCCATTTCAATTGCATGAAAAGTAGCAAACATTTGGTGTTTCGAGTTTTGCTTTCTCTGTTTGCTAAGCTGCTGGTTTTTTTTTAAATGTTGGGCATGATTTTTTCATCCTTATGTTTCTTTCCCTTGGAACACAAGTGCACTTCAGCTTTGCAAATAAAGCTTCGACGGCAATCGATCCTCGATCGACAGAACGTACGGAAGTGGCATAAGATAAAGGACAGCAAAGATAGAAAACGATGCAGAACGAAGAAAACAACAAGAGTAAGAAGAGATTGGGAGTGAAACAAGAAGAAGAAGAAACGGCGCATACACACACAACAAATAAAATCCAAATTACTTTGCCGTCCTGCGGACTGGAAGGATCGATTCGGTAGAAAGGGAAAGAAGAAACCGAAACAAAAACAAAACAGTGCTAAAAAGAAACGCAACAAACCCACATGAAACGTTCATTCTGCTTTTTGCTGTCCGTACCAAAAGCGTATGCGTAGACATACGTTTTGTGCAGAAAAGATGTGCGGAAATGAGGAAATAAGAATTAATAAAAGAAAGAAGAAAAAAAAAGAACAAAATGATGAGCAAAAACATAAGCAAAAAAACCTTTCAAAAAGCAAAAGAAAACAAGCAGAAAACATGCAAACAAATGTGAAAGAAAAGAAGAACTTGCACAAAAAGCAAAAAACCAAAACCATCAAAAATATAAGATCGAACGAATTGAGAATTGGGGGAAAAAGAGAACGAAAGAGAATAAACCTTACAGTGGGGGAAAGATAGAAAAGGAGCAAACAATCACACACTGCACCACACTTGTAAAGGGAAGTTTTTGGTCAAACTGTGTTCGTATCTTTGCCTCGCCACCATTCGTAGTGGATGGATTCGCGGTGCAAAGTGCTGCCCCCGGTGCAGTCGAATGCAAACTCAATCCACACAATGCACCTCGTTCTTGGTGTTTGAGTACCTACCAAAAAGCGAAAGCCAAACGGGAAAGGACACGCTGGATAACAACCTGATGGTGCGCAGTAAAGGGATAAGGGCGAGCGGGATATGGGGAGGTGGTATGAGGGAGGTTTTGATGCACCAGGGCTGGTACCCAAAAATCGTTCCCTTTTTACTCGATTTTTTTTTTCTTCTTTCCAACACCACCTTACCGGAGATCGGATAAAACGCACGCATACAAGCGCAACCGATTGAAGGGGGGGTTTTAAGCAAAACCGATCCAAAATCATCGAACTCGAATGGAAAACTCGATGGTTACAGGTTTCTGTGTGTATGTGTGTTTTTTTTACTCTTTCGAGATCTTTTCTTCCCTCAATCCATCCCTCAATCGAGGGCAATTTTCGTTCTTCCTTCGCGCGCTTATAAGCGAATGGACCCGCCTCAGCTAGAGATGGACGTCCGTCCGTCTTTCCACCATCACCCTGTCCTTTCATTTCATTTGCTCCTTCTCTATTCATTTATCTTCGTCTCATCCCGTACCATTTGAGTCTTTCGTTTCGTTTTGGGAGAAGGTTTTTTTGTGTTGTTTTTCTTATTCTACTCTTGCACCTTCTTGTGCCCGTGCGGGACCCGATCGATGTACTTCCACCGTACAGGAACAGAACACTGCACGTGTGTGTATATTTTTATGGACACATGATGCCACATGATGTGCCCAGTTCGCAAGGGTTCGGTGCATCATCATCATCATCATCATCCTGGAGCAGGCAAGGAACCGTTCTGGATGTGAAATAAATGAACGACTGAAAGAAAGAAAAAAAAAGACTCAAATCCTCTTTTTACACCCATTTGGCGGTGTTAAGGAAGCTACAACGAGCTAGGCAAATGAATCTGTCTTTTCTCGAAACGATTCCTTTTTTTTTGGTTGTTTATTTATGTTTTATCCTCTTCATTGGTGTCTCCCTAAACAGTGCACCGTATTTGAGCTGTGTTCCTGGTTTATTTTTATCCGCAAAGCAACAACAAAAAAAGTGCAACACTTCATTCGCATGCAACACGCTTCTTCTCGCGCGTTTGTAAATATTATGATTCGCTTTGGAGTCGATCATCGTTTTTTTTTGTCAGTTTGAAATGGGGGAAACGCCGGAATCGGTTCCGCGGATTCCGTTTCGGAATCCTGCTGCTGACCTGGAATTATGGCACGTTTGCGTGTAAATATAAATATCCAACCAACAGCATGATCGTCTTCAACCCCAGCAGCAGGTTCTTATTAATGCGAAGGGATCGTAACCATGATGGACCATGAACAGAAGGGCAGAACAACGCAAACACCGGGATTGTCATCGGGAATATTAGAGATGTGCAAGAGAACATTCGTTTTGTGCCCTTTATGCCTAATGCCCAATGGTGAATATTATTTTTGCACATCGTAGCAAGAATGTAGCATCGTGTGAAGATTCTTCCGCTTCGCTGTCGTGTGCGGTACAGCGAATGTGGCATAAATTAGGAGGTTTATCGTTCATGTTTCTGTGATGTAATGGGATGTAAATTTAGCACCACACAAACTGTCCGTACAACTTCTTTTGTAATATTTCAGTGCAGTTTGCTTCGGTTTTTCTTTTATTCGCTTGGTAGCATGTTTATAGATACATTAGGTTTAATATTGTTTGACACTAATTGACGGATGGGATAAGAAACATATATCCTCTTCGCAGATGGTCATTACTCATTGTGTTTATTACATTCGAATCTTTTTACTGTTTAATGTTTCCGTTTTTTTTATTTTGTTCATGAAAAACCTTCCATTAAAAATATATTTTTTTTTCTCAACTGACACCTTAACGAAAGATCATACTTTTGGATATCGAATGCCATCATCTTCCAGGGGTTCGGCTTCGGAAAAATGTTCTCATTCTGGAACCCACAACCCCGGGAGCAACCATTTTACGATCGCGACATTAGAAATATTATTTTTCAATCATTAATACGTAGAGCTAATAGGATTATGTTTCCTCTCATAAATGGGGCTTTATGTTTATGGAGGTATTTTTCTTCCCTTGTGTTGCTGTTACTCGAGTTACCATTCTGACCGACACCTTTACCAACGTTAAACAACGACTCACTGTCCATTAAGGTTTTATTGGTCGGTGCGCCAGGGGTTTGACGATATCAAAGGGTCAACCCTTATCGAGCAGGATCATCTAGTACGTTAAACGATTCGTTAGTTTAACCTTCGAACTGTACATGAAAACTTTAAAATACAGCCTTTACCATTCCTTAAGGGTAACTTAACTCACCCTACGTGTGGATAAGGTACGGAAGGTTCTTATCTTACGCCATACGCAAACAGTGGCCCCGAAGAAGACAAGCCTCCACATTGATGATCCTGACTAGGCTCGCGTAATCGTGTAACGACAGGAACGGTCCGTATTGCATCATTCATCTCACAACGGTGGATTGTTGATGTGGGCTTTTGAGGGTGTCCCACACACAGAACCATGCTCCATCTGCTTCGATACGAGCTGAATAAAATATCTCCCCCGAGAGTAAAAATTTAAAAGGGCAACTCTCCCCAATAGTGAGAAGAAACGATTCACTTGTGAGCGAAATGATCGCAAGTACGAATCTCACACACTTCCATCCACTGTTGCTCCGTACGTCACCGTTTCTTTGTTATCCGTCATCGAGCCATCGGAGATGCGGTGCGTTTTATTCACTTACATACACATAAAAAAATGCGCACACACATGCATGGACCGCGTATACCGCGGTATCGATGAAATCAGATAAACGTACGCGATCGAGCGATCGTAGTGTGCGAGTGTGTACAGTAATGTACATGACGGTTGCCCTTTTGTGTGCGAGCGATAAGATTTGTTGGATGTTTTTCATACGAAGCAAAATAAATTACAATTTTATTATCGCACATATTTAGTTTACTAAAATCATTGACCAAACAAAGTATAAAACATGGTAATTTACTGTTTTTTTTATTCTTGTCTGAAAAGTTTTTGAACCGTAATACTAAACAAAATAAAATCAATCTAAATGCTTGAGATTAAAAAATAAATTTTATTAATGTTATTCATAATTTAATCGTACAGCAATGTTTCGCTTGCTGCTGTACGCACTCGACGATCAGGTTTTGTTCGGTGTACAGTGCGCTACCGTGAGATGAAAAGAAATCATACGAGTGAGAGCGAGTAAGAGAATACCGCTCTGCTCCCACTCGCTCACACTCACGCTCACTTACGATTTGTTGTTGTGCGTTCTCACTTGCACACACACGGCCGATCAGTGCGAGCGTCTTATCTCGTCCGGTGTGTAGTGCAGCAGAACAAGAGAGGAGCGACGTTGCCAGTTCTATCGTTATTTATTTTTTATCTCTCTGTCTCCCACACACACACACACTCACACAAAAAACACCACCGTCGTGCAGGCTCCGCTTGCGTTTTTTTTAGTTCTTGCTTGCGTGTGAGTGTTCCTTCTTTTGCTGTGTGTGCGATCGCAACGAGCAAGTGAACAGCGCACTGAATGCAGCAAGCAAAGCAGCAGGACCGCATTTGTATAGGAGTTGCACAGCGCGTCGGACGCACTACCCGGAGAGACCAGCGCACCTACCTGGGCTGCTAAGAAAGGGACTCGGCATACACATTTGCTCGCATTTTGGACGCCATCACCAACGTTACTGCGTGTGTTCCGTGGCCACAGTGCCAAACGAGTGTAAAGTGTGTGTGTGTTGCGTAGCCTGCAGAGCCTAATCTTGTGCCGTGGCAGTACCGTTTTCGAAACGTTTTCTACCAGAAGATTGTGCGAAACGAACCAAAACGACTAAGAACGATCGAATATCGAACGAAAAATTTAAGTGTGCCTTTTTGTTTTGTGTGTCTTCCTGAGAGTTCTAAAGTCTGGTACCGATATCAGATAAGTGTATGCAGTTGCTGCAGGAATAAAAACAAAGTAAGTGAGACAAAAATCTGACCCTTCGACACCTTTCCCCACGAGAAAGGGTTAATCGTGTGCATTGCGTCAGTGTGATATTGTGCAAGTGCAAGTGAGCCCGCCCGAACCGGCCCACTAATAAACATCAATTGAGGGTGCAACAGCCGACTTGTTGCAAGTGCAATCAACAATTGACAGCAATTGAAAGTGGCTTGCAGCGCGCATCCTCCAGCGTGGATAAGCCAACGTGCCGACAGTGACGACCCGATACCGATGAAGATGCCATTTATGTCGATCTTTCTCGAGAGTCCTGATTGATAAGAGTTTGAAAGGAGAAGAGTGAAAGAGGAGAAGAGTTCTGTTTGTAACTGTGCCACTGTACTGAACAGCACATCACCTGTGCCGGAGGTGAAATATTCTGTCTAAATCTCGACTAACTACTGCCAATCACCGTGGCCAAAGTGTTACAAGTGTTCACGTAACGATTAAGTGATTTGAGGTAGACCAAAGACAAGGAAAATATAAGAAAAAACGAAACAAAACAACTCAACCCAAGAAAGTGCTAGTGACTCCGTGTTGGTGTGCGTGTAGTTCGTAATGGCCAAACCGTTTATGCTGCCTGAATCCGGCCCAGGCGGAGGATCATCTTCGTCTGGTGCGGGTCCTCCCACAAATGCACCATCCAACTCCAGCACCGGTGCTGGCAGCACGGCGCCCAACACTCCGGCACCGATCGGCACTGGCAGTGCCGCCAGTGTCAATGGTTCAGGTGCTCCCGGGCATATACCGTCGGCACCAATCCCCGTGGCCGGTACTAATTCGTCCCAGCAGTATCATCTGCAGCAGCTGCACCATCATCACCAGCAGCTGCAGCAGCACTACCAATCCTACCAAGGATGGCATGGGGCACTGCTGACCGTGCCCGGGTCATCGGTCATCGGTGGCAGTCTGCCGGTCGAATCGCATCTGATGATGCCAATGACTCCGCCGGCCAGTGGATTTGCTACGGCCGTTCAGACACCTCAGATGGCACCGGTCAATGAGCAGTTGGTGCAGGCCCTGTACGAGGCCATCCATCGCTGTTCACTGGGAGGTAAGTGGCCGATCTTGATGTTCGACTTTGTCGTCCTTTAGGTTTTTTTTAAATCCCTGTATTGCATCTACCTCTATGCGTGACTCGTGGCGTGTGTGAAACTAATCGTTCAAGTCGACGCGAATGAAAGTGAAAAAAGTTGTTTGATTCGTGGCGTGACGGCGCTGGGTCGTTGCCTGTTGTCTGTGGTCGATGCGGTCGAGACTCAATGTCGAGTGATGGAAGAATTTACGATGACGCGTACACTATTGCGCATACTGTCGTAATGGTTCTCTTAGATTAACTTACGATCATCCTCGGATTGTTTTATCAGAGATAAATCCAAGATTTGAATTCTTGAAGTGCTATTCTTTCTTGAGAACAATGTTTATTTGAAGTTCTCTGGGAACAGTAAGCCTGTACTTAAATAGTACAAATAGACCGCAACACATGATAAGAGATGTGTGTCGTTCTAGATCTCATGTCTTGACTTGACGGCAGAAGATGTTCAGAATTCTAGAAATAAAATCATATAATGGCTATAGTTCTCGGGAAATAGTCCTGAGGAACAGAACTCAGCTCTATTGGTTAGATTTACTTATTTGAGATGTAAGATCTCAAATAGCTTTCTTCTTGTTGATTCAGACATATAATGACACAATAGTCTGATTCATCTAACTATTAATGTACAGATGAAAATCGACTCACAACATTCAGTGTATTTGAACCGAACGAAGCCAAGAGATAAAGCCTTAAATTTAAAAGTTTAAGGACTCTCTCAGAAACATCAAGTTTGTTTTGCAATACATTCAGATGTATAAAATATCGATTCTTATCTCTATCTTTATCATCAAATGAGTAAAAAATTGAAGCTTCCTGTATTAATCAATGTCTAATGGGTATACATGGAAAATCAATTTCCTCACACAATGAATGCAACCATTCGGGGTTTTTTTAATTTTAAGTAATCGATAAGTGATTACATTTTCACCCCGCTTACAAGCAGTCATCTAATCACTTACATGCACTTTACATGACGCTCATTACACAATCAGCAACTGTCCTAGCTTCCATAAACATTTGATGAAAGGTGAATTCTAGATCCGTGTACTTCCTTTCCAATTACGATGACATGCATCGAGAGCGGAGCTCTAATGCATTTTCCATTCAATCCTCTCCTAATGAAATTAATCATATTTTGCGCTGTTCTAAATATGCCATATAAACACGCAACGGACGTATATGCAGTTCCGGTAACTGGGTCGCTTTATGACTGATTGGTTACCTTTCAGCGTCCGATAGTTTGATGAATTAATCGTCCAAATGTGAATGTGTGGGTACGAGGTGCTGCTGCTCCACACTGGTTCTGCGTTCGTTTCGATGAGCGATTGGTAATTTTGGGTGACAGTTTTATTTGCCCTTCGTGTTTGCAACCATTTTCCCGCCACACTCACGCGCGGGTGTAATCGTTTTTTTTACGATCGCTTCCCGACTCCTACTTTAAGTGATTAGCGTTTTCCAATGCAAACAAACCGCCCGTCTGGGTCTGGCGTAAGATGCATTTCAATCAGACGAGAATTTAGTCCACTAGACCAAACGGGGGGGATTGTGGCGAGTTGCGAACGAAACGATTTCAAGATTCAAGCTTCATTCAACCAGTTCAACACTGGATGGCGAGATGCGTTACATGCGGGGGTTCAGATAAGGAAGGTGATCAGGGGTGGTGTATCAGTACCAACACACATCAAGCTCATAATATGCTAATTTATTCGCCTTTGTCCTGCTCGCGTACCAGGATCAGTTTCATTCGCCTTTTGGGTTGGTGGCGTGTGATGTTTTACGACTAATTTAACGTTGCGCTTGCGTGCTTGTTTCAACGCTCTGGGCGAAAGCTAGGAAGCAAGAATAGAAAAAAAATGCATCACAACATCATCATACCCGTTACATAAATATTTATATTAGCCTATCAATCTTCTATTAACTAATTGAACAGTTGACTTGACTTTTGCGCTTGATGTGACGTTAGCGGGCGACTCGTTTGGAGGGCATTTTGAGATGGTTCTTGTGTGTGTGTTTTTTTCTTATTCCGTTGTGCGCTCCGGTAATCAGAAATTATGTCCCCAAATGGTCAAGTAGCATTTTGTTTCCTTTTTACGATCATTGCTGAAGGTTTCCTATTCGGTGTACAAAACGTTCCCTTAGGGTTACAATTTTTTATAGCTGCTTTTATCGCTCTTCAAGAGTTTTGATTCTTGACAACCGTCTTCGATTCTGAGCTTCACGAGTCTCATTAGGACCGCCCGTTACATCTCGTGCATGTCCATGTTGTAGAACGGCTAGGGTTATCGCTTCTAACAGCACAGAGATAGATCAGATTACGTCCCCGGACGGCAACTTGCCGTCGAGCTGTCTGACTCTTAGCATGTAACGCAACGCATAACGCTAACGCTAAACGAGGGTTTGGTGCGGACTTTTCAAGGCTAACGGCATCGATCAGGTTTTGTGAACATATTTTATACTTGGGCGCACACACACGCACGCAAGCTAAAGAACTAGATGCATTTTCTTTCTTCCTTCCGGAGTGTTGCATAGACGATTGCAATTTGCATTTCCTATGCTGTAATCAACCACCCGTTCGCATGTAGACGAGTATTGATGGTATTTAAATTTCGATAACTATACGGGCTGATGACGTAAAATGGAAGGTAAAAAAATGCATACGGCGCTCTTTGTTGCAGTTCCAATGCACAACCTCTCAACCACGTGCGCAGAGTACGGTTGACGCGGGTCTTTGCTTTGTTTTGCTCTCGCTCTCACTGTGCGAAGTTGCGAAATCGAATCGAACAGCGGTTGTGACGACGGTAACGCCTTTCGACGACGGTTTGCTGACGGCTCACAATCTCAAGTGGGTTCCGGATTGTCGTAGGCAATCGCTTAGCTAGTTGAAAGTGAAGAACTATTTGCTTTTGATAGCTGCAGCGGAAGCGTGCACTGTTTGCTTCCGTTAGGAATGTTTCCATTCCAGTTTGGGGAATGTTTTTTAAAGTGCCTCAAAGTTCTTTGCAGAGTTTCAGCATTGTAGACGAGATGTCTATAATTCTTAAGGTCAGCAAAGTGATTCAGTATGGTTTGGGTATTAAAAATAATGGCAGAAACCTTGACCTGCAGCACAACATAACGATGTGTGGACATGTTTCAAGTGTTTCCTTATCAAGTGATTTAATTTAACCTGCAAGATCTCTAGAATCCAATATCTCGAAGAATTATGATTCTACTCTATTCGGTTCTTTATTCTACGCAAAATAAATTACTCAAAATTCGAATAGCAAATTTCTGGTTCCGAAGCAAAGCGTTCGCGGATGGAAAAAGCGAATAAACATTGAAATAAATATTCATGGCAAGGGAAGCTCGTTCGATAAACAAAACCGATTGGTAAACGAATGAAGAACAAAAAACCACCAACACTGCACACAGAATCAATCATCGGACTGAGTCGAATCGAGTCAGTCGGTCAGATTGTTGCGAGACAAATTTGCTTGCCTTTCCCATCACTCGAGTCTTCGAGTCTTCAAGTCGCCATTCCGGGCACACGCCCGTGTCAAGATCTGGTACACAAACAATTTAACTGCCCACTACCACCGTTGCTGGCTAAATATTGCGCATGGTGAAAGGAGAAAATATTTATTTACGTTTGTTCCATCCATCCATCCATCCATCCATCTGTCCATCAACGTTCTGATGAAAAATGTGCTTTTATGAAGAGCAACTGCACTGTGCGTATTGGTCTTTTTCTGGTAGCTCTTTAGAGACTTGTATCGGAACGATCCCTAGCGACAAGTGTCATGCGGCGGAGGTAAAACCGAATGCTTCGGTGTGGGAAGATTAATGATTCAATCCACACACACACAGCATGATCGGTGGCAAAGAGCAAAGATGTATTTTTTCTTCTTCTAATATTTGCTTTTTGGGATGTTCTTTTTTTTCGCCTTCTGAAAGAAGTTCTCTTCTTTCATGCAAACGGTTCCTTTAGCAGTGTACTCGAGGAGATAAAGCGAAAAGGAATTACTGTTTGAGCAAAAAAAAAAAAAACAAAATTCTTGGGTCACATCAAGCATCGAAATATGCCAAAATGTGACACCCCAAGCCATCGAAACGCATCGATCCGCATCGATCTGCAACGGAAAGGAATGATTGAAGGAATTTTCCCGGAATTGCTCGGTCCGTCTTGCATGTCACTCATCGCTTAGATGTATGCTATTTGTTTTTGTTTTGCATGTTAAACCACCCTACCCCACTCCTTTTCCCACCCCACCCTCCTAGAACATGGGTGTGAAATGTGAGACATTAGTTTAGATTTGTTTCTGGTAGAAGCGGAGATCCGAGGCCAAACCATCGTTTGCCGTCCAAAGTGGGAATGGGTTTCGTGCGTGACGGCGAGAAAGGAAAACAAATCAATAACTAGATGAGTGAGTGTAGCAACACACCACACCATGTTCAGGGGATTCTACACACCGTGACGCGAAAGTAAAACTTTAATGATTTTCATTCATTACCAAAGCTCGTCATTGGGTTCCCCATCTAGACGTACGACATGGTAGTTAGACGTTGATGAGATGTTCAGGAAATACGGGGTTGCGCCGAAGACACGCTCGTGATCAATTGTTGCTTTCTTCTCGGTGACATTGAAACTCGTGAAGGCAAATGGGTAAATTGGATCTCGGGCGTTGTTTTTGTGCCTCCACGCAATAACGATAATTAACGCATAAATTATCTAAGGCACAGCAACAAATTGATCTGTTTAGAACGAACGTGTGCCGGGGGTTGGGGAACAAATCGGTCGTCTCCAACTTCCCATCTTTTTTCAGTCAACCCGAATGGGGAAGGGAGAAAATCAATTCATGCAACGGTCAATTTAAATTAACAACACAAGCACCAGCAACTGCAACTGTAAATGAATTCGTTAATGTCCATCACATTACCCAAACACAAAGACATCGCCCAAGCGCATCTTTCACACATAGGTGGTAGAGGACACGCTAATCGATTTCTCACAACATCGACGGTGTGGAAAACGTCTCCCTCCTCCTCCGGAGAAATGGAGATTCCCAAAAATTGAATTTCCAGCTCTATTTGAGTGTTGGAAAATTTAATCGTTTCCCCCTATTTGCCTTCTGCAATGGGTTAGCAAGCTTTTAAGCGGCGGGCGAGAGTTCTAGGTTTTTAACCTCTTTTTTCTTTACGTTTGAAAGTCTAAGAAGACAGTCTTGGTTTGCCAATGGATCGATCGGTTTGAAAAATTTACACCGTCACTGTCAAAATTTCGTCTACAAAATCAAGCAATCATCGTTTGCTTTTTTTTCCTTCTCCGTCTGTTGGATGCTGCGTCATTCAATGTCGAAGAAAGTTTAGTGCCGAGCACGTTCTACAGGAACGTCAAGAAGAAACCTATGTAACGCCAAAACGAGCCCCCAAAAGAAACTTGTACCTTTTGCTGTGGCACTTTTTCGGACGATTCTGGAGCTTACAAGTTCACTGATTCCATTTACGAGTTTATTGGTTCTTTTCGACAAAAACCCCTATTCTACACGGCATTTCGGAATCGAAAAACTCATTTTCATGTTCGTGTTTCCTACCTTTTAGGTACGTCGTGGAAAACATGCCTACGTCATGTTATAATTTTCTTTTAAATTATCTCCCAACCTAAGGGGTGATAAAATAAATTCTACTTTCATTATGTTAATATTTCAATTTTTGAGCTCCACTGCACCATTTTTATGCGAACGTCGTTTGCGTTTGCTGAGGAGGAAATTTAAACGAGCGGCACGTGTCGTGAATCAGAAACCTCTGCAAGTTCATCTCACCCTCAGATCATGTGTGAATGTTAAGTGTGAGCAGCTCACTAACGAGAGCTAACGCTCACTGCTCATCACTTTCATCCGGTGAGTAAACTACACGGGACGCGCATCGGACAAGTGACAAGACTAGTTTGTTGTTCTTGGACAAACATCTTATGGACGTACCTTTCTTCGCACTCCACTCTTTTGCTTCCCGCTCCAATCGCGATGATCCACAACCGTCGATGTGATTCATCCCTTGTCAAGTGAGGCGCGTGTTCGATCGTTTCTCACCCGATCTTCCAACCCTCCTCCCAGCCGAGATCAGCTTCAAAGATCGATTTTGTTTCCGCTTGTTGGTGCCGCTGGATAAACTTTAGAATTTTTTTTTGTTCCCACCGAGACACATACTCCCCGGGGTTCATGCTATATTGCACCCTTATTGTGCCGATCTGTTTATTGCGTTGTTTTGCGATGCAATGTAACGGCAATCTAGAAGAGTTTATTTTTTTCATTACTCATCGGTCTGATCAACATCCATGAGCCATTTTTTTTACAATGGGGAAAAGGAATGCATTTTCTTCCACCATTTTATCTTGCTCACTGAGGAGGAATAAAGATTTTCGTGAGAAATGCAGCAAGCATCTGCCAAGCATTTACCTGTTGAGGCAACACTGAAATAAATTCAACATTCCGACCGGTGCATGAGCATCTTGGCTACCCTTTCACCAATTTTTTTTACAGCAAAGAGCAGTAAGCTGCATTTGGCTGGCTTTACAACTGATTTATACAGTTTCGGATTAAAAGCTCGTTCGGTGTATGAATCATGCAAAACGCTCGGTGTAGCGTCAGTAATCAAATGCAACCGTATCGATGTGAACCATACATCCGCCGACCGAGAAAGGTGCATCAAACATGCAAACCTGCCCCTCCCCACCCCCTCCCTTTATGCAGCCTGCACGATGCACCAACAAAAGACACTTTTATTGCATACCGCGCCTTCTTATGCCGGGCCGGTGTTGTGTTGTGGTGCCAGCGTTACCTTTTTTTGAGAAGATTTGCAATGAAGCGTAAAATTACAACCATACGATGGGGTGTTGCTTCCTTTTGGCAATAAAGCGCCAAAGCGGTAAATGTAAATCCCGATTCCCACGGGATCGATTGGCATATTTTGCTAGCTGTCGGTTTTCACAAAATCCGACGGGGCATGTTCAAATATTTTAGTGTTATAAATTTAATTTAGACTTTAGTAATAAACGTCGCGGAAAGCTGATTTAACGCTTGCTCGTTCTAATTTGCTAACGAGAAGAACAGTTGCACAATCCTCAACATTCGGTTCCCGTCTTAAACAGGTTCACAAAACGCTTTAACACCTTTTGCCAGCGCGGTACAAAGCTGGTGCCGGAAGGCAACATCCCAATCTAACCTTCACGCAGCTGTGCACATGCACTTGAACCTGTGCAACAGTGGCCTAGCGGAGAAATGGTGGAACAGTATGGACGAGAGTCACCCACGACGTCGCTCGTGTGTCGTTCAGAAAGAAGCGAATGTCAATGCAATTGCGCTTATCTTTCCTTTGCCACTGCACACCTTTACCCAGGCGCCTTAAAGGCAGTCCGGTGCTAATTAAAACACACTCTTTGGCCAGGTTTGTAGCAGAATGCATTTTGCGGAAAAGTAAGACCTCCAGGCCCGGTCGGACACTGTATCGGGCGATGCCGTTGGGGTACGGTTATTTTAATTACTTTTCTATGCCTACTGCCGGCGGAGGATGTGTTAATGACCGGCTAACCATAAAAGGAATTCTTTTGTTCACGGTTCGTTGGGAAAGTGGTTTGCAGTGGCCAGTTTTGCAAAATGGAACCAAGGGTAAAGAGAAGTGTGAGAGTTCTAGAATTCTAGAATCAGATCTTAAAAGACAATTCAGTAAAGCAGTAAAACTTTCATGAATTTCTGATGATTGAATTATTTGAATAATTATCTTGGAATTTAAAAAAAAGATTAAACTTACCAATGAATTCTAGAGTGTCTAAAGTGCATTAACAATTTTTATTTCCAACGCACACCGCTAATTAGCTCATACGAAGCCGGCCACCGTTTCATATTGCGAACGGAATGGTGAGAACAAACAAAGGATCAATCACTCATTCGCTAATGCTTCTGTCGGTACCATATTTACCTTTTTCCCTCATCACACCGAACGACTTCAACCGAGTGACACAGCTTGCTCTATACACCGGTGCTAAAGCGGGCTCTCTAATCTACTGTGGACTACCGTTTTTGACGAGTGATTAGTGCGGATTTCCTTTGCCGAGTGTGGCTAGGTCAGCGAAAAAGCGCTGGTTCCCGCGTGTTAAGCTTCTAATATCTGGTGGCATATTTTCATGCGTCATACACATACCAGACTTCCGCATTTCCATGGCCATCCGTGGCTTAATCCTTCGCGTAGTACATTCCGAGCGCCGCGGTTTGATGCTTGATTCTAACGCCACCGGTTTTGGAATGGAGGTTTTCCTTAAGTGGCCAAACATGCCAAACACCATAACCGAAACATAACCCGGACGGACGTCGTACGCGTGCATCGATCGAACTTGACATTGACAACTCTTTCTATGCTGCGGTTCGTGGACGCGAGACATCGCCGTTGGTTTTTTTTTCGTGTTCGCAGACAGCAATATCTCCGCCTTGAAGATCAATCAGTCGGGTGCATCCTTAAATGGTATCGAGTGCATGTGTTTTTCCTTCTTCTTTTTTCGATCATTGCACACGATCATTGCGAACGCGCTTATCGGGTACGATTTTGCTCCGTTAATGGTGGTGTAAAAACCGTTTTAATTAACCAACCCTGCTGGTGCACGGATGCTGATACCGTTCCGTGAGTGAACCGAAAAAGGGGTTCGTGTGGAGATGTTCCTTTCAAGTGTTTCGTTCGACCTCAGACACTTGACCCGTTGTGAACTGCTACCGTGTGGAACGGAATCCTTCCGTGACAAATTTAAAAAGGTTCATTAGCGAACGGTTAGACATTTGTTCTCAGGAGAAGTAGAATGAATCACAAGATTCATTGAAGATTGTTTTTTTTTAATAGGTAGTTGGATTTCACATGATTTATTTTAATTTTTGTACTCATATACACAGTATTTAGGATTGAAATTATTTATAATAAAATCGCCAGTATAAAGCTTTTAATAATTATAATCAAATAATGCAGAAATGTTTGAAAATCATCTTTCAGGAATTTAATTAATAATTCTCATAAATAAATATTTAAAATTGAAGAAAATTCTTGATTTTACTCAAATTCAAATCTATGACACTTCAACATTAAATCTTTAAAGTTGCGTTACCATTTTAAACATCCTAGAAACAGATGCAGCAGAAGACACTTTGATGCATTAGCATACGGTTGCATCAGTGCATCAAGTTCAGTACACTTTAAACACAGAAATAGACAGATTGAAACAGAAAGGACCGTGCCCAGGGTGGTAAATATGATTCATGCCGATTCGATGCGCTTCGGACGGTGGTTTGCATCAATTATTTACAGTTGCCAGCACGTACAACCACACACTGGTACATCAACCCCTTCAATCTCTCTCTCTCCTACGCTACCCAAAGGTGCAAGAAAACACATTCCCACCCATCGGAAGGGAAACCAATCTTCTAATGCTTCCGGTTCGATGTCCGGCGTCAGTCTGTCTGATCGTGCTTTTGTGTGGGGAGCGGGATCGCCATCACTTCGATACAGGCGCAAATGATGTTGCTGTGATGCTGTGAAGCTTACTATTCAGCGACATGTTAATTACCTAATTAATTGCCACCCGGTTCGGCCGGAGTGAAGTTAGTGTGTGAATGCAGTCGAATCGAATTGGGCGCGAGAAGTGATAAGAAGAGGGTTTTTGGCGTGTAGAGGACATCCTTTTGGGAAATTCAGTTGCGATGAGGAAAATGCACACCAGTAATGCAACATGCGGTAGCACTGCTTTAGGTGTAAATCATATTTAATGAGCGTCCGTCGAGAATCTCGCATCGGATATGAACTGTGAACCAACGGTGTAGCCACCTGGAATGTCCAGTTTCCAGTTCTCGGCATTCTCGTTAATCGATGGAGTGGTGAATTATGACACCGTGGGCATCGGATCGATTAGTAAATGAAGTTCGCTCGGTTGGAAAACTTTGCTTCAGTAAACAAAGCGATGGACCGGGTGGTCAGCATATAGGCGGAAGAACTGGGCAGGTGGAAGGGTCAGGAAATGACAATTTAAACGGTGCATGATCTATGACCGAAGCGCGACTCGACCGAATCGTAACAGAGTTGGGAGAATCAAACCACACCAACACTTGCAGATAAGTGTGTGTTTGAGTGGAAATATGACTCACAGTGACTCCGTTTTGCGGTTTGCTTTGCCACCGTAACACCTCTGTCTCAACCCCACTTGGATGGAAGTAACACTTGCACCGTTGCGTTAGGTTCCGGCACCAATGTTTCTTTGTTGCACCGGTTTGTCGGTTTTGGTGAGGAATTTGTTCGTTGTTTTTTTTTTATTATGTTCTCTCCCTTTGCCTCACTTTATCTTTCCATTATTGACTGTATCGGGCTGTGTACCGGTGCTGTGGTGGAACTATTTTTCCGCACAAGTAAGCTCGAAACACCCGGCTAAACAGTCGGCGGATCGTTTACAGGCGTGCTAAAGTTAATTGTGGAACCCCACCACAAAGCAATCGTTTTTGATGCCCTTTTTTCAAACACCCCCTTTTTGATAGCCCCATACCCAAACGGGGGTGGCTGCTAATCGTGCACACTGTGAAAGAACTCAACAGAAATTGAAGTGGATAAACTGTACTCGTATGCAGTTTTGGAGCGTACGGATTGGATCTATTGGAAGTTCCAAAAATATCGATATATTCCAATATATCGAGTAAAGTACCGACTATGCTTACCTAGGTTATTTTCTAACTGATAAGCTCAGATGAGTTCCTCAGATGGTTCCATGATTTCGATCAAATATTTATTTCCAAATTTTACATTTTGGTTTCCAAGAAATCTTTAGTCGTCGAGATTCTAGAGATTATTTTGTGACGAGATGCATAGAAATATATTTGAGGCCTTTCGTATTAAAGTTTTGTACAAGTTTTGTAGGAAGTTTAATATTGGAAACAGTATAAGTACCGTTACTAAGCTCGAGATCAGTTTCTCAGATATCTCGATAGCAAAGGAAGTTCCATAACTCTAAACATCCTATGGATATTATTTGTTTTTATTTCCCAAATACCTATCATGCTAAGGCAACCGTAAACTTCATTTAATGTCTAAATAGCTAAATGCCTAAGTCCCAATCTTGAATTCCCTTTATCGTTATTAAGTGCTCTGATAACTTCAAAGTTTAAAAAAAATATAGTAAACCTGTAAAATGAAGATTCCACTGATATTGAAGTCTCTAATCACTAGTACTTTGAGAAATAGATTTATTGAGGATTTTACAAAACAAAAAAGCATGTTTAGCATCATGCTGGGTTAGGTTATTCAAATCTTAGCCGTGGACAGGAACTTATTTTGATAATAAACAGTAATAAACGAATCCATAAAACTACCTTGATCCGCACGTGTAATCAAACGCATCACCAGAATTACCCAATAACCTTAATCGAACGTGATTAGCATATAGCTGCAACCATAACATGATAGATGAGCATGCGGTTTAAATTGGACAACATTCATCGGGATAAATTTTCCATTAAAATGCTTGCAAAAAAAGAATCTAAATGGGAATGAAGGTTTGGTAAATACGTATCGTTGCGCCCATCACTAACCAACATTGCCGTATGCATTGGCGCTCAATGCCCAATGCTACCTAACCGTATCCAGAAGTAATAAAGCTTTGGTTGAGATATCCTTTTACTACCTCATCACAAACCATCGCTTCAGCAGCAATGATAAGCAATAAACATTTCGCATCAAATCTTCCCGGTCGAGGCACAATTCGATGGAATCGATCAATTTCGCATGGTTAATCGTTTGCTTTAGCTCGTCAGGGTGCGGAAATGTATTATCGTTGCTGTCTGCATTCGTTCTCGAGACTGGTAGAGGGGGAACAAAACACAAGTCCCGTACCATTCAACCTCTTTGCTAATCGGTTTGGGTTTTTTTCTAGCGGTCGGTGAAATGATTGGTTATGGTTAAAGCTTAGTCGTACCCGTTGGTACTAGATGAAGCGCGTAGAATTGAATCTTGTAAAAAAGCTTTGTACTCACGGTTAAAGATGTGCGGAATCGTTGATTTTTATCGTACGAAAGAACACAGACACAGAAGCAGAGCGAAGAAAGCAAACCGGGGTCTGGCACGAGCCATGGAAATAAAAGATCTTATCGCTTCGCGATCGTGAAAGATGCGCGGTAAAGCAATAGAAAATCCAAGCATTCGATACGTTGTAGCTAACGAGTCGAATTAAAGTGCTTTGATTTATTCTCTTTTTTGTTCTTGGTATGTAAAGTTGTTCACGTATCTGTCGAAAAGACGACATCGTATCGGATTGATTGTGTTTGCCGAGCACACAGATTGATGGTAGGGAAGGAATATTTACAAAAGCAAGCAAGCGACGAACCTCCCTAAACCGCAACACCAGTAGCTCAATTTATGTTAAAACATGTTTATTCCGTTTACGTTTTTTGGTGTTTTTTTTTACTCGTTCGCCCGTTTCTCACGCGTGCCCAACGAGTGATGGAGGTTCTTGGATGTGTGTGTGTGTATTTTTCGTTTTCTTGCTCATCATTTTTTTCCGTTCAATTTTTGCCTTTGCTCCATTCGGTTGGACGATTTATCTTGTTCATTGCTTATTTTGCTACAACCAACACCCAACGCCCCCGTGCCACGCGTTGGAAGGCTCTTTCACCTGAAGCTGCACAAAATCTTTCGCATCGAATCATCTGCGGACGATTTATTCTTGGTTCTTTCATTTCTTTCACGGCTACGCAAATCTTACGCCATACTTCTCGAAGCACAGAAACGGTAGCCGATATCATGATCGGTAAGCTACCCAGTAGCCGAGCCCAGTTGGACAGTCTTGGGCCCACCGCCAATGGACGAGTCTTCCCATGGTGCTGAGCTCCAGTCCTCTGGACGCTGTGAAGACGATTATCAACCCATCGCGGGGATGGGATAATCATCAGCAAAAAAGCTTCGGAAAGGGGAGAAGAAATATATATAAGAACGAATTGTAGAGATGGATTGGATACGGCAAAAAAAGAGGGGAGAAGCAGAAGATCCACACTGCTGCTGCTGGACACACAAAAGACTCACTGTTGAATGCTGCCCAAACGATGCAGAAGCTGCTACCGTTGGTGGCTACTGCTTCCATCCGAAAGGGCTTTCATGTACAAGCGTTTTTTTTCCTCTCTTGCTTTCTATAAACCTGACCACCTTTTGCACCCCCGTTATACCCCATGTTTCCGACGCATAATGATTCATGCTGCGAACATGACGCTCGTTTGGCAGGTTCATATCCATGCGAACGACTGCCGAACGAAACGTCATTAGTGGGAAGCGAGCATGAAATTGAATTCTGCGAACTATGCGTTTGGGGCTTTCTTTCCAGTTTTTTTTTTTTTTGGTTTTTGAAAACCATATCGACAGCCTAAAGACGTGTTCCACGAGATTAAGAACGCTAAAGGTAACAACCCATTCGGATGGGAGACTTGGGGAGATGGTGAGAAGCAGTTTTTGTGAGAAGGGGAACAAAATCAAACCATATCTGCTTTCATCACGCACATCTAGGCTTCTTTTTGGGGAGAGGGAAAGATGAATTCAATAATAACCAAGACCAGATGTTGCCGATGCCGTTGCTGAGGGGTTCGTAAAGGGTAACGAGGGTGAATGCAAAACTTTGGAGCAGCTCAGTACTTTCATGCAGCCTCGTCTGGCTCGTTAATCCGAAGAAGATCTTTCTTACCTTTAACTCACAGTGAAGGTATGTATTATAAGTTCGTCTGATGGGCGTGCTGAAGAAGCACGTGCCAATTGTATCATGTCGTTGGAATGATCTGGTATGATCAGGCATATCAGAAACATGGTTCGTTGAAATTGAATTGAACAGAAGCAGAATCCTTCAGAAAGATCCGTGGCTTTTCTTTTATGTTCTTCATGAAAAGTGCTTTAATCTGTAAGAAAATTTAGCTCGCTTATATGGTAAGCTCAATTGCAATGTAAAGCATTCATTCATATCTACTTCTTTGACAACGGAATAGCTTTGATCACATCTCCATGTTCACCATTAGTCACGGCGCAACACACTCTGGCCGTTCCCCGTGTTCTGGTCTAATCTTCCCAAAAGGAACATCACCAACAACGGCAACGGTAACGGAAGAATGTGTCATCCAGTAAACAGGTTCTTTGATTCTTGGTGCTTTGGACTCTTTAAAAAAAACTGAAGCCATAAGGTGTGACTCATTGTGCAAAGTGCTAACAGACGCATTCAGATGAAAGCAAACAGAGGAGAGAAGAAAAAAAGAAGCGAAATGTTAATCCCACTCCAAAAACGGTGGGGTAGGTTAGTGACCATATATACCATACACCAATACACTTAGGTTAGTGGCTGTATGATGGATCCCCTATCTGAATGATGAGTGCGGCTAATGTTTCGCATCGCTTACTTTTCACACTGCCAATTGTTGCTTGCCCCCATTATACGTGCGCATGTTGAGTAAGATCAGTAATTTTTAGGTAAATAAAGGAGACAATGGTAGAGCCTAACATTAATCCGGCGTGTCAATAGCGACCATCTCAGCCGTAACATTGCTCTGCCGTTATAAATGACTTTAATGGGATTTAGCTTTATTCTGTCTTTTTTCTTGTTTGTTGATATACATTACAACTGACAAGTCCTTTGATGGGATGATCGTGAGTAAAATGGATTTCACTTTATAATGTTCATCATGGGGCGCTCCAGCACGCGAAACTCCAAGAATCCTTGAACAATGTTTCCGGGTGTTCACGCCGCGTATCCAAAAACGGACACACCGAGGTCTCGTGGGGACAATCTCTTCGTAAAAGGATCATTAAAAATTATGCCCATTCTTGGCAATCGTTGGGTTGACTGAGGGGGGTTAGAAGATAATAATTAATGCGATAATATCATTTCGCTTCGACTACGCGGTCATGCACCTGATGGAGGGACGTTTGTTTTTTCCTTTTGGGTGTGTCAGTTGTGTGCAGAATTTTCCACGAACCAACACAACGCATTTCATTCTAACAGACCACACTTTCGATTATTTAATTACACCCAACCGACCGTGATGGTGTGTTTTATTTTTCCCCTTGTTTCTGCGCTATTCTACCAGCATCGGTCATTAAATTAGCTAAGAAAACTGTTTCCCTTTTTCTTCGTTAGTTCTTGGCCTTTTTCCACGGGGTTCGTAATTGTGCGGTAAATCTGCTTCTTTTCTTCCACCGTTCGCTTTACACTTTCCGGTTGCGATGTGCACCGAATTAAATGTCTGTTTCGCGTGCGTTTGACGATTCGTTCGTGCCGCCAAGTGCATTGACCGTGCTTTTGAGGCTCGTCTAAATCTTTCACTTTTTTGTACTGTTTCGCTTTCGGATAAAATTAAGATGAGTTTCGGTGGAAGGAAGTGAGCCATCGTATAATATAATTTGTGCCCTGTTGGGCACTCGTGGGCGATTAAGGTGAGGGTTATTTAATTTTGTAATGCTGATAAAATGTTGAGTAATTGTTGATTCTACCAAGAGTTGGGTTCGAAGAATATCTGCTTGAGATGATAATTTATTATTCATAGCTTGATGGAAGCTTTTTTATGTCGTTTGTAAGGCTTTTATATTTCAATTCTTTGTCCTACTTCTAAACTTTATTCCGGTGCGGTGCGTTTGTCTGAAAAATGATACGGGCGCAGTTTCAACTGACACGATTTCTTGCTGATTGAGTGATGGTTTCGATAGCACCTTGATTTGCCTTACAATAGGAGAAGAGATGTAGTCTCTGATGACAGTTCAAACCGAAATTGAACGATATGAATGACACATTTACATCACCTTTAACCCGATCCTAACCGAAACCGTCTCCCATAGAAAATCGGAGAAATTGGAGTATTAAGTTCACGAGATGTTTTACCTAACAAAAAGTAATTCTTTCTCCGTGTTCTACCTTGCTTTGTAAGCACCCACAGCTTAGAAAGAAAAGTATCATTATTACGGACAGCATAAGGGAAAGGCTATCGATATGGCAAAGTAACATCAAGGATCCAGACACACTGATGCCTTCCGAAAACATTTACCCCAGACAGACAGAGGCTTGCAGGAAACGTGCACAGGACAAAATGACACGTTAAGGGTGAAGAAAGCTCATCAAATGTAATCAAGTCCTAATGTAATTGAACACCGATGAGCACGATGGCTGAGAATGGCCGCGAGCAGGGAAAACATAAAACAAGCACATCCTCCTCATTTCCATACGGTTCGTGTTCCGAGGATATGCGGGCAGTAGCAAATCGATACTTGTGTCGAATGGGATCGTATGGCTTCCGGCAGCGATATAAGGTTGTGTGTGATGGGTATACCGAGTTTAACATAAACATTTGACGTTAAAAATCACTTGCGGGTGTTTGTGGAGAAAAATGTTTTTTTTTCTGGAAAAATTAGACAAGTTTCTAAGCGCTGACATGAAGAATTTCTGAGGTTATGATTGTTGAAAATTAATTTAAAATTTGTTCAATCATCTAGACCTATTACAATATTGATCATTTATTCCTAAATCGTTTACATACTTTTTTTTTGAAGTTAGTAAAAAAGAACTTCAATTTCAACTTTGAGAGATATTGTTCTATATAATACAAAATAAGAATCTAGTTTAATTATTATACCCCACTGTATGGTTCTCATGATTTAGTACAGGGAGCTGATCATGTACTCCACAATCCATTTCATAATTTCTCTCTTCGTGCTACCCTTCTACAAGAACTGTAGTTCAATATCGTGTAACATGAAACCATCGCTCGCTATCAAATTCACGTGATACGACAGAACAGAACAACGCACACAAACCCTACCACGGTGCAACCAACAGGTATGAACGTGCTGAAACTTGTTCTCTTTCGGGCTCCGATACCCTTTGGGCTGGGCCATAAAGCCGAAGGTACGGTTAAACATGAAGCATAATCATCCCGTGTCTTGAACCACCCCATGCAACGTCTCCTACCCAGGACAGGAAAGAAAACGGATCAAAAATCATAACCTCCTCGAAAAAAAACCTCTTTGCGTGATCACTTCCAACCCCGGTACATCCGAAGACGCGAACGACGGTCGTACTCGCGCTGGAGTAAAGTATCTTCACGACGACAGCAATATTCTGCTGGGGAAAGATTCTTATCGATGCTTCTACAGTGCATCTCCGCACGCGCATAAATCGGTACTTCCACGAATGCATTAACGGGGCTGAAGTTGTTATCATTGCTACTGTGCTGCGCTGCTAAGCGAAATGCGAGAAAGTACATCTCGTTTTGGGGACGCAAGAAGTTACCCTTCACTCATAAACTATCTGTACGAAACATGTTTTTTTTTTGTTTGCACTTTTTTGTTGTTTCGCTCTTCACTTATCATACACACTCTCGTTGGTCGTAAAATAAACAGAACATAAATGGAGGAAAAGAAGGATAAAATAAAAAAAAGACAGCACAGGCAAACCAACCCCACCAATGGGGTGTAAAAGTGAACGATAGTAACATTTTAATTCGTCATTTGAATAAATAAAGACGTGCCTTTGGTTTGCCATGTACGGGCACTGGCAGTGATGGGCTACCGCCAGAATCACCGATGAAGCGCGAGCATAACGCATATGCGATAGCAAGCGACCGATTAACTACGCAACGCAGTAGAACAAGGAACCTCCACATTGACAGTGCCGGGCTGTTCGGGGATGCAAACGGTCATCAAATCACGGAGCCCATTTGGCGTTTGGGTTTTTAGTGCTGACGGGGTTTCTTGTAGTCGCGAAGACGTTGCCCTTATTCTCCCTTCTCCCTTCATATTCCCAACTTCTTCTGCCGAACATTGCGGATGGACGTTCGGACGCTTTGGCTGGACAACGGTTTGGGCTTGGCCGCTCGGTGGGTGACGGACCGTTGTACCGTTAGACTTTAAAATCAATTAAGCTTTTAAGCTGTGCAGTCTATAAGGTGCTACGCATGAACAGTGCTGTGCATTAGCGTACACGTGCTGCGTTTTGTTGGAGGTTTGGCCCTCTACCTACGGTGATGCTTTATCTTGACGAATCCATCGGAGTATCCGTTATGGTAAATGGTGCGGGAAGAGGCACGGACAGGGCGCGAACACAGAAAGCTACCAAACACGTGTTACGCATTTAAGTGAATTCTGTAACCTTTTTGGTTTTGTGGTACACGAGATAGACGAAGAAGCCCCCATGAACGCTGAATATATTGTGTGTGGAGCGTCTGAAAAGAGGGTGATTTTTCACGTCTTGCTAACGTTTGCAAATTCTGGAAAGCATAAGGTTTAATGAACTGTCCATATAAGGAATTAAGGGTGAAGACGATATGGCGATTACCTGTTGTGCGATTTGTTCTTCTTTCATTGCTACTTCCTGTGTGATTGTGATGGGGTTGAAGAAAACTATTATAAAGCGAAGAAAGAAGATTTTTTTGTTTTAAATAATAATATTGTTTGTCATTGGAATTAAACGGTGTGTAACACAACTATAAAACATTTTTTTAGTTTAATAGACAAATTATGTTGAATATTAAAGCAAACAATATTATATTTTGAATATTTTTCGAAGGAAATAACAACATTTTCTTCAGTATTTTCTATAAGTTATGGAAAGTATACACCATAAGTTATGGGTTACAAATGATTTTATTATTCATGTAAAAAATTTAAAATTATTTTTTTCAATATTTTACATTTATATTAGTTATATAACACAAATTAATGTGGTTTGAAGCTTACTTCTAAACTTTATTTAACTAATAATAAACGTTTTGAGTTAAGCACACTGTGAAAATTAAAAAAAGGTTTAAACAAAATCTTACTTACTCAAATCAGTTATTATTTTTCAGCTTTATTACTGAAGAAAAAAGTTTATTCATCTTAAGATGCTGCGAGCGAAACATTTATTCCCACTAACCGAAACCAATCCTTTGTTTTCAATTATGATATTTACTGCCGCCTATGTACACAACGAGCATCAGTACAATTTCACCTCGCAATAAACGTCCTATTATTAATCTCCACAAACGAATGAATCTCCAGCGACATTGAGTCGCTACTCATCTCGGTACGGACTTTCTTCGGCCGCAATTAAGTAACACATATTATCCAACGCAAACTCAGACGACCCCGGCATCAACCTCCGGCAAGATAATCTGCTTGCGCCAGTCGCTGAAGAAGCCCACGGGAAGATGCTTCCAACCAACCATTATCATTAAACGAGACGGACAAATTGCATCCCAAGAACACACCACATTTCGTCTTCTCGCATGACTTCGTCTTACTATCGCCGGGCTCTGGCTCCACCATGGCTTGCCCCACCCGCCGATAACTATGTTTTAATAAGCGATATAACAATAAAGTGAAAACGTTATAAACGATTTATGTTTCGCAAACCGCTTCGGCCCGGTAAGTCGAGCCGTCGAGCTGGATGGATTCACTACTCCACGCTCCGCGAAGGCTGGTGAATGGGGAAGAGGACAGTAATCGTCACTATTTGGTTGTCGTTTTGCATGATGTTGTACGAACACGACACCACCAGATCAAAGACCGGTATGTAAACAGGGATGTTTTAAGCTCCAGCACCGTGCCCACACGTCACCAGCCAGTTTCGGATGTCAGCTACAAGTGTTCCAACAACGAAAAAAAAAAGAACTGTGTATAAACAAACTGGTAAACGACATAAGAAAAAAAAAATACAAAACTAAAGGCTTGGGTTTTCGATTTTTTTGCAGTGGGCTCGTGCCAATACTCGTGGTGCACCATTTCCGCTCCTGCAGTCAATACTTAATCTCGACTCAACTTCGGCACTGTGCCCTTCGAGAATTGTGCCACGTTGTGCCACGTCGCGTACAAATTATTATTATATCTGTGTCAAACACACGTATTACAATTATAATAAAACCGGTCCCACCCACCCACTCATTCACTCCTTCGCCGAAGAGCCAGAGAAACGGAACTAAAACGACTGACTGTACACGTTGTTGTAGTGATTTGTTCTTTTCCTCGTTCTTGTTTAACAGGATAATATAGTGTGTGCGGTTATGCTGGTGAGTGCACTAAAGCAACCCACATTGCGCTGGTGGTGACTGTGCAGTCGTGTTGGGTGCTGCTTTTATTTATGCTTCTATGCCGCAATCATTTATTAATAATCTGTTGCCAGTACAAGCCGGTGCGAATAGTTTCGCTTTGCATCCAATTTGTTTATTAAAAAATGGATTTGTTTCTTTTATTCCGTTTGAAGTTTTCAGATGCTGGTATTACTACAGTGGGTAACATAACTATATGATTGCTAGATTTTTTTAATAAATGAAAAAAAATGATAAATTAAAGTGATGTTCTGCAAAGTTGTAGAGAATTATAAGAGTATTAAAAGGAGAGGGAGCCCGGGGCTATAGGAAAAATCTACAAAATATGTGTTTAGTATTCTATAAGATTTCTCGTTACGTCAAATTTTTGATAATTTCGCGAAATATCGCATCGAGAGACCTCAAATCCTATGGCTGGTGCTCCTGGACCTTTAAAGCAATTGTCAAAAATTTGCTTACCTAATTTCAGATTCAAACTACTTGTGATTTTGAAAAAAAAAAACAAATAATTATACGTTTTTCGACCTGGCGAAAAAAAAATTGTTACAGTTCGAGTTAAAATTTGAAAAATCATACAAATTGTATAGGTATATTTTTATTTCCAAAAACTGTATATCTTTTTTTCTTATTCTCAAAAGACTAGATGTCTTACAGTTATGGTACACAATGTATTAAATTTTATCTTATTTGAAATTTCCTCTAAACAGGTGATTAATCAAATTCTAAAACTCCATGTTATAGAACATTTTCAAGTGTTTGAAGTATTGAAATGCTTTCATTCTCTTATGCTCGATTGATCTCACTGTGTCTTCTAAAGTCGTTGAACTATCGCTTGCTACTTATGTCTCAGAAGGTTCTAACATCTGAAACAACACTGTAATAATAATTCCGTTCCTTAGGACAACGCATCGGAATCGCTCATCCGGACTGATGTGTATCATTTGGCATAAAGCGTATGACCAAAAAAAAATGGTGGACAAAGGCACGCAAATAACTCCGCGATGGAAACAGGAAACAGGAACGAAAGCCAAAGAATACACGGAACGGAAAATCAAAGAGATGATCTTTTAGCACGTTGTTGTAAGGGATGCTGTTATTAGATTCGAATGGTAAAGGCGTACTTTTGTTTTGTTTCATCCTACGGAAAAGCAGACGCAAAGTCAGTGAACTTTGGCACGTTCTGAAAAAAAACGTCTCATTTCGTGTCATTTTAGCAGAACGAAGGTATGTTAGGGGTGTATAATGATATGCTGAATGCTAGCCATTTCCTTACCACTGCAATGATCAATTCTGATCGGATTTGTATTGTTTTAAATTGGGTTCTATCTTACCGCAACGTTGGGCAACGTTTTCCAGTGTGGAGGATGGATTTGTACGCATGGCTTGAAAAGAAACGGAATGATAGTTAACCTCCATTCTAAAAAGATGCTAGAAAGATGTTAAATAAACTCTTACACCTTGGACAAACCGCAGAAAATCAGACAAAACCCTTGCCGCATAGCTTTTCTACGGACAGTGCGGTAACACTAGCAATGGTTAACATCATATCGGTGGCATCATCCGTCCAAATGGAAGGAGGGAGAGACATGTCCGTGACATTTGAAATCATGGCACGAGTGCTAAAATGCAACAAGCAACTAACTTAAGCAAAAAAACAAAAAAAAATAGTACAAGCGTCAACTGCTGCAGCAGTGCATCGTGATGCATTTCGAAGGATGCTCCCAGCACGTGTTCCAAAACCCACCGTTTAACACCCGTTGCTCCGGGCGCATTCGCTGTGTGTTTTACTTTCTTTCTAAAACGTACCAACTTCCATCTGTTTTTGGATCGTCAGAAAAAAAAACAGGAATCAAACCACAAATTCCTGGCACGATCAATTTGAGCCTTCTCCCGTGGCATGGCACCTGGTACTTTGCGAGAACTCAAAAATAAGTGTTCAGCACATTCATTCAGCGCAGAGTGCAGGAAAGGAAAAGGCATCCACCGTTGCATGGAAAGTGCATCCTCAGGGGGGAAACATTGGAAAAGAACTGCCAAATCCATCGTAATAGGATGTACAACCAGCTATTTTTGGTGTCATTTCGGTGTGCATAACATTTCGATTGGCCCCCCGTCGAGTTTATTCTGAGCTTCCTGGTGTGGTTTCTATCATGTCCACCAGCTGAAGGGCTGGAAATGCACTGGAATGGAGTAACTCCTCAGGATTTTCTCGCTCTGAGTTGCTATTTCTGGCATCCGCCAATCTACCGGATACGAATCTGTATCTTCCGTACATTACCGAGGTACATCTCGAAGTGCCTGCCACTCCCCATCCCAGCACGAACCCTGTGTGGATGTGTTGTTTTTCTTCTTCGGGTTGAATTTAATTTACTGTGACAAAATTGCAAATAGCACACACTAGGCTGTTGGGTCTGGTATGGAAAGCGACAAGAAGCAGCGTTCGTGAGGTGGCGTAGGTTTGATTTACGATCGTGGAAGAGAGGACGCTGGTAGCATGTAAGCGGTCGTTGGGGTTGTGAGCAGCTTAGTGACTTCATTGGCAGTGCCGTCAAGAACAGTTTTTCGTAGCTGTAGCACCACAACAGCAAGAAGGCATTAAACAAGTACGTGTACAGCAGTGTTTGCCCCTAGGGGCTCGGGTTAGCTACAGTTAACCCTTGCCACCTTTTGGGGTGTGCGAGGGTTAATTAAACCGTAACCGAGTTGGGGGCTCACCCGTAGCGTGGATCAGCTTCGTGCAAGGACTAGCAGTTTTTTTTTTTGAGAAATAATGTTTCACTTTCTTGAAGGCTGTTGATGCAGAAAGTGCATTTTTTCGTAGGGGAGCGAGGTGACATAAAACGTACTGCTGCATCGAAAGGGAATAAAGGGGAGCAAATATTTTTTGCAAAAGAAAAAAAAATGAAAACCGAAAAAGTGGAATGTGTAAAACCCACCCGATAATAAATCACCCATAGTCAAAGACAGCGATGAGAGACGGTAACGATACCGTTTTCAAATGCGAATCCATTTTCCCCTTCAGCTATTAGCCACCGTTTTGCGTTAGTCACACCAACAGTATGTACAACTAACTGTACGAAAGGGTACTGGTTCTTCTCATCATCAAACGTAGCTCATGGTATCGAACAGAGCAGAGACACCGCTTTTGCGCTAAAATAATAAAACAAAACTCAACCCATCTTTCCGGGTGTCACACGTGCATTCCAGCTGCATTGCACCGAATCGCAACGGAGATCTGCAACGCAACGATACTAAGTTTTCTTGCTCTTGATTCTAAAACCCCTTCGTTGCAATGCACACCAGTGTGTGCATGAATGGGGTACCACTGGTTTGCATGTGCGATGGTGGGTTGGTGAGTGATTAAAAATAAATGTGTGTTTTATGCGTTTTTCGTCGTTCTTTGTTTTGCGGCGGGTAGGCACGGAAGACGATGCACACGCGTTTGCTCTAGGATTTGCTGTTGTTGGTAGAATGTGCAACTGCAGTGTGGTGCAGTATATGGGTGCACTTGAGCAGGCCGTACGGAAGACATTGCGGAAGATGGATATTGATTCGCTCGCCATGATAGTGAAGTTTTGTTTATTTGTGGTTTTAAAAGGTATTGCATTGTATCTTGTTTTTATCTAGCTACATTGAAATGGAAATGGAAGTTGTACTTTAAAGAGTGTTTATAATTCCTTAATGTTAATTTTGTTTAAGAATAATAAGTAGTTACACTACTTGCAAAATAAAAACTTTGATAACTTTAAGAGATACCATGCGTCTCCATAAAAGAGTCGAAAATTATAATTTATTCAAAGTAACACCAATTTAATGACGATTTTTTTTTAAATTCATATAAATATATACGAAAACATATTCCACATTGAAATCGATATAAAGGTGTAGATTGTAATGGCGCATGTTCTTACACTTCATGACGGAGTATCATATCCCATCCCTTCTGTACACCTAAACGCAGGACTGACTGAAGGTAGTTACAGTCGAGGAAAGCCAAAGCTGTCAAGTCCTAAAACTCGGCAAAACCCGATGCGACACACGATATTTCGCTGAACAATGTTTTGCCAATTGCTGTCCAGAATTTCTCAAAATCTGAATAACTTAAAATTTTCACTAGGAGTTCTTTACACTCTTGATTAGTATTGGATTAGAGCTTTTTAATTGAAGTCTACTAGAGTTTAAGCTATTACCACAAATATGGACCCTCAAATTAGATTAGCAATAAATTGGAGTACGGACCTTCAAGCATTACATTCAAAATTAGACCATTTTGTTAAGCTTATATCTATCTTTGTATATCTTCGCTTAAGAATGATCTCTAAGTGTGAATAACAATGTTTGTTTTACTATTGTCAAGAACCGACTTGTTCAATATTGAATACCCGCAGACGCATAAAATTCCGCACAAACCGCAACTTCATATGATGGTAGATAACTTCACACAGTGACAATGCACGTTGTAATAACTCAAGATCACTGTGTTGAACAAGTTTTAATTATATTATTTCAAACGGTGCATTTCAACTAATTATTTGCATTACAACTGAGCTCCTATTCTGGCAGCAATGTAATGGCAGTGGAACAAATCACCCAATCGCTCAGGTCCAGTATGTATCGACGACGAAAAGTTGATCCTCAAACACGATTCGATCGGTCCCTTTTTTGCCTGTGACATCTACCACCTGAATCGATCCAGCTGCAACTCCTTCCCTTTGGTACGGACGCACGTTAAGCAACGCGCAACAGATTAACCCAACGCATGGGCAAGTGTCGCCCGTTTGCAAGAGTGTTCCCCGTATCAACCCACCAAAAAGGCTAGTGTTACAAACCGTGTGTCGGTACGTTGGCGCGTTGCAATGAAGAAAGAAACACTCGCAACTTGTCACTCGCCGTCATTAATCACTTCGCTTAAGATTGGCACAAGCACACAGACCGGGGAGGAGGACCCTTGGTGTGTTGTGTACCGCGTCCACGAAACACTTCGGTTCCTCGGTTCATGTGTGATTGGCTATGATGAGGTTATTTTTCTGCAGTTTATAGCGTGCCCACCCTCCGGAGCGCTACGTGGCCCAGCCGTTTTGTGTCCCAGCATCTTCGAACGGACATTGTCCCGCCTGGGGTAGGGACGCGCGATGAAGGGGTTCCGAGTGATCGTTAGCGTCGGGTGTGTCTCTTTCTGCGCTAGTACAGTTTAATCGTCGGTGCATCTTGCTGGAAACGGGGAATTGTGAGCATCAGGATGCTCGATCTGTCCAGGATTGGCGCGGATGCTAATAATCGTCCAAACGCAGTGGACCAGTTTTCCGCTGCCGTTTTGTTTAGACTTCTTGTGGTTGAGACCTGCGCGAGGGACTGCGGGAAATAGAAAATCCTACCTCTTCATTGCACGCTCTTTGTCTAACGTACTCGCCCCTCTTTCAAGCTCACTGCAAGACGCCAAGATATTGAGGTGAGGTGAAGGAGACGACTGCAGCGTATTGTGCCTTTAAACCTTACTCTGATCCTCTCCCCCCCAATCCCATCGGAAGCCTGAAGCCTAGAAGCTTGAATTCTACGACGCAGTTTCTTGACTGGCCCCAAGAATACCTCCACCTCCACCATTGCATTGGGGTCCTCGGGTCCGCATGTCGCGAATATTCCATTCCACCCTTACGCCACCCGCTTTTGCGTTCCACTCGGAACAGCAGCAATTGCGAACGTGCGATTCTGGTTTGGTGTTTAGTATATTCACACATACTAACGCCCAACCAACCCTCCCCCCAACCATGTGTGTGTGTGTGTGCGTGAGTGGTTGTATGCATTTCATAAATTATTCCCGCTGTAAACATATGCTTATTATAGGCCGTTTTTTTTTTCTTTCGCTCGCGCTCGCTTGAGGACTTGGGGGCTTCGAGGCATCATCGTACCAAAACCCTGGCCATTGGTTTCCCGGTTTCCAACCCCCTTTGTCGGTGGGATGCAGTATGCAGTTTGCCGATCACTCGCGTGTTTTTTTTTGCTTGCCATCTCGATTCGCGTTTCTTTGCTTCGCTGTGGTTGGACCATCGTCAAGGCCTGTTTAGCGTCGCGTTTGCGTTATTGTGTTCGCTGATTGCACCCTGCACTAGCACTGTATCGCGCTCTCTCTCTTTCCCTCTGTCCTGGTCTTTAGTATATTGCTTTTTGCTCAGTACCTCAGAGTGGTTCATACCGAACGAATTGATGTATTAATCTGACGAGATGGGTCGCTACCATCATGTTTGCTCATGTGTGTGTTTTTTGTTTGCCTTTTTTTTCTTACAGACTTCTCGTCAAAAGATCACGAAATGATCGAGAGATGGTTTGATGGTGGCATCAAGAAGAGAAAAAAACTATATGGGTTTTTGTTCTTTTTTCCCTCTTTTGCTTCTTCAACCAATCGATCAATCGCTCATGGTTGGTTATTTCCTTTTCAACAGAACGAATAATCAACCATCAATTCACTTCATCAGGGGGCGCCCTTCAGTCTATCCTGGGTCTACCCCCTCCCCCCTTATACTCCCCCACCACCTACCCTTCTCTTGTGTTCCACTAATTTCCACCAATTTGCCACCTGATTTTGTACTAAGCACTATTTTCTTTCATTCTGCGTCTCATTTTTCACAGCACATGCGGTAGTCACATGCGTCGGCACGCTAGAAACCGCGATCAGATCATATTGATCACCCGCACTTACGCGGAAGGCACTCCGGTGGAAGTTAAATTAATACCCGTTCGTTTTGCGCGTGTGTCTGCGTGCGAACCTTCTTGTGGATTGTTTTCCAGTGGAAGGAATCAGTTTCGTAATATGAGTAATAAATGCCAGGTTACAAACCTAAACAAAGGTGTCGGTGGTTAAGAAATGGATCGTATAATTTGTAACACTGACCGCCCAGCTTTGATGGGTGTTTATGAGCGTATGTTTGGTGTTTAAGCCAACCAAGATTGATGGGTGCCTTGTTTCAATTGAGCTTTCTTTTGCTGAATAGCTTAATAAATGGGGGGAGACGCTGTTGGGGCTTAATAGTTTATTCTACGGGAGCAAAAAAAGGCACAGTAGCTCTAGCAATCGATAGATTTTCTACCATCGCACTTTCGATCTGACGTACCTGCCGATAGTTAACCGCCCGAGCAACCGTGTCCTATTCTTATTGCATAAGCCACCTTCCCTCGACTGCTAGAGTTCTCCGTCCTACAACAAACACGGTTGGCGAAACGATGTTGAGATGAAATTAGTTTAATTTTTCCTTGCCCACCCTTTTCCGCCTGTTTTCCTCCACCACGGCACACGGCCTGAACGCGGAAGAACGCAGAATGTGAAAGCGGTGTGGTACGCGTTGGTGGACATCCCGGCGTTGGTTTGTGGAGATGGCAAAATCACTAGCATTAACAGCGCTCTGGGTCCACTGCAGCGCAGGGAAGTCCGATCCGGCTCATTATGCTAGCTCGTTTGTACTGCACCACCTTTAGCTGGTTTGGTGCCAACCGTACGAATGAACTGTCGAGTGCGTTTCCAGCCCTTGTGCGAGGTTTCATAATTTCGTCTAATAATATTAATTACCAGGTCGATTTTCGTCACCGCAACTAGGCGAACGATCTATCCGGTACAGATACATGGCAGCCGTAGCGGAGATTGCAACGGAAGAATCGGAAAAACTAAAACCAAACTTTCTTAAAAATTAGACCAAGAATTGTATGTAGTGTTTTGTATATTTATTGGAATAGAAGAAGTAGAAAAAAACACAACAAAAAAACCGGTAGCAATACACCCCAGGCCGCCTTGTCTACGCTGGCAATTAATTAATCAGTTTCTCTCGGCTTAGAGCGAATAAATTGAGCTCGATCGCGGTAAGCTAATCTGTATGCATTATTCATTGCATTTTATTCCATTTGTCTCTGGAAATGTTTTACTTGCGGGACGGGTGGACGATGAGATGTTTGTAAATCCTTACATCGCGTTAACATCGTCGTTGTTCCTTTCTTGGAGAATTAATTTTTGCTATTATTTTTGTCACGTTTCGTTCGTGTCGGTTTTGCAAAGTATGGTCTGAACGGTTTGTTTTCCATTGTTAATTTGTGATAGAAGGAACATCAGATTTTAGATGTGACAACTTCAAGGATTATCATTAGAAAGTAATAGGTGTTACAACATGTTTCGATTTATTTATACATTTATTTATGACAGATTTTCTTCAAAAGGTGATGATTTGATGTTAATTTTTTTACATAAAAAAAAAAACATTTTATAGCGAAATTTTGTTTAAAATATATATTTAATAATATTCAACATAAAGCAAAATCATTTTCTTTCTCAAAAACCATAACGCTATAATCATTAGGACGCCGATTCGTGAAGGAAAAGAAAAACCCAACCAACCTACACTCTCTCACACGTACTGGTTTCCGAACTCCAGTTTGATCTGCGTTCGTTGATTAGAATGAAAAATTAACCCACGGACCCTGTATCGTGATGTCCTCGTAAAGGAGAACCCACCATTCTCATGCCGAAGCTCATGTTTCGCTGCACACATAATCCGTTTCTTCTACAGGCTTCAGCAGTACAAGTTTTGTCGCTGCACTTTGCACACTTGTCCTCCTGCACCCGGGTCATGCATTTCACACCCGATCCCGGCATGTGTGTCAAACCGTGTCAAACGGTAACCTCCCTCGAAGCAAGTTCTTGAATAAAAAAAACCAAACCCACTAAACTAACTAGAACCAGAAGCCCAGATGGTGGAACGAAACTAAGAAACTTTTTTTCTCCCTCTGTTCTCTTCTTAACATTTAATTGTGCTGCCAAGAAAAGCGAAGAGAAAAAAAATAGTCCCAAAACAAATCCTGGTAACTGTACGCCGCTGTGTGTCATCCGTACGGATGGATGTAAAGTATGAGAAATTACACGCGCGTGCATCGTAAAACCAAAGTCCCAGGGAACTAATCGTGCCCATTCCGCGCGAAGGAAAGCATCGTACGCATAAGGACACGCGTGTTACGATGCGTAGAGTGTTTCACTACGAACAACAACACCAACAACAAAAGTGGTCCTCAATCATCTCCAGTCACGTTTGGCAATCGGCAGTCGAAGCTTCCGTACGTATGATGGGTTTTTTGTTTCATGCTCATCCTTTTTTCTTCGCTTTGGTTAGCTTAAAATGGAAAAAGAAGTTCCAAAAAATGGATGACGGGCATAGATAAGAAATGCTCCCGAAGGCGATATTCACTGATTCAGGTTGCTGTAATATGAGAGTGCCTCAGGCATGGGCCGGGTGCTTGAGTTGTTACAACCGGAGCATCAGGATTCTAGGCTTTTCGAGCCTTTTCGGGTCCATCAGCAAAAGGACCTGCCAAGGCCAAGTGAAGTGCGTTTTTTTTCCAAGTGGGTAGTAAATTAGGGGTTCAATGCTCAGTGCTGTGTACGAAGATGTGGAACATCTGGTCCCAATATTTGAAACCGTATTCGCTCGTTTTGCTCGCGCTGATGTTTCCTTTAACGCGTTTATCAAGTGTGTTTCGTTGTTTGCCGTTTGCTTCGTTGCTTTCTATCGGTCTGTGCACGGGTTTTGAAGAAGAAAAAAAAGGATGGTGTTTTCGGTACCTAGATCACACATGGGTGGACCATGCACTGCACACACTTCGATAAAGGAAGTTAAGGAATCGAAAGAGGAGGAAAAAAACATTACAACCTGAATTTATTTTCACCTGATGATTCTCTGTGCCCTTTTTGGGTAGGGTATTGGTTTTTGTTCTTTTTTTTCTTTGTGATTTTTCTGCTACACAACGATAAAAAGACTGTATGGATGGATTTGATGCTAATCAATTTATGTGTTTTTCTTCTTACTTTCGTTACAGGTATGTACCACTTCGCAGCTTCTTGGAGCCCGGGGAAGAACTATCGAGAAAAAGGTGATATAGTTGGGAAAGTGAATTTCAATTCCTTGGGGTTGTAACGAATGGATGAATTTATTTGCAAATGTAAACAAAGTACTACTCAATAAGGGTTCGAAGATACACAGATTTGTAGATTTGATAGCTCAGTTAGGTTATTGTAAAAAATTCAAAAAAATAATTCCACAAATCCTTGAGAATGCCTTCAAGTTCGCTACACTAAATTTAATTTCTTGGTTAGTATTTTTGCTTTTAAATTAAAAGTGATTTTATTTTTTTCCAAAAGGTCATTAATATTGTGCCAGAAATTCAAGATCTTCGCGTATCTTCGCAGTCCGTTTATAATACCTTGGGATCTCCCGGTAGTTTAATGCTCATTTTCCTGCGAAAGCAAAGTATAATGGTTTACATCAAAACAATATTTACATCTCATACCCACTTAATCACGCAGCAAGTGGTGTGAATAATAGTGCCTTGACTAACAAACTGCTTCTAAAGTTGCAATTTGAGCAACCGGCACGGTAATAAATTAAACCCGAACCCCGAGTATCGAACAACGGACGGAAAACGTGGCTCGTGCCACAGCGCCCTGTCGGGAAGGTGCTACCGTTTCCGCGGGCCATTTAGCTAAAGTACACCCTTGGTTGGTTCAATTTCATTTGTTTTTGCGAACGCCTTCCCTTTTCTTTGTAGTTTTCTTACCACCAGCCATGCTGTGTGGTGGTCAAATATTCAATTAGATCAAATTCGTTACCTTCTCCTGGTTAGCTTTTGGTTGGGTACCGTTCTAAGCAGAACCTTAGAGGGAAACGCATGAAGGATCAAGCATTTGGAATGATAGAAAACGCCACCAAACAGAACCCTCACCTTGAAGCCAAATCTCGTGCAACGTCGTGCTTTTGGGGACACACCCACGATGCTCATGTGGCACCGGGATCCGGCACGGGTCATAACGAATTTTAATGCACGATCAGACCGAACGGTTCGGTTGCGAAAAACGGGCCTCCAATCACCGACCGGGCAGGATCGGTGTTTGTGGCTAAGAAATTGGTTGGCTGTGGTTACGAGCACTTAGGGAATTGGTCAATAATCGATTATGTCTTTTATGTCCACGCGATTCGAACGTTTTTTTGTTGTTGTTGTTTTGCGTGATTTAAACACGTTTCAAACGTTGACCTTAGCCGGCAGGATGTCAGGAAAATCTTAGTCCGTTGTTTATGTTTGGGTAGAAAAATCTTGAGGTTTATTAAGACGTCAATGAGTAATGGGTATTCTTTCAGATTTTATTCCTTAAGTTTAAATAATAATGTTTTAAAGTTTTACAGTTGATGTTCAACAAATTTGGTAAATATTTAACTGAATTTTAAATGTTGTAATTACAACAATCAAAATGTTGTTATCGATGCAAAACGAAACGCAAAACCTTGAAAGACGAAATTTCTTTCTCGTGACCGATGGATCATTTTATTGCACGCGTCCGCTGCACCGCGTTTTTGTTGACGGAAGCCCATGCCAACACGGTGGTTGTGCGCCCCTGTATTGGCTGACCCGTACCGTTTACGAGGCCGGTTACAAAATGTGGCCCGAAGGGTTTCGCTGTACTCCTTCTGCGTGCCACCAAACACACCATAGCATTGATTATTTCTTTGTGCAATTTTATGCACAAACCGGCTTCCCAAAACCACAAGATCTGTGGTCGTCCATGCCACCGGGTGGTGGCGATGAGAAGAGTTGGTGAAGTACAGGCCGCTCCACCAAACCGTAAACAACACAAACTCCCTCCGCCCGCTTACCAAACACTCGTCACAAACAGCTGGCCAGCTGGACACTGGTCACGAACACTCGATCCTACTCGGGGTGGTGGGTGCATTTGCGCGCCAAATGTACGACGCCTCGATGGAGGGCTTTTGGAAACAACAACAACAACCATAGCTTAAAGACCCACACGCCACACGTCACACGCGAGTACGCGAGTAATCGCAGCTTTAAGATGCTACTACGCAAAGGCACCATTTCCAGAGCCTTCCCGCGCCTGTTTTTGCACCTGGGAGGGTAGCCTGTCCGAACAGTATGAAGGAGCCGGTTTTTTCCTTCCTTTTTTATTTTTTTCTTCTCCTTTTAAACCTCCCGCTGTTTGTTGCTGTTTGATGTAAGGAACTTGCGTGTGTGTGTGTACATGGTTTGCAAACAAACCAGTTTCCGATCGTCACCACCGATCGTCGTTAGAATATTGCGCGCGCACTGGTAGAATATCACGATTTCCTTACCCTTTTCTACTCTCGCTTCCCTTTTGCGGAAGACACCAACCAACCAACGATATTCAACTTCCAGTTACGCCATCTTCAAGGATCATCACGCCTGAGCTAAACCGTTCGAAACGACGGGATGTAACGGCTAGGCCAAGATTACATACGCTTTAACAAAAACAACAAACTTCTCTACAAATCCCGTTGCGATAGTGAAGTTCACCGGCGAGAATGTCGCCCAAGGGACACCACAGTGAGGTGATCGTGCAACAAACAAAACCCTATCCCTTGGTAACGCTCAACGATCACAAACAATGTAACCAACGAGGGTTTGCTCTGTTGTTGTGGATAGCAAAGGGAAACATTCGCGGGACCTTTTGGCGTAGGTCTAGAAGAACCAGAAGTGCTCAGAAATGATGTCAAATGCGTTGTCTCGGTGCATAAAACCATTCACATACATCGAAACAGCGAAATAGCACACGACCTGTACCGCCTTCCATGGTGACCGGTGTCGATATAGGCCAATGGGCAGGGAAGACTCATCAATAAGGGGATGTAATTACCTCCCCGTTTATCGTAAGTATCCCTACATTCAAAGCGACACAGTAAGATCGCGTGTCGGAAGGCTCACAAATCCATCCACCCGGACCCGGCGAGTGATACGAGGATTAATGGTTTAAAACCCCTTGCGTCAGGTTACCAGATGCGTCGGATTGATTGGTTAGCAAATTATCAGCTACTCGATGAGTTAATACCGTCCTGATAGTTTCGCTCCCTGTCTCAAAACCTCACCACCACGGTTGCCATAAAATCCGTCCGTCCGTTACGATGTTTGCATAATTATTGGACGAACCCTTCGGGTAATGTGTTGTGTGCGTGCTGTAAAGTAGCTGTACTCTCATAAAAGTCGCTGAAAAGCCTTAACTGTGACGATGGTTCTTGGTTAGCTTGTTTATTTGCGAGATAAAAAGGGATGTTTTACGATGCGTGTTTGATGTGATCTTATTGCATTATGATTTATGATGAAGACGGAACAATAACTTGGAAAGATGTTGGAGAGATCTCGGCGAAATGCTGTAGTTTCAGCTATAATCGTAAAACATGTACTTTTATCTCGTCTATTATTTGTTTGTTATTAAATTAAAAAAGTACTTCACATTTGCGTAAAGTTTTCTGTCAAAATGACGTTTCTTAAGGCACCATTTTGAAGTATAAATTGCATCAATTCCATGTCGTCCAAACAATCCTCTTTCATTTTACGTATCCTCTTCTGTGGCCAGTTCTAGCCACGTTCTCTTTCGCACAGTAGAAACAACTCACCGTGATGGTAGCAACACCATCATACCCACCGTTCGGTTCTTCTGCGATTCCTCTCCTCTCTTTCCGCACTGAGAACCGTACCCGGGTTGGGGAGGCAAGTGTTTGTGATTATAATAATAAAATATTTACACTTGTACCACACTGCCCGAGCGGCCTATTGCATAACATCAGGCACTTGCACAAGCCACACATGCACATCGCGGCATCCAAACGATAATGGAGACTGCAACGATGGCTTCAGCGCGAACCATAAATTAACCATCCGTTTCAATTGGGACCCTTTCGTGGGTCAGCGGCATGCGAGTGGTGGTACGGCGATGGCAACAGGGGACAGGCACGGCACATTAGAACGAGTTGGGCCTGGTGGAGGTGTCGCTAGCTGTGGTCCCGCACATGCTAATGCACATGCACGTACACACGTCTGCAAGATCGCTTCTCCCCGTTTTACACCCCGACCCTTTTTGCCATCCCCACAACCGCCAGTTGCATTTAGTGCACTTGTGGAGTAGTTTCTTGTTTTCTTTCTACTTTCAGGCCTAGAAAACTGCTCTTGGCCCTTCTTCTCGCTGCCTCCCATCCTTCCACACTGCTTGCTCTCTAAATCTCGATCTCTCTCTCTCGCGCACACGCTAAAGTCTCGATTCCTGGCAGCATGATCGCGAGTGCATCGGCAATGGTTTCCGTAAACAAATCGTATTCTCCCCTTACTGCACCATTCCAACACCGACGCTTTTACAACGGGCGACACGCGATACGCGATCGAACGATGCGTACTGACCCCGACTTGCATACGCAATGCACGAACGGCTTGGCCATATCTTGCCTACCAACTGGAGCCGGAGCTATTTTCGGAGCGCGCTTGAACTTCAAACTCAAACACGCTTTGTGAGTTCCGCGAAGGAATACGGTCGGCGATGGCGCTTATCATGTTTCACGATAGCGTTTCAGTATTTGAGCCTGATCGTTTCGTTTGCCGGGTGCCGCTTATCGGGTTAGCCACACCTAACCATTTTTTGGTTCTTTCGGAGGCAAGGAGAATTGAAGATATCTTGGCGTTTGGTTCCAGAGCGGCGTTGATGGTAATTTGAATTGATCGCAAAGGGTGTACGTGCGGTAGGATTGAACTCTTTCGATCGATAATTTTATGATTCCAATGAAATGCTTTTTGATGTTTTGTATGCAGCGGGAGAATTCTGACAAGCGGAATTCTTCGATATTAAAAGCAGATAGCATTAGGGTGCAGCCATTTATCAAGCGCAAGACATATAGATCAAAAGCAGATAATAATTTTACCATTGAAAATCATTACTTTCAGGATTTACGTCGGTAGAACCGACATGCTTTTCGAGATGTTATTTAGGGTTGCAAGTTTTGGCTGGCAACACTGCTGCTGGCAAAATGTATTCCAACAACTAGCATTGCTCTGATCTCAATAGTTTTGTTGAATATGCCAACTCGATCTTCAGTACAATTTAAGAACTCGCTGAAAGAGTCAATTATATGCTCAAATAGAACAAAAATTTGTTTTATGATGGTTCTTGTAGCGTCACAGTCTGAAATAAAAAAAAAAAACTCGTTGAACTTATTCAATGATATCCTCGAAAACCCTGTATCGCTCATTTGAAGACTGGGATCATATCCTTAAGTGATTTTTGGTCTGATTTTTCTGGATTTCCTCGGCTTTATTTATATGAAGTAGGATAGTCAGTCCAACGTTTGAGGATACGGACAGAATGAGATTTGATACCCGATCCTGTTGTGTAGCGATCATCAGCTCTACCATGTATACCAACGGTCCATCCGAATAAACCAAGTCAAATAGATAAAAACGTAGACAGTGTTGTATAAACAAATAAAAAACCCTGTGCAATAAACTCATAATGTCTTACAAATACCTACGACGAACATGAATTATGTATGTGTTTAGGGCACAATCGATATGTGCGGTCGGGCGCATTAATTCTTTCCGCAGCTTCTCTGCGGCAAACTTTAACCTTTTATTTATGACTGATTATTCTACACTCATCATGATCCACTTTGTGCCCCGTACTGCTGCATGTTTTTCCATTCCAACCTGTAACCTGTTTACATGTACCACCCAACTAACCGGGGCACTGTAATTTTTCCGATCATTAAGCCAACCTTGACAATAGCAAACAATTCTAGTCCGTGTGTTTCTTTTACCATTCTGTATGCTGTTTAATTTTTCCTATGCTTTTATCCGGTTACCCTCCTCCAGATGGAGTGCACCAGTAATGCACTCGCGCTGTGTAATCATTCCGGTCTCCAGATCACTCACGTATCGATCGATTCGTCTCCGTTCGTGTTCACAAACCCCGTGTCTCTTTCGGAATAGGGGACGACGACAAACGTGCACATATTAATAAAAATTTTATGCTGCAATATTACTACCCCGGCCACATGTCACGGTCGCCCCAGCACCTGGGAGTGGAGTAATTTCGCGCGACAGTTGAGGCGTGAGCTTATGCTTACGGTTCGCGCCAGGTGGACGTGGGTCTTTAGGTTTGATTTGAAGAGGAACTTAGTAAAACACAGAAAAAACCCTCATCTGAACAGGTATCGAACAGAATCTTGGCAGCAGCCGTGTGTAAACCGTGATGGTTATGCATCGCGAAAGATCGCACGATCGTACACCAAGGCGCAACAGGGGCAAAGCGGGGTAGAATGGTTATACGAACAAAATGGCTTTAAATAAACATGATATTGCGAACCACTTTGCGAGCTACCGGGCTAAGAGCAGAGGGCAAAAGATGATTATCGTTTTGCACCAGGCGTGGTGTGTGTGTGTGGTGAAGCGCGTGGAAGACGAAAAATGACACTAGATAAATAACAATGAATGCACATATCATTTAATGATCGTTCAAATTGCCCCCCAGCGGTCCGATCGGTACACCCGAAGGATACCCGCGTTTGATGGTGAGCGATGAGTTGCAGATTAATGCAAGAACCAACTCGACGAATGCAACAAGAAAGCCGCCTAAGATGGGAAGCGTGAGCATGATTATTGTAACAAAAAAAAAACAACCCGTTGACCACCAGCACATAGCCACACATCGACACTTGTGTTCTGTTTGAAAAGCATGAAAATTACTACAACCCCCTCCGGACCACGTGTGGATGTTTTATTCTATGTTTCTTTCTTCTACATCACGGCATCGATCGTCCGCGATCGCAGCGATGTTTGTGCTGCACTACTGCGGTGGCTCTTAAGAAATGGTTCGCTATGCAGCAAGTCCACTCTTTTGACACTTTGATGAATTAAAAAACGAATCTCCCCTCTCCTCCCACCCTCCATTCAACTTCCCCGGAGGTCGGTTTTTAACAGTTGCATTTTTTGTGTCTAGTTGGAGCATCCTATGCTGCGACACACTAATGGTAAATGGTATTGCATGCACAGGCACCAGCGAAAAAAAAACCTCTCATTGAACCAACTAAAATGGGGTTGACATGTTGTTGGGGTGCTTGGTATACGCTCGTCAACGATTTGCAGCTCGTTTGAAGTGCAAACGGTGCTGAGCTTTAATGATAATGTGTCAACAGGTACGGAACAAGACGTTCACGTGCGGTGAAACAATTAAATGCATCTACTGTGACCGTCAAGAGGGGCACGGCACGGTCGTTTGACATTGGTCCAATTGCAGATTTTTATTGCACCCAGCTAAGGTAACATTAGCGGTAATGGAGGAGTGCATATAATATAATTTCAACTCGATTGTTAATTTGTTATATGGAAAATGTTTTAGATTATAAATAATTTATCCTTTCTCAAGAGTTTCAATTTTGAAGAACTCTTATTACTTCATAGCCATTTTTAAAACTTTATTTTCAACTTGAATTATTTATTACCATAAATTAGGTTTCATAAGCCAATGGGTGAATGCATTAAGGCAAGAGTTGATGGAAAAAAGCTCAAAAATATGGTTTTTAATTGAATTGAATTACCTATTGAATTACCAGGATTTTCATGGACAAGTACAGGTAGTCCCCGAGATGCACTATTATAGCGGACCGTGGAGATACCCATAAAGCTCGCGCTTTCCAAATTTTCGCTAATGTCGAATCCTAGAGCAATACTGTTTCATACTGACAGCTATTGAATCAAGTTCCTTTTTTGTTCTTAAAGTATTCCGCTTTTTAGGTGAATTTTTAAAAAAATACCCTGATCAATCGTTGAATTGTTTTAGAAGACATTTCCAACCAAATTTTAAATTATTTGCTTAAATTTTTGTATTATAAAATCACAGAGCTGTCTATCCGTCTTTGGAGGTACTTGGGAGTATCTGTATACACATTGAAGAATGGATAAAAATATGAAAAATAAACACCAAAATGTTGAAGAGTAGCATGGCAATAGTGTAGAAAAGCCAATGTTGCAGTACCCTTTGGACACTTCGTCACAACTCTACAAAATTCTTATGTTTTGAAAATTTTAATTAAAAACAAAATGCTAAACTTTTATAAAAATGGAAATGTAACTTTTGCCTGATAATTTGAAAGTATTTTGAAAAATCTTCTAGAAATTCAAGATGTACCTATATTAGGTTAGCCTTTAGTCTTCAAATTCAAATTTATTATTACTGAATCTTTAAGCTCCGAGAAAATCTAATACTAAAACTAATCTCAAACTATTCCAACTAATATAACTTCTAGAGAAAAATCCTTTTGCATCGTTCTTAGTTTATTGTTGTTTTCGTCATATGCAACAATTAAACGAGAACCTGTCATGTTGATGTGGAGTAGCAAGTGGTATACATTAGCACATCTGCTAACATCATGCAACTGCTAAGTAATGTAATAAAAAATACCACAAATAACCTCCCGACGTCGAGCGATTGTAATCACAAATGATGAAGCGATGCACCCAAGGGTAGCAGCGAACGAATCGATCGAAGGGATGCAAGATGTAAGACGGTGGTAAGAAGCAAAGCAACATAAACGTCGACCAGTGGTAGCATAAAATCAAAGACCGTCGTCAACCTTCGCGGTCGAGTTTTGATGCATGTAGCATAGCATCTCGCTGCCAGCTGCCAGAAGATGCAGTGTGGATCCACACGATCCACATGGAGGCATAATAGAAAAAAAACGATTGAAACCCAACGCACATTACTAACCGATCACAAATTACCGACAAATACGTGCACTATTTGTGGCCACCGGTGCCGCGTGGTAGCTTTACAGACACTTCGGCACAAAAGCGAGTCGAGTCGCGAAAAGTAGCCCAGGAAATACCCGCGCACCGCGCATATCGTGTAACGGCCGGCGTACGCTGCTAACCTTGAAGCTGCCGTTGCCTGATTGCATAAGAGACCGAGCCGCTCGAACAAACCGATCGAGCGACAAGCGACGGTGTTCCGTATGCCACCCGAGCCGCGCATCGGGTGCAGTCAGATTCATTAGACGCGCAGGCTCTCGCTAACATGTCCGTCGTCCATCGAATGCAACTTTATTTGCCGTCCCGCGCGGATCACCCTTCCTTTGTGCATCCTTACGGTGTCCGCTTGATCCAACGCTAACCTTTGCTCTCCTTCTATCTCTTTCCTTCTGTCGCCTTCTCCCCATATCATATGATGCCTCCCTCACTTTTATTGGGACGCTTGTCGGGGTGGTTGGGATTTGCAGTAAATGAATTATTCTAAGTGCACATGTGCAATTATTCACTGCTCGACGTTCTATTCACCGATCAATTGTTGCCCATCACAGTTGTCTTCGGCTACACTTCACACACACACACGTGGTTCGGGGGCCCTTCCCATCCGCTGACCGTCTGGTAGGCTAGCAATTCAACTCCAGGCGCCTGATGCCGTCGACTTCGGTGCGCTAATAATAACGACGACAATGGCGTCAAAAAGCCACGACATAAAAGTGGTCACATATGCAAATGCAAAGCGGGATGTGCTGTACTTTGCCGATTCCATCTCGATCGAAGGCAATGCAAATGTTTTTTTTTATTACCGATTTCCGAACTTAACTCCCTTGTCCAATTGCAGCAAATAATGAAGTGGTGAGCATTTGTTGATAAGGAAGAGAATTTTGTGTTTTAAAATCTTCAACTTTTTTGTCATTTACAAAGTTTTATATCAAGCAAAATTCTTCTTGAATATGTTCATTTACAAGAATTTCCAAAGAAATTTCCATCCAACTCTCAAGTCTACCACGTGACAGGTAGGAAACATTTGAAATGGAAATTCATCTCTTAAATGCAAGATTAAAGAAACAATTTATGCAACCTTGCAAAAACAGAATGAAGATGCGTTTACGGACGAGATAGAGAGCGTGTGTTCTTCATTGAGAAAATCAATGTCACGCTGGAAAGACAATGTTGAACGATTCGCTCCGGAAACGAAAATCCGATAATCACAAGCAACAATTAAAGACAGGAAATGTTCGTCTCAGGTATGTGATTGTTTAGACTGCATTTTACTAAACCGCTGAGGCTTATTTTACATGCGTTTAGAATTTACATTCGCTGCTAAATGTATGCATCATCAATAGAGATGTGTATCGAGAAGGTTCCCTTCGATGCAATTGAACGCCCTTCGCTTCTGGGTTTTGTTTCTTCTCAGAGAAAGAACCTTCCCTACTAGAACATGATTTAATTCCTACTAGGTCCCCCGTTTCGTTTGCAATCCGTAATTGGCCCTAATTCGTCCGTCAGTCCATTGCTGCCAAGTGAAGTTGCCGAGTTACTCGCATGAAAAAAGGGGTTTCACACTCCACGCAAAAGGATGTTCCCAGCAAGATGAGGACAGTATGTGAGAGTACTAGTGTAACCTCTTCTCTATGCCTTGTCTGTCCCCCCCCCCCCCCCCCTATTTTCCAAACATGATTGCAAATCGTTTGCAAACGTTAATCCAATCAACGTTCATTTAGCCGATCTGTGATGCTCTGTGTATACACGGCGTAACTCTCGGTTTTTTTTCTTCCTCCTATTTGGAGTACACTTTCGGGAAACGTGGCCTATTTTTCTCCTTTTGCACTGTAGATGGAAAAATTGGCTATCTGTCCTTTTGACCACCCGTCCCCAGCAGGGAGGAAGATCGCAATTAGTCAATTAACGTTCGCATAAACTCTTTCCCCCCACGGTTTGACCAAAAGGGCATAAAATCAACAAACCGAGCTCGAAACGTTCAAGTGCAAAATGCTGAAGTTCACAACACACTTTTATCAAGAGTTTGGTTTCCCGATGCTGCCCGGTAATGGAAGGGTGACGATGATAGTAATGAATGAGTGCACATGCAATATTGCACTGTACATGCTGCTGAATGGTGGTCCAACAATATCGTTGACGTTAACAACGGATTGTGGCTGCCGTTTCGGTGTCGATCCTGCGTCAATTAGTGTCTTCCATTCCAAGGACATCGTTTGACGGCGTTGTCCGTATGGTAAATGTGTGCTTTTCGCTTAATGACGATAGCCTAACGTGATTACTAATGATTCGTGTGCAAATGAGTGTAATGTTTTCCCACTGTTTGATGTACTACCACGTATCGAAAGGGGCAGAATGATTGACAGAGGCGTGCTAGAATAGGTGTGATTGATCGAGCATGAGAATCGTTCAGCAATTGATCATACGAGCTCTGTGTTTCTCTCTGTCTTAGCTTCAATTCTGAGAAGAGTTAAGTTGATAAAGTAAATGATTAAATGTGCAATGTAATGCATCTTTTTTTCTTCTTCTAACAAAATAAAAGATTTTTATTTTAATGATTAACATTATTTTTATATCGTGTCAGTATCCCAGCTTCCAATATGGAGTCGTTAGATGAGTCATAAAATAAATTGCCTACCGTAACCGTATCGCAAAAAGCACACCATCACAAAACGTCTAAAGATTAGTCACCCTTAAATATGTTCGCTGTTAGCTTTCCAGGAATTCTATCTACTGTCTGGATGTCTGGATTCGGTAAGATACCTTTGCCGTACTATTATCTTTTGTTCCGTTGGGCCCTTTTGTGGCAAATGCAGGTGGCTGAAACTTGCGCCAAACGGTTTAGCTTAGTGGTTTCGTTTAACTAAGGAAACATAAAACTAAAGTTAATTCTGAGACGAAACAATCCCTCGGGGAATGTTTTGATTTCTTTTTTCGGGATGGTACATTTTTCGCATTTTGATTTTGAACGTCCTGGCGAGCCACTGGACGCCAATAAAATGGGAATCAGAATCGTTTTCTACTGGCGTGCTCATTGGTTTCCTATGGAACATAATCTGGCCTGATGGTACGCCTCCGAAATACCATTGTAATCGCTCGCGAAACCCTTTTTTACCGCGGGCAGACATATAAAAGCGCATCTAGAATGGAAAAAGCTAAGCATGGACCTTCCAGGAACATGTTGTTCTATAATTCGATCTTTAAAATTTTATTCCATTTTCGAAAAGTCATAATCTTTAAGCTGATGCTGTTCGACGTCTTTAAAATCTTCTGCCGTATACGACGAGAATTTCTTATTTTGCACAATTTCTTGACTTAAAACTCGTTATACTTTAAGAGATGTTATATCTTTTCACATTCCAAAACGTATTGTGTTCAACATGTTCAACATAAAATTGACAAAAAACTCATTAAAGTTTTGTAATAAAATTGTTCCAAAGCATTAAAGCATAAATCATGCTTATACAAACCATAAAGAACATTTCAGCTTAAAGGGGAAAATATTCGTTCTGTTTGAAAAGCGAACCCCAGTTTGACCTCCACAACTGTGGTTCATAGGGTGATCAGAAATATTGTCCAAAAATAAAAATAAAACTTCACCATGCAAAGCAATTTGAAGCGTTGTTAGCTCATTAGGGGATGTTATTTCAAAAAGGCGAGACGAACGGAGCATTTTTTTATTTTCAATTATTATTATAATTTTGTACTCCAAAACTCACGTATCAGCTTAGGCTCCGAAAGCATATCTCGCAAAACAGACGCAACACGTGAAGATGCGAATGATTTTGATGGTCAGTAATAACAAAGATTATTGCACCGGTCATTACCATTCCAGCAAATTCGGTTCTGTGCCATTCGTGATGAATCGCTAAAGCCTTTTGCCAGCGATATATTCGCACAGCTTGATCACACCCGTTCCGGCGATGATCGTTCCGTTCAGTTTCGCCACAGGTTGTGGCTTTTGGGGTTCTTGCTTCTTTTTTTTGTTTCTACTGCTGCATCGTCTGACAGACGATAGGTTCCATCCACTGACCGGGGCCCAGTCGGCGTTTTATTGCCTTGTTTACACCCTTTCGTATATATAGCTATACCATCGTGGATTAATAACAATAAATAAGCACGACTGAAGGTACACAAAAGCAAACGCAAAAGGAATAAAAATAAAAATCTTAAAAACGATCACACACGCACATGAACAAAAAACCGCAACCTGAGAATGGCAGCATTATTTGTGCCCACACGAACCAAAGCTGAAATCTCATTTAGCTACCGGTTTGTGATAGTTTTCGGTGAACCCTACAGCACCCGCCAAAAAAACCCGAAGCGAGAAGACAAATTTAACGACGAACGATTTCGATGCGCATCAGACGAGGAACCCTGACCATCGCGGTTAGCGGATAAGGTGCCAAATAAATCTTTACCTCAAAAGCTAACGCTCCCTTCGGGGGGATATTGGGTGCTGGTACGTTGGTGCATCATACCGATTCGTTGTGGTTTTGCTTGTGGTTGCTTTATTTTTTTTTTTGGGCTCCAAAACGGTGGCATCAGAAGCTTCCATGGGTGTGCATTTGTTATGCTTCATTTAGTAGCCGTATTTTGGTTTGCTTTTGAATATTCGTGAAAATAGTTTATGCTCTTTCTTGCTTTATCGTTTAACGAGCACATTATTCTTTTGGTACAACATTTTGGTTTTTATGAAAAGGGGCTTTTTTTTCTTCTATAGTTGGCTTTCTCATTGAGGGGAACAACACAAAAACGTACTTGCGTATCATTAGTTCATCTGAGTAAAGTTCGATACAGTTTTCATAATTAAGATTCTTTTTTATCATTACAAAAAACCACACATATACATAAATTGCATCAAATAGCTTCCATCAATCCGGTTTTAATAAGTTCTGTATCTTCGTGCCGATAATGACACCCTTTCATCAATATCCCACACAGCAAAAGGACGTGATACCTTCTTTCTTTTTTTTGTGCGTCAAACAATGTTGCACTTTTGGACAATGACCAATGGTCTGCAGAAGAAAAGAGCTTTAAAAAACAGCTCCATCCAACCATCTACAGTCAACATCAATTCAGTAGCTTCAAAATAAAAAAAAAAAACTGCGTAACAACTCAGAAAACGTGTTCCTCCCCCGAAACAGATGGGCCACCGAATTCAAACCTAATGCATATGCCTGCAGCCGTAACAGAAACGTGACGGTGCACCAAGCAGCAGGATTAATATTGGCCAGCGTGTGCTTTGGCCGATTAGCTGCACCAGTTCGGTAGCCCCGTTCGGTCAGCGTAATGCACGAAGATCGCGCAAACGTACCGCTTGGAGCTCTGTTCTCTTCTTTACCCCGTGCTTTACTACCCGGCTCCCGTCCCCCCACGGGTCGATGACTTTGGTTGTGCTGAACGGTAGTTCTGTGTGGTTGCTTGAGGCTTTTCTCTCCTTTAAATGGGATTTAAATCTTCTTCACCAGGGAGGGCCTTTCTTTTTCCACCCCGTGGTTTGCCCTTTTACCTATCCACCAACGCTGGTTTGAGACGTAAATTGGAGAAATAAGAATTGAGCAATCGATTACGCTTCGGTAGCCAAACCGCACACACAGACACACATGTACCAGGGGGCCCCTTTACACTCCAAAGCGCGTGAGGAAAGACGCTGAGCTGCGTGACTCTCGTCAGGGTTTTTTTTGGAGTGTGGATAAGGGTGTAGTGGATGCAAGCCAAGACGAAACAGGCAAAGAACAATAAATCCATTTTGGAAGCTGCAATAAACCCTTCGATGGAAAGAAAGCTCCATCGCAAGACGATTTCAGATTGACGTACCCTGTCCAACATCCCCAACATCCATCCTTCGTACCGTCGCGCGATAATACATTGGGGATGAGCCATGGAAGAACAAGACGAACAGAATCGCGCGCCCATACACGCCATACGATCATCATGCTTGTGGTTTCGTTGCTTGCCCGATCGTTGAAATCTGCGCTCGTACTTTCGCGGCCGCTGAAGGGTATGTAACGGGAAGCGGGTTGCGTGGCAAAACAAATGATCGCTCGCAAGAACCGGGAACGAACGCAGAACACCTGGGCCCGGTTTCAACGACCCCAAAAACCCGGGTGGACAAACAAAGAAGAACGTACACAACACATGTGGGACAGGCGGGAAAGTGGAATGGGGGGATGGGGGGATCGGGTTCTTTCCACACCCTTCGGGTTGGACGTCGTTTATCCGTCCATTTCATCCCACTGCGAACGCTTGTGCAGCAAACCACGCTTGTAGCAGCATCTCATCTCACGCGGTGAACATCTCACGATCGCATCTCACTGCATGTGCAGGCTACCGTCAGTCGGGAGGCTCACACTCAGTGGAGTTGTTTGTTGTTAGGGGTAGATTTTGAGCGGGAACTTACAATCGTCCTTTCCGGTCTGTTCATATCATCCCGCGCAACAAACGTGCTGTTGTGGTTTGAAAAGTAAACAAAAAACTAACTTACGTGCGAGCCAGAATCTCATCTTAACACTTGCACACGATATTATAAACGAATGAACTGTTCATTTTATTCACTTTTCGTTCATTTTTCGTTTTGGCGCAATTTTAAAGTATTTTTTTTTTCAAAATGTGCGTCTTGATCTCCCTTTTTTCTTTTTTACCACGATTTCTCAATTCAAAGTTGTTTTGGTTCTCGTTTTGTTTTCATCCAGCATTTCACCGCTTCGTTTCTTTCTCGATGATCTCCTCTTCTGGTCTTCTCCACACCTGCTCCAAGTGATATTTTATATAAATGCACAAACACACATACGCGTTCACAATTCGAGAAAAACTCACTAACACCAGAAGTGTTCAGATTGTCTGAAAATCTGGCCCAAGAATTATTCTGTCCACGTTACACAACGTACCGTTTCCCCTTCGTCCTGCGTTCCATCCTTTCCGCTTACTTCCATCATATCTGTCCTGATCCATAATTACAATCGTACTTTCTTTTTTATCCTTTCTTTTCACCTCTTTCCCTCGTTTCCTTTTGCCATCTTTCATTTGATCGAGCTCGTTTTACGTTTTTTACGTTTTTGTTTTGTTCTGTAGTTTCGCTCCGTACCACAATGTGTCTCTTCTTATTGCTTTCAAGCTCTTCTTCTTTACGTTGGGTTTCCCTGCATCGTACACAGGGCTACACGCAAGTGCATGCACACAACGCGTTTTTATCTTTTCATTTTTTTCTACTACGACTATATACTTCTATACTTCTACTACGACGATTAAGAATCCATGGTACAGACGCACAGGTCAACACCAGCCACACGAACACACTAAAAATCAGGTTCTCTCCTTTGCATCCCATCCGTTGCTTCGTGCGCCTCCCTCACCGGTCACCTGCCCATCGTTGTCAGCCCCTTAGCAGCTTTTTATTTATTTATCGCTTTTATTTATTTATTATTCACGCTTTTCTTCATTCTGGACGTCCGTGGACGACGTAGAAGCGCGCCGTTTTTCGTGCGTGTATCTGTGTTGGGTCACATTTTCAGGATTGCGTTTGGATGATGATGGTGTGCGCGCTGGTCAAACTGGGAGACTATCACCCAAAACCTCGCAACTGGACTGGGATGCACTTTTGGGTGCGAACTGCACCGCACACACAGTGGGGGAAATGGCGTGGTGGAAACGGACACGATGTGACGCGATGTGGCCAGTGAACGGATTTCTGTTTTTGTTTACAATCGAGCCCTGTTTCTTGTTGCTCGATTTTCTTCATCCGTTCTATGCTGCACTTTACTCTCTCCCGGTTTTGTTGTCCGTTTTCTAGTTCTTTTTTGCTTTTCTCCATCCGCCGGGCCGGTAACGCTTCATCGGTTACGATTTTTCCTTAATGCTTTTTTTTTCTTCATTTTTAACCTTTTTTTTCTTGTTCCTCTTGCCCTGTTGTTGATGATGAAACCAGCAATCGTTCGTTGTTTGTTCGCTGCTGCCACACTCTCGTCTGTTCTGATGCTACGTTTTTGCCGTTCGTTCGCTTTACGGCACTGTACCTTCACCGTACGGTTCTAGATGCGCGACTGTCCGAAAGGGGCCTGTCATTCGATCGTACCAAAGACGAGATCACATTGTGGGTCTCGCTGCTTGTTTGTCTCTGACGCATCGTCCATTTCCGAAGTTGTCATTCTCTGCCAGTCTTGCTACTCTACTTTCTTTTTGTAGTTTTTACTTTTCTTTTATTCTAAGCGAATCTTGTCTCAAGCATGGATTTCGGGTTCTTAATTCTAGTTTTTTTCTTGCTTAGTTACCTCTAAAACTTCAATCTTCCATCATTGTTAGCATGTATTTACGGCTTAGGTAGATTATATTAGAGACAGAGCTGTTATCTACACTAGTGTTTTGCCTAATGTGAAGAGTATTTTGTATCATTAGTCAAGACTCTTGAAAGAATCTGGAAATCTCTAAAAGTTCATGAATCTCTGAAGGTTTCGAATCCTGAAGGTTTCTTGGGAAACGTAGCGTTGAAATTATCTTTTCCTTTTACTCTAGTTTCTTCAATCGAAGACTAGCAATTGAACAAATTCAAGCAGCTAAAATATTCAAAGAAACATTAAATATATTAATGTTACAAGATTGAAGTAATGTTGAGATCTTGATATTTTACTTTTCTTTATGCAGTAGAAACATTTTCTATAAAATATTTTTGTAATAAAATGCTTAATAAGTTAATCAAATTGAGCTATAGTGAAAGGTTCCAAGGTTCCTGCTTCTGGTGTTTATTATCCTGAGTATTACATCTTCTGAAATGATCCTCCTAAGCATCAAATTTAGTGTTCAAGTTTATGACATGTGCGTATTAATATCAGTTTTACTGCTAACCCATCCAACGCAACGATGCATCTGCAGAGCATTTGTTTTTTCTTTCCCTTGCTGCGAGACATACTCGAACGCAGCCACGCGCACTTTGTTTGTGTACGTATTGGGAGCGTCTTTTCTTATTTTCTCCACGTGCACTTCATGCAATCAACCTTCTAACAACCATCGCCAGCGTCATCCCGAGAGTACAACGACTTTTCGATTCCTTTCCTTTACTCTTTTACTTGATACCCATCTGGTATGGTTTTGTGTTTTTTATATGTTTTTGTTTTCCAGCCTTTGGCCACGGATTGGAAGTTTTTGGCGCGCTTTTCTCGTGGTGCGTTTCGGTTAGAGACGAAAGAAGAGTTCTACTTGCTTTGAGTCGATTTTGATGTAGTTTGTTTTTTAATACATTTTTACATTATTTAGTAACTCGTTTAAATTAAAATACGCCCCAATCCTACGCATGTTTTGTAGCATAAGAAGCGATTTATCGATGCAAGTTCCACAAGCGTTACCATCGATACATTGTTCGTAGTGTGCAGCAAGCGTTATCGAAACGGGTTTAACCTACCTTCTTTTATTTATTTTTTTTATTTTTTGATATCAAAATCCGTTCCGTTGCCCACTCGGAAATTGTCCTTCTTGTGGGCTGCACAGGCAACCACAACAACAACAAAAATCCTACAACCCTCCCCTGAACCGTGGTGCGAAGGCGTCACACAAGATAAGTAGGCCACACCATGGAACTGGTTTTTCTTTCACCCTTCCTCGCTCCAAACAGCCCCCAGAACGCTTGCGGCCATTTTTCCGTCACCATGTTCTTGTGTGTTCTGCTTGTGGCTCCAAATGGTACCCCCGTGACACACCGGGAGTGCATTGACACGGGAGTGAACGAGTTCTTGATTGCAGCTACCGTATGCAGCTCGCGTCAGGCTGGCAGGACGTACAGGATGAATCTTGGGCCGTCGGTTTTCTTTTCCTTTTTTTTGTTAGCCGTGTTTTCATATTCAAATGAGGTGAACCATATCAGCCGCCCGTGTCGGGTTTCGGTTTTTTTTACCGGTGTTGACCTCTGGCGTGGCCCTGTTTTCCTTTATTCACCCCCAACCCCCTAACCACCCCTTTAGCTAATGTTTTGTTGTGGTGCTTTTACTTCGTCCATTCGCGCGCGTTCCCATCGGGAAGGAAATGGATGGATGTTTCCGTGGTGATAGAGAGAAGAAAAAAAATTAAAAAACGGTCCCAAATCCTTGCAACCGTAGCTCTGAAGCCCTCACTCCCTCGCTGGACGATGGAAGCGATGGAAAATACAAATGAAGCATAATCCGTGCATCGGAGGACAGCGCGAGTAGCTGTCCGTATAATAAATGTTTTATTTTCATTCCTTCTGCACCATGGTTTGGTTTTTGATCCATTATGCTTTCATATTCGTCTTCGTGGCAGGATTTGGTTAACCGTTGCGATAAATCATTCGATGCAGTTGAGTTGAAAATGAACCTGTACCCCCCATTTATTCGCAGCAGCTTTATAAGCTGTGATTGTAATAAAAAAGTGGACAATCAATCCATGGCATTTCGTATGCGGAATTCATGGATGATAAATTTACTTTCATATATTTAATCCATTTACTTTCAAAATATAGCAGAAGTCAATTTGAGTAATTTAGTTCCCATTAAACTTTTTTTTTTGTGCGAGATATTTTATTTTACCAACACATGATTTTCCATCACCTTTATCCACCCACTTCTGTTGCGTTCTGGTTCAGAAACAGCTCAACTCAAAGCACACAAAGCTTACAAATTACACAGCAAAAAAAAGCAACTACAAACCGGTGGCACGCGTTTTGTTTGAACCCACAATTTAGCGCCCCCTCGATCACTATCGCTTGGACGATAATGTAAATGAGACTTCACATAGAGAAAAAAAAATCTTGTGTTCTCGTGCTCATCGAGAAAAAACGAACCGACACGATCGGGAGAATGATCTCAAACCGATAAGAAAATGTGTAACTAAGTAGCAATCCACTTTGTCCGTGTGTTTTCCCATCCATTTGAGGGCTAATAGGTGATAAATGCGATGGATAAATATAGTCACCAACTGGTTTTGGGAAATTATCGAAACAACAAAAAAAAAAACAATACAAACGAAAACGGTTTGATCTTCTTGGAAATAGAGACACGCGAGCGGAAAAGTTTCAAATAACACACTAACAAAAAAACAACGAAATAACTCCATTCTAGCCGGAAGAACTCATGTAACGAAACACCAAACAAAGTGGGTAACGCGGAAGCTTACGGTGCTGCACGCAGCAGACAGTATGGCACCGTCGTCACTAACCGCGAGCTAAAACAATGCTCCCATTAGCGTGTGAGATCGCGAAGGAAAACCCACCCCCATCCCTAGTCGAAGTGCGGGGGTTTGTTTGAACAAAAAAAAACGCCTCCCCCCGTTCACATATGTGACGTGGATAGAGATACATAGAGGCACAAAAAAATCCCATCCGACGCCTATTAGTCAATCAGCGGTCAATCATGATGTCACACACTGCTTAGGTCTCGGTGTGTGAATTGTGATTCGCCATGTTTTGCCCTTTTTTGTCTTCTACCAACCATCGTGTTGTGCATCGTTTAAATCGTAATCAAGCATACCGGTAGGACTGTTTCTTCGATTCGCAAACAAAACGTTGATGGCGGTGCGGTCGTGCGAAACATCATTATGATTATTGCCACTGACGATCACCCATCCATCGATGATTCCACCGTTTTGCGGATGGAAACACAGACACACACACGTGAGAATTTTAATTATTATCGGTCCCTTTTTCTGCCTTCCCCAACCGTACCTTTGTTGTGCCCTTAAATGGGGAAAAGGGTATGCGCCGCGATGGTGGAATGTTCCTTGTTCGATTCGATATCCTGTTTCTGCTTGGTTTATTATATTACCACACGGCTCGGAAGAGGAGTGTGTGTGTGTGTTTTTTTTTGCTGATTTCATTCAATTTTATATCAAACCAATCGAGACACTCACACAGGACGCTTGGTTTGGTTGAGAAAGGTAACCGTAATTAAAGATCTTTGAATGCGGGTCAGTTCCCCTTTGTATCCCTTTGTGGAGATGCGGGGACTCGTTTTGAGCTAATAATTGCCAACTAATCGATTTATCCTTGAGGTATTTTGTGCTTTAATTGTCTTTTTGTGAAAGTTTTTCGTAGTTTGCAGTATAATTTATTGGTTTAAATTTTAAAGTTGAGTCTTAGTAATATTTTTTCTTTAATAACTTATTTTTCAAATTTAATTTTTTTTTTCTTGAGGTTTATGCAAAGGACATCTCTTGTTGATTTATTCTAAGGATATCACTCAGAACTTCCCAAGCATGACCAAGCAAAACTTCTTTCTCAAACTAACGGTTTTAACGGTAACGGTAACGGGTGAGCTTTACTGGTCCAACCCCAGACCCAGACCGTTCTGCTCCATCATTTCCATCAGATCGGTTGCAGCACGATATCTCCGAGGCGCTTGAGTCATTGGGTGAGAATTTTAATTGAACACAGGAAAAGGCTCGATACACGAGATACGATGGTAGGTGGTTGTGCTTTATATAGAGTATCGCTGGACCGCCATATCGTTAGGTCGGGTTGAAGTGCCACTATCGGAAGAAGTGAAGGTACGCAACAAAGGCTTTTGTTACTGGAGCACTTGTGCCCAAAGTACTTCCGGGCTTGGTAGGGGTTCTTTATTGGGAAGTAGCGGTACCTTAGAGTTAGGGTTTGCGATAGGATTGCAGTAACATGAGTCAACTTCAGCAATCGGTTATACCATGTTAGTGAATTGTTGATGTATTTTAAATATTTTTAAAAGAAACAAGTTGTAGCCACCTGTGAGTGGTGATATACAGCTGTGAGTAAGTCAATATTAATTTCTCTCCACTTGTCACTTTGTACATCCTTCACAGATGGTCCTCCAACGCCTCTGTCCCAGTCACCCCCGAGCGCTTCCTGCAGTCCGTTCGCTAACGGAGGCTACTACGGTTCGGGGCAAGTGTTCTTCCCAAGGACGCCCGCGCACACCAACGGTGGACGCAATGGTGCACGTGTGTTCTTCCAGCAGACACCCACTCTTCCGTACACACAGATGCCCCCGTCACAGCCTACACCCGGTTCAGCAACAAGCCATTCCAGTAGCAGCGGTATTAGCAGCTCCCTCGACACACCATCGTGTTCATCCGGTACACCGCACTAGTAAGTACCAAAAGAACTCCAAGAACCAAGAAATCAAAACTACAATAACGGGTTTTTTCGCGTTCGATTTACAGTCACCAAGGTCACCAACTTCAACCGATCCAGTTCAACTGGCAGGATGATGGTGACTCGAGCGAATCGGAAGGATCCACGTCACAGGCAACCTCCTCGTCCGGGTGTAGTCCGCACTGTTTGGGGATGGATGGTGGAGCGAGCAGTTCATTCGGCAGCATCCCATCATCGTCTACCCTCATCAGTCCGTCCTCGTCCGGTGGGACACTGTACGCTGCCGTACCGCCCCATCTCGACTATATGGCGGGCCGCGAACAGTTGCAGGAGTTCCCAGGCAAGATACCGCAGCGCAAACGGAAACCACGCACACCAAAGCCGAAGAAAGCGCGAGTAAGTATAGAGTTGCAAGTTACTAACAAACAGTTTTAATTTTCTGCAATACAAAAATCGACAAAATCTTCAAACAAAACTATGAAAAATCCTTGACGATAGCTGGATGTGGCTTGATTGCAAGAGTCTAGAATGACCTGACTAACTTCAAATGACGGAGTGAAGCTTATTGATCGACGCTTCTTGAGCGAACGATGTCCTGAGGAGAAATGAGTCTCAGAAAAGATAATTTTTGGAAGTCTGACCGAAGTCTGCAAAAAATATTGGAACCAAATACTCATACTCGAAACAGTATTTAAAGAAATTTCAATTTTTCTTCGAATCGCATTACAATCTTTGCTTGAAAAAGTCTAAGCTGAATCATGATCATTCGAGGAGAAAATAAGAATTAAAATCGAAATGCGTCCACTCGTCCAAAAACAGGAACTTATCCTCGTAAAAAAGGAGCTTATTTCGTCCAAAAAGAGGAACTTAATATGATAAATTTAGCCTTCCTTTCCTCCTCAAACTTGTTCATTATCAATCCATATTATCAATAATTTTGACACCAGAACTATCCCGTTCATCGACGAATAACGGTATTTTTTATTTTAAAGCCTTTACATAATGCCAATACAGCTCAGAACGGGTATTAATGAGATTCCAATACACAATTCTCGCTGCATGATGTTAGACGTGTAGAAGAAGAACAAAAAAAAAACATACCGTTTCACCAGTTTTCCGAACTCATGTTTAACTTCCCCCCTCAGGCAAGTGCACCACTCGTTCATGGTTGGCACTCATTATGCCATTATGTTGCTACCCCACGGACAGTGTCGACCATCCGAGAGTGTGCTCCATATTTTCCTCCCTACACATCCTGCGTTTTTTTCCGCCTTCCGCTACCATTTGCACAGTAGCCAGGGACTCTTGCTCCCGAACAATTACTTAACATGTCCACGGAACTGGGCGTCGATGATGGTTTCGTTTATAATTAGCTGGACGCAGCAACAGACTCCTCGCTCTTTCCACCTTCCCCCTTCACATCGTTCCGTGCAGATGTGCCGGTAAACAAGCCGTACCATCGAGGATGCACTTTGTGTTTACGTTAACAGCTTCTGCACGGCCACAGTTCAGGCGACCGCGATGAACTACTCACGGCATTCCCTCATGAGTGGGCCACGGGATGCAAGCGTTATGATCGATGTTGCTTCATTGATGTGAAGACGCGCGCATGTGTGTGTTTATGTACATGGTCACAACGACCCTGCATTGTTGCTTTTTTTTTGTTGTGTTGTATATTTCTATATTCATGCATTTCCTTACCCATCCCCTCGTACAGGGTTACCAGGCGGAATGCTTTATTTTCGTAAATAAACAATTGTCCGGCTACGGTAGAAATGTGGTGTGATGAGTGTTTTGGACGTATTTCTTTACACCATTTTTTAACGCTACTGTACACTTCTGTTGAATGCGGAGCATTTTCAACAACGGTCCCAAAACCACGTCATATGACGTGAAAGCCAATCTCATAATGATGTTCTTTCAAGTTGGTAGTTGGTGGTGCTTTATCCGTTCTCAACATCATCAGTACACAGAAAAGTGATCATGTGATCGCGAGATCGCAGGGCCAGTATTGTTCAGTGTATGATTTTCCGAAAGCGAGAGAAAAACAACTACCTCCCCGTATGGATCAAAACCGTAACGTCAAGAACGATCATGAACCAGCAGCATGATCAGACAGTCGGCCCGGTCGATCATAACCCGGCGATGAAGGGAATATCACTGTTGACCCAGCTTCACAGCAGGGGAGCAAAAATCTCTGTTGTTTATGTTGATCGAGACCAACGAGCAAATGGAGGGGACGCGCGTGTGTTTATTGTTCCGCCCGTGCCCGCGGAACCGGTCGCACGTGCACGTTGCTTCTCGTTGCTTGGGTAATTCGGGTAGCAGCTCACTTTTCCTTAATCTTTCACCCCGATGACACGTGTGTGTGTGCGTGCGTGAGTTGGGCGTGTGGCTGTGACGTGTGTGGGGTGTTATGATTTCCCGATGCGTGCTGAGCAGACCTGGCTATTGATTACAGTCGCACGATGAGGGATTTACTGTGGGAAATTAAGCAAATGAAATGCCTCTCAATCGGATACTACAAACAAAAACACGAAATGATGGGATGCATTTTTTAATTTTTGGATGAAAAAAAAAGGTACAGTGGGAGGCCTGCAAGCGTCCGTTGACCCATCCGTTATGATAGCGGAGACCATGCGCCTCCATCTATATTGTTTAAATCGTGTTTTGTGTATTTCTATCACTCAACAGTACTGTACAGTGGACGGTTAATGATTGTTTGTTTGTGTGGCTGCTGTTTGGGAAAATTGCTTCCAGATGATCGAAAGTGATCGTAATTTTGATCGTGAGTGCAAACAAAGCTGCTAATGCGGACTGTTGCTACGAATGGTTTGAAAAAGATGATTTATTTGTTTGTTTATTGTTTTGTTTCAACATTGCTTTTAATCAATTTCGAATCAAAATTAGAAGAATAAAAAATATAATAAAATTTAAATTAGAGTTTTTCACAAAAGTATCTTTTCGGAAAAATGAAAAATATTAAAATATTCTGTGGTATTTCTACGCTTTACAACTAAAGAGTATTTTTTTCTATCTGAGCATAAAACTACACTTCAAATGATAAAGAACCATATCCATATTACGCGGATATGTATCGGCTACGTGTTCACGCAAATATTTAACGCCGCACGGCGGAATTCATTCGTGGCACGTATTGGATTACAAAATCATATTAACTCGTGTGCAACACTTCGAGCGTAATAAATTGACAGAATAGGCTCTATTTTTGTATTCCCACACAGAGTGACCCACATTTAGTGCGGCTCAGTTCCCTATCTATGCAATATTATTATTTCTGCTCGGAAAAAAAGAACAGAAAACGATATTCCAGTTGTAGAGTATGATCGAATGGCGTTGATAATATGCATCGTGCAGTCGAACACAATCACGTCTCTAACCAGCACGTGTCGCGCAGTGCATTACGGTCTAGGTGTAGACAGTGCGTGTGCAAAATAGATCAGCGCATCCCAATGAAGCTAAAGTGGCGATAAGAAATAAAAAAAAAATCTCCTTCTCTCCTCCTCCTTCACACAATCGGAAGCACGGCAACACGATAAGAACGACTAATAATTGCTTACAAATCGTCATCATCTGTCTGCGGTTACCTGAAGCTGGATATAGGTTACGCGGTGAGCCTATCGTGTTCTCCCTTATCTTAGTTGCAAGCGTTGCAACGATGCAGTCTGTCCCACCCCGCACCGGAGACCTATTAAGCAAGCAGGGGTTAAATTACCGATAATACTTGGCTGCAAGTCATTCAATCCCGCTGCACGCCGGTGCGTGTGGACGGTGTTTGTTTGCACGAATCCTTACATCCAACCTCTTAAATCTCTGCATATGATGTCGTGACCCACATCCAAACAACGCTCCATCTCACCACAAAACAGTGATGGTCAGCGGAATGATTCCCTCAAGGGCCACGAACTGGTGCCACGATTGTTTTTTTTTTCTAAGAAAATTGTATCTACCAGAGCGAATGACTTGGAAAGGTGAGAGAATAAATGGATGAGGTTGAGTAATTAAAAGGAAAGTGCTAGGTGCCTGACATTTCCAGAATAAAGGAGAAGTCATAGAAATGGGATAACAGGTGACCTTATTATGGCATGATTGATCGTTGGATTTGATCTAACCACAATCTTTTACATTTGCTTTTAGCTCCCATTATATTAACAAGCCGTACTTGATCCATATTGAAGGAATTAATTTATTTTATTGGATAAGTTATTATTAATTTGTTGTTTATTAATTTTTTTTTAATATTAAATTTATTGTTTTCCCTCAATTAATTTTTTTTTCATATATTCTTCTCCCTTTCGAAACAGCTCATGGAGCAACCTTTAATGTGGCAAGTGGCTTTTACCGCGGCGGCACTGATCGTACTCGGATGCGGATATCTTGCGGCACGGTGAACCGGATTCAAATGATACCACCTTACCATCGAACGATTCTCCCAGCGTTTGTCCCAAAAAAAAAAAAAAAAACATTGTTCATAGAGCAATGGGGACCCAACCGCGGAAGTACCATAAAGCATCCCATCATCAATCTGCTGGAATATGTACGAAAATTTGCGGAAAAAAACACCATCATCAACACAGCTGTTAGTGTTTCGAACCAGTTTGTTTTTTTTTCTTTATAAATGCTTAGTTATAATGAAATAAGAAATGCATCTTGCATTGAGATAAAGCGTCGATAGACAAGGAAAGCGTTCGGTTAAGAAACTCACACAAATTAGGAACAACGTGATAAAAAGACATAAAATAGTTAACTTTATTCGAGCGCGAATTGTAGAAGCAAAGGATATATAGGAAACGGAAAGCAGAAACAACAAGCAAAAACACTCATATTGGTCTCAACTTGCAAAACGTGCAAGTAATTTAACCAAATAGCGTTAGGAAATATAGCGTTTCTCTCCTTTTTCCCCGGTTTGGGGGCTGCCGCTGTGTATGTCTGTTACACGTTGTTTTTGGTGTGCCTTTTCACCATCATTGCTAGGTCGGAAGTTGTTGCAACTGACACTAAAGTAAAGAGAATTGATCATTGGAAAGCGTCAAAAAGGGGACGTCTTCAAAACGGAAAAGAAAAAAAAATTTGGCCAATATACTCCGATACTCTCAGTCTCTTCATCCCGTCTCTACAGCGTAGCGACGTTCGATCGTTCGGAAAATTTAAATGTTGCATTTTTTGCTGTCCGCATTTGAAGCGCATCCCGCTTCGGAAGAGAAAACTTACCAACTTAATTTACATTCTGCTTACCATGTAGTGTTTAACTGATTTCAATTCTGGGACTAGTGCATAGTGCAACATAAGTAAGGTGGCGGTAACCTGACGAGGGATACGTAGCGTAATATGTGTAGTTTAACCGTTCGTTTGTAAGCTTAGCAGTATTACAGACCGACAGACAGACGAACCTGTGCCGTTTGATATCTCAGATTTCAGCGTTGCATTTCATACACAGGTGTGTAGCACATCACACCGTTGTGTTGCAGTTGTGCATTTGCGTTGCATTGCCGTTCGTCAATGAATTTATTTTAAACACAGCATTGCAGTAGCTTGTTTTTTTTACATTACGTTGGATCTCTTTGTTTGTACTTGTTTAAAACGTTTTTTTCTCAGAACCATAATGGTTCATTAAAGTGAAACAAATATCTCCCCGCTTCTGCCATTTTGAAAGCCTTCCCGTGGGTGGTCGTTTCGCTGTTGGCTTAAACACACCGGATGACTTTTTCTTGCATCTCATATTTTATTTTAGTATACATTTTTTTATTTTATTAAAAAAAATTTTGATCTTCCAAAACGTATCCCTAAAGTTTAAAGTTAAAATATTGATTTTTACTGGAAAAAATAAGTTCATTCGTACCATTTTACGGAAGAACATTATATGATCAAATATTTTGTTTGAAGGTACATAAAATGGAAAACAATTGCGATGGCATCTTCATAGATGTTAGTTCGTTTATTTTAACTTAAACTAAATGAAAACAAGCGCTAGTGACTCAGAAAGCATTTGCCATAGTGACGAACGGAATGGATCGAAATCGAAAAAAGCGATTAGTTTTTACCAACAGATCGTTGCTTCTCGTATAAGCGAGAGCGCTTTTGTCATATCCCTCGAAATGTCCTCGAAATGTAAATCCAGATAATCGTCCCACTGACGGTGATGATAAAACGTGAAGGAACAGTGCCAACGTGTCCCGGACGGAGAATAGTGTAGCAAAGATGGATGTGAATGCAGCAAAAGAAAAATCAACAATTAGTCTAATTTTGTTACTACTAAGAGAACCTTCAAAACGAAACAAAAAGCGATATGCTGTAGCTCACATGATGACGTGCCTTCGGAAAGGCTGTCCAGTGCTTATTGTTACGACTAAGATCTCTAAGCTTAAGCGTGGCGTGAAAGACAGTGAGCGATAATAGCTAAAAGTGTAGCTCGGTGTTTAGTTCAATACGTTACGAAAGTAGACAAGAACGTAATAATAGTTTATAAAGAAACACGCGGAATATAAGGAAAAGCCCACAGCGCAAAAGCTTTAGGAAAGGGTAATAGAAATGTGCAGTTTACAGTGCGATGCAGCTAAAACATCGCACATACACACAACCGCTGTGAATGTCCGTGAGCAGGAACGAAGAGAAAAAAAAATGAGAAGATGAACCAATCCTAGAATCCAAATATTCACGAAAAAGAAATTGTCACTGTGTTAGGTGCCCAAAGATTTTAACTTTTGTTTCGCTTATACTTTTGCTATAATTGTTTTGTTTTGCTAGTGTTTCCATCTTCCCTCGTGTTTGCACTTAGCTGTCGAATACAGTATTTGCTAGCTTTCTGTTTTTTTTTTAATTTTTGTTTTTTTACTTTACTTGCAAGTTTCATTCTTACCCTACTACCTGCTACTAAAGCATGCAATAGACGAAGAAAAATAGCAACTAAAGATTTATGTTAACATGGGCGGAAAGCAAAGACAAGATTTGATCTCAGTATCGGTACTCGATGGAGTTTGTTTTACTAGCGCTTTGGAGCTCGGTTAGGGTTTTTTTTTAAATATGATTTTGGAACAGTTTAGCTACCACTCACGGTAGCGAAATCATCACAAAAACGCAAAACGCATAACGCATAGTATAATGACAGTGAAATTCATGTCGAGAAGCAAACGGGCCACAACAAAACGAATGCCTGAGGCAGACGGTTCTGTTCCAAACGGAACCGTTTTTGATGATTATTTAATAATTTGCCTCTAAGGAGAATATGTTTCCTTTGCATTACACCAACATGTGCCTAACTCAAGAATTGCACAAGGTAGACGAAGAAGAAAAAATCTGCACGCCTGTACAATTAAAAGTAGATAAATTTTTAACTTTTTGGTTTTTTTTAACAAAAGAAAAACCTGCACAAGAAACACAACAAGAAAGAAGGAATCTTTCTTTTATTAGATGAAAATAAATAGCTAAAAAAGAATACAATTCGAAGACAGAACATATTTCGGAACTTATTCTTTAAATTCAGCTTAGGATACGGGGACCGATACGGCCTACGAACTGGGAAAGAGAGTGAAAGCGAGCGAAAGAGAGAGAGAGAAACAGCTAGAAAAGGAGATGATTTTCGTTCGTTTTAATGTTTCAATCTTTTTACGTTGTGCTTTTGGCGTACAGACAGGGCTGTGATGTAGATTTTTGATCTCATTTTATTATTTTTGTTGGCAAGAAGAAAGAGCACAAGAGGGGATCATGAAGCGAGTAACGACGGTCGCAAAATGATCCCTGCAAAAGGGGGTGACAAAGCAAAATTTCCATCGTGTCAGGTTTCTCGCGAAGTAAAAGAAGAAGAAAAAAAGGGTTATCAGTTTAGAGAAACAAAACCAACAGATACACTAGCAAATAATCGCGCATCCAATTGCAAGGGACGGTTGAAATGGAGGCGCTAGATTAGTCCTCGAGAAATGGTTTGTTTGCGTGCAGCGTTACCGTTGCGAGGCGTATGCCATTTTTTGTAAACTTTTTTTTCTTCTTTGTTTTATTTGTTTGTTTTTAAGACATTTAATTGTAGATCATGTCTAGAGCGCATCGATCCGTGCCGAATAGTGCATTTTTTAAATAGATAATCAAAATACCCAATGAGGTAGAGCAACACTCCGGAACGATCGTTTCGTCCATTATTGGCAAACGATCGTCAAATAAAGCCCGAGGAATCATATACGATTCCCGGTAGAACATTACATAGTGGTAGAAACGTAAAATTTATTTTAAACGTTGGAAACTGTATCTTTCTTGTATGATCGTAAATAAAACATGATGTAATGAAAAGAAAAGGTGATTATAATGTATAATAAGAAATAAATTTATTACGAAGTATCACTTGATTTATTGAATCAAATGAAAAACAAAACATCTTAATGAAATAGTTTAAAAACTGTTTAAATTACATATAAATGTAGAATAATAAATAGTAAACTGAATTAACTATTCGTCCACCACTGTGGTAACTGGAATTGTTTCAAATGAACGTTTCTGCTATCCTCCGATAGAGAGCGCTTATCTCTGTGAAAACGCACTATGGTCAGGATATTTCAAAATTAATTTTCGCGATGATTCAATATTCGACATGGAAATGAACACTTGCTTATCGTTTCATGTGTTAAGCATCAATTTATATGGTTTTTGTTTAAGTATGTTTATGAAATTAAATTTCTTCAATAAAATATTATTCTTACACATTACTTCAAACTTATATTATTGTTAAAACGGTTCGAAACAGCTCTTTGCGTGTTTTAAAACATGATTGCGTACGATTTCCATATGTAACGACTTATTCTAAAGATAAATATCATATTATAATGAAAATAAAACATAAATTTACAAAGTACAAAATATACATTTTGTTCCTCAATAATCCCTTTCAGTTTCATATTTACGCACCCCATGTGTCATTCTGTACGAAATCGACCACTGTGCGCGGTGCCGCAGCTCGTTCGGGCCGAAACGAGATCGGTCTTCTTCCTCTCTCGCTCAATCTGTTGCTGTGCTCCCGAGCGTTCGGACGTGTGTACGCCGTTGTTTTGCACGACTTTTCCGCGTGAGTTTCCGATATTTCCCGCAAGCCGGAAAAACAGGCTTCTTCAGTCGTCATCGGAAACCCGACGTAACGTGTTCGCCAGTGAGGGTGGCTAGTGCAAACGGTCAAACCGATTCCGGGCGTGTTGCGACGTGTGTTTTTTGCAGCAGCCCAGCAAGAAAAAAAAGCATAAAAAATCGGCATTCTTGCCCTCTGTGTGTATCGTTGTGTAAGTGAGCTTAATTCAGGTGCTCGGAAGGGTATTATAGGTTGTGCTGAAAATGTGAATTACAGTGAAAACAAAAAAAAAAGCCACGCACGCACCATCGAACCGGTCAATTTATGTTGTTTTTTTGTTGTTGTCCATTGTTTTGGCTTGATATGTCATCAGCTGACTACGCAATTGACAAACGGGACGATCCCGTGCAGATTGAAACTGACCGGGCTTGAAGCTTCCGCGAAGGAAACGGCACACTAATGTAAAGCTTGAAACAATGTACCGCGGGTCAACACTTTAAGCGGGGCCATTTTCTTATTAAAGTGCCGTAGTCTCTGACAAGCACAGGTTCATGAAATTCTAATGCCGGCTTTAGTTTGCCATGAAGCTGCCAGATTGTTCTCGCAGCTCTTGTTGAAGCTTTTTTTTTTATTGTTGCTGTTGTGTTGTGGCAAACGCGTCAAAGCTCCATAACAACGGAACCACATCCTCAGGCTAACTCAGTCGTATTTCAACGCAGGATGAAATGTTGCCGTGTCTAATAAATGCTCCCAAGCAACTAGCAGCACCGTCTGTCTGAACCGTCAACCGAACGGAACAAATAGTCCTGCCGGAACAAGTGTGTGTGTGTGTGCGTTGTTTAAGGAGTGTGTATGTGTGTTTTGATTCGGTTGTCGGTTGCATCGTCTCACTGCAGCAAGTGTTGTTTGCCGTTTGTTTTCGTTTTCGTCCCTTTTCGCCCGTGGCCTCCCCTCCAAGCCGTGTGCGTTATCCGGTGTCGGTGTTTTGGTTGCGTGCATTCGTCGTTGCTTCTTTACCTGCCCCCATGGTGCACCGTGTATTTGTTCAGTCGTTAATGCACCAAAGCACGGCCCGGTTTGTTACCTGTTTTAAAGAGCATAATCATAAAAGGTGAATAGCTGGATTGCTATAGCCTCGTCACCGATCCCATCCGCTTTACCGTTCACGTGTGTGTGTTTGTGTGAAGAAGTGAAAAAAATATTCCATAAAAAAGGAGGCGATGCCCTTTTCAAACGTGATACGTGCGCGCGTGTGTGTGTGTTGATGTGTACATAGGTGTTTTGAGATCTTCGATCGTGTCGAAGAAAAAAAAAAGGTGTAAAACCGATCGAAGGTCTAAGGGGTGTTTTTTTCTTGTTTTAATCAAGTGTGATCGATCTGTCAAAATAGTGGTGCCGTGTTTAAATTTATGTGTTTATTTCATCCATTTGTTTTATCTTTCCATGTTTAAGAGTGTTTAAGTAACAACAAAAAAGAAAAGGAAGAAAATATTCATGTTTGTAAAGTGTTTTTATGTTGTTTTCAAAGTGCAATTGTTAATGTGAATGATAGCACCAATCGGTGGTTCTTTGGTGGCGTAGTGCAGTGTTTTTTTTTGTTGCAAATTTCAAGTGTATCATAATCGAAAATCGATTCGAAAAACGGTCATCATCATCATGTTGGTGTAATCAACGTCAGCAAAAGGTTTGTTCTTTTTCACATTATTTAATACTTTTTTTATTTTTATTTTTATTTAATACTTATTTCATTTTATTTTTTATTTAGTTATTAGTTTGATATTTTTCCTGTCTACATTTATTTTAAAAAACAACATAATGCATTTGTCTAATTTCTAAGTCCAAATAACCGTTTGCTATTCTGTACCTAGTTTGTTGTGAGCACGGTTTTGCATTTGATCGCGAAAATAATTGCCATTTTATGGCATCTTTTTTTCGGTGATCGTGAGCATCGAATTTTCTTCCCAAATTTATGCTCTACCGTTGCTACGCCGTACATGCAATGCGTAGCACTTTTTTTCTGCGTTTATTCCACCTCCGAACGACAGCCCGTTTAATGCTGATCCGCGTAAAACGCGCTGCTGTGACATACATAAAATGGTACCCCCCACCTCGCCCGTGTGTGTGTGTGCGTGGGGTGGATTGGGGGGGAACCTGAGGGTGACTAGTTTCGGCAGCGACTTTTCTCGCCAATTTCGATGCAAAAAAACATCACCATTTCGAACAGCAGAAGGAAGAATTTTGCGTCCAGTTTGGGTGTACTTTTTTTTGCCTTTCTTTCTTTCAGTGTCTCTCGCTTACCGTCTTATGCTGAACCAAGTCGTTACCGTTTGTTTCTTCGCCTGTGTACGTTGCTTCGTGGTATTTGGCTTTTGCTACGCGTTGCTTAACGTGCAACATTATCGCGAGCCGATATAAAATGTTTTTTTTTCTTCTCTGTGTCTCTCTCTCTACTGATTTGCTCTTGTATGCGTGCAGCGACGACGCGACCAGCGCGGGTTATTGGTGTGTTTGCTTAAACAGTTTATCCGCGAATAAAATAAAACTGCGCGAGACGGACACACACACACACTCACAAGGGTATGGGGAGGCTTTTGGGGTCTGTTTCAGCCCTCCCCACGATTGTAAGACGTGCGTTTGGAAGTGGCTTTGTGTGTGTTTCGATGGAGATCCCCGCGAAACGAGTCGAATGCCGATCGATTCCACCGTCGTAACGTCGCGCGTCGTCATCGACGGGGTGGCCAGGCTTTGCATTTATTTTGATATCATAGAGCGGCCGTTCGCCGGCATTCCTCCCCCTTCCAACACCGGAAAGGACGGCCCTTCTAACCCTACCCTCGAACGCTTACTTTTGAAAACACGCGGAAAGGGCACACGTGTATATGTGTGTGTTTCTGTGAGTGGTTGAAAACGCAATGGTGACGATGGAAACCAGCGTCGTCATGGAGCGTCTGCTATTATTCTCAAACCATCAGAAGCTGCTTTGTTGTGTTGTTTTGCGTCGTATTCTTTTTTTTCCTCCTGTTGTTAATTTACATTACCACACAACCAAAAACACACACCTACACACGTACTGTTTTGTACGGCGTTGTTTTTTTTTTGTTTCTTTTGTTGTTGTAATATTTCTTCAACTTTATTTTGGTCAGCGTTGTTTGTTTCAGCTCGATTTCATTTCGTTATTTTTCCTTAACCATCCACCCCCATGACGTACCCTCCACTCGCCCCCCCCAAGCACACACAAACATACACACTTAAAAGCATGTGCGCATACATCTACAGGTAGTGGTTGCGTCGACCTGCTTCGACTGCATTCCACGGCCGGTTGGGTTTAGAAAGAACACGAACGAATGAACCGTGAAAGCGCAGAATGAGAAGAAAAAAACAGGGTGGCAGCGGCAAACCCTTCAAAAGCCCACCAACTGAGGCCCCTCTGGTGGAAAGGGCAATCACGAATGAGAAACAGGTCGAAGGGATGGTTGAATTAACCGCTGGCGCGGTCTGAACTTCCAAGGGGAAAAGCTTCACTGTAGGATGTCGAAAAAAAAACACCAGAGAAATGGACATTTAAATGCATTTATGAGCGTGGTCTAAGGCAAAAGGAATTGTGTAATAGAATTCAGCACTGTTATTAATGAATTGATGGCTTCGAGGATGGAAAAATGTGTCCAAACCTGCCAGCCGATGATGTCCATTTGTCCGTACGAATCTGTCCCACCGTGTCCTAGTGGCACGTTACAGAGAGACCCCAATCGAAAGAACTTGTCCCGGGTCCGGTTACGTTTTTGTACCAGACCCCACCAACGATTGAACGCCGAAGAACGGGAAAGCGATATTAAACTTGCATGCGTAGCACCGAGGTATGGATGTGTGCGTGTTGCCTTGGCTGGTCTTGAACAACATTGAAGCATATCGAGCTGTTGGGGGGTGGGGGGGGGGGGGCTGTCTGTTGGCGTTTTATTTTTGTTTTGCACGTTGTCCGTTCGCGAGTAACGCATTTGCCTTCATCCGTTACGATGCGTTACACAATGTTATATTCCTTTCGTTTTGTTTCGCTATTTTTTGCAGTGCGGAATAATGGGAAATGCAAGATAAATTAAGAATATTTTTGTTTGATAAGGAAGCAACAACCTTCCCTAGCAAACTTGTAACCTTCGTTACTATCGAACAACACCTTCCGAGTAATATTTTCCTGAACTTTCCTGGCTAGATGAAAGAGACGTCTTTTTCACAAATACGCGCGCGCGGAACCGGATTCACCTGTTTTGCAACATAAAAACAAAACACCCTTCAACCCCCCCCCACACACACACACACACACACACACAAACCCAAATGTTGAGGTCGAACCAGTACCGACATCAAAGGCCAAAAACCGATTTGTTGTTCCGTCGGTTCGCACACAAACACACAACTTCTGGTACCGAAAGGACCTCCTTCTTGCAATGAAGCGCAAAGGAAAATTTTGTTTATTGCGGTCGTTGCTACGCACCAACGGTTGAATGTTGCGTTTTAAGGAAGGGGTGGGGGGGGGGGGGGGGGGTTGAATATGAAAAAAGAAAATTCATACGAACTGTGCAGTTTTGCCCTAAATCGCCACCGTATCCCACGGTCATTTCAAAGGGCTGTCGATCAACTGAACGAAGGTGTGTGTGTTTCTACGCTAATCAAACCTTCCCGATCGATGGCGGTTAGAAAATTCAAAACATCCGGATCGACCGAAATCGTGACATTGCCGACCCAGCTTTTTCCCAGCTACTTCGATGCTCCGAAGGAGGGGAAATAACGGTTACGGCACGGTACGCTTTCACCATGGTGACGAAAATCAACATCAACAGATCCGGTGGAAGGCCGAAAGCCGAACCATTGCCATTAGCATTAATCAGGCGTAGCATCGGCAAGTTTCGATGTCAACCCGGCTTTGGCAAGCAGCCCTACAAAATAAAGGCGTAAAACATGTGGTGAAGTGAAAGAAGAAAAACAAAACTCAGGAAAGAAACCGAAACCTGCAATCAACGAAGAAAAACAAACTTTCTTTCTTATGTTTCGCTTGTAAGAAAACGTCAACGATTAGCATATTGGAAACATTCCACACGACTGATAGATCGGTTGACGGAGTTGCAACAGTGAAAAAAATGCTGAGTAAATGTTGTTTGGAATTTTCTACAGGAAACGCTTCAAAATGCTGCGTTGGTTTACATTCAACGAACTCGTAAAACGTTTTTTTTATTTTGTGCAAAAACTCTACGCCATTTTGAGGGATTTTCAAAGTTCCTATTCCAGAAATCCTCCCCAATGTATCTACAAAGGTAGACGTACAAAAAGTAAGCCGATTTGCAGACTTTGTTGTACAAAGCTCACCATAAAAAGCAGGTACCAGTAATTAAGCAATTATGTTATTGCATAAAAGTATAATTAAATTACACCGATACAGACATTCAAAACGGGGGTTCAAGAGAAGAACAAAAAACAACTCACATTCAAACACCCATTGACTGGAAATCCTTTTTTACGCTCATCGAGCAATTCACCGGGCATGCAATCTATCTCATTGGATTAGTCACGGGAGGACAATAATCCGTCTATTAACGGCTTGTTTCAATGATGCGTCACCCATGCTATCCCGGCTATCCTTCCCTCCATCAGCCTTATCCGTTGTGGAGATTTTCTGTTTTTTTTTGTTTCAAAAGTTGAATCATAAAATTTTACGCACCTTTCAATCAGGTTGGCCAAACTCACACCAGACAGCCGGGGGGAAAAAGTGTTTGGGGGGGAAAAAAGTAAGTAAAACATAAGTCCATTAGTGTCGGCCGGACGGCTAGCCCCAAATTCTGGTCACGTTTACACCTTTCTTCATCGGCTCTGGAACTCTGCTTTTAACTCCCCCTTTTTATTCCTCTCCCCCTATTTTGTTCATTGTTGAAAGACGAATTGGGTTGGTTTGGAAAAATTGGCTTGAGACACATTCCCAAGTCTCGGGCACTTACTCACCATGTGTCGGGTGTGGCCAAAGTCGGGCAGCATTTCGGGTGACTCACAGGGGACTCATTTTCCTTTAATGTCCGGCCGGGCGGTAAGCTCACGATTCCGTTTTATAAATGGCCACTCCAAGTCACTGTGTTAAGTATGGGCACATACTTAACTTTCCAACCCTCCTCCCCAAGACTGAGCAGTTCGCATCGAGTGTGCGACTCAACGACCAGTTTATGTCCCGCGGGAAATAACTTAAATGTTACCGAACCACCAAAAACCTGAACTGGAACTGGCAATGTACCCGCAAAGTTGTCTGCATGGACACATGGGTGTGTGTGTGTGTGTGGCTGTGTCCATGTTAAGAGTTATGTTGCTTCAGCACACGCCACGTGCGGCACTTTTCATCAGATCCAAACCGAAACCCAAAAGGCACTGAAGGTTTTTTCGGTCGGTCGGCACGGTCATTCGCTTCCTGAATGGTGCTGGCCGATTCTGGCAACATGGTGTGTGTGTGTGTGTGTGTGCTAACGTGTTAATGTTGTTTCGAGACTTGCTTCCGAAGGATATAGTTTTTAGTTACCCGGTTGCCCCTTTGCTACGGCTTCATTTCCTATTGCCATGCCCATCCAAGTGAATTACCCTGTGGGCAGCAGTTTTGCCAGATTGTTAGCATAGTTTCTAAGCATGCTTTCAGTGGTCAAATTTAATACTGGCTAAATGTGTTATTTAGGGTGTGCCTAACCACCTGCTGAAATGTGTCCGAATGGAGTGTATAAGTAGAAATGGAATTCACACTTGCTATATGGGAAATTTAACAAGTTAAATAAATTGAACGTTCAGTTTTTTTTTTATGGTAACAGAAATTGGGCAAATCTTTAGAATTAAAATATATCCAATTTGAATATTCCTCCTGTATCACTTTAAAAAAAAACTCGCTTTAAACATACCATGCAAAACTCTGTTCGCCTGTGGTTCATTGCATTTTCTATGTGGCTTTTGCTTTTTTTGCTGTTGCAGAAACATGACTATGCCCAAAGTACAAAACATAAATTTGCACTCATCAGCTCCCCTAGATGAGTTCTGCTTTGTGTTCAGTGTATGGAAAACTGGTGACCGTGACCGGAGTGAAAGAAAATTAAAATGCACACAAAATGAAAATAAATGACAGGAGTAGAATGGGTAAGCAACTGAGAAAAAAAACAAACAAAACAAATATTGCATGTGAAAAATACAACGGCAGCATGAATGAATACGATCGATTCGTGAGCAACGAAAGGAAGGAAAAAAAAGCAAACCCACACAAACACTAAAACCATGCTTCTGACCTTGTCCTTGGACATCTAATATTTGTTATGCCGTGTTTAAGCAAAAAGGCCGGAAGGCAGGTGTCCATGCTTCGATTCTGGACAGTTATGATGATGATTGTCGTTGCGATATGCGAAATGCCCGCGCAGTATTGATATGATTTCTTCGCTCGAAGGAACGGAATTCGCAAAGAAGGTCAAACCATTTTATGAGAGCTCTTTTCGCTGCCGGCCAAATAAAAAAAAACGGGAAAGAAACAAACAAAATATTTCGCTCCGAAAGAGAGAGAGAGAGAGAGTGTCGAAGGGAAGTTTTGGGTGGTAGAGGATGGAAATAATAGATTACTGGATTGGACGATGGTATGGATTGACAGGACACGATTGAATGTCCGGTCCGGTCGCCTAACGCTGGGATGAATATTAATTTCCCGTACTTTCAGCTTCCAGCAAAATGTCGTCGTCGTCTATCGAGTAGGAAAGTTTCGAAGTACTTGGAGCTGTGCTTCTTGTTGCAGAAGTGGACCATTACATATTTGCTTCGTATAAATAGTATACACTGCGTCCCATAAATAGTATACACTTTTTGTTATAATTTTACCATTTACCAATAACAACTTTTCATTACAAAAAAATCTAAAAAGCAAGGGAAGATAATCGTGAAAAACAACCAGAAAATAATATTTAATATACACCTGTTTCCAGCTACGTTCAAATATCGTGCCATCTGCCTCAAACCGCATGCCGTCTGCTTCAAATCCCGTGCCATCACCTTCAAAAGCGTGCCACTACGGTCAAATCGTGTGCCACTACGTTCAAAATTGACAGCTGCTTTGATGCATGTTTGTTGTTTGTTGACAATTTGCCAATTTTTTACCCGTTTGATGAAAAATGTAGTCAAAATGCAATTAATCCTTAGTTTATTCGTTTAGCTATCGAAAACCGATTAAAAACAATGCAATATTTGCGAATCATTTAGCAAAAGTGTTTGTTTTGTTTTGGTACGGCAATGCCTTCAGCTCGAGCTGTCAATTTTGAACGTAGTGGCGCACGATTTGACCGTAGTGGCACGCTTTTGAAGGTGATGGCACGGGATTTGAAGCAGACGGCATGCGGTTTGAGGCAGATGGCACGATATTTGAACGTAGCTGGAAACAGGTGTAATATCGGCTTGAACAAGTACGATTTGATGAAACCCCGGATGATGGAATATTCAGTAGGTTTTCTATTACGAGTATTCACCTCTTTAATGTGGGACCAATAATGGGGTCTAGTTTTTTTATATGGACTTTGACGTTTGGCGGCTTATTTGCTGCATGTTTTCCATACAAACCGCTCAGCAAAATAAGCCTGCGTATTTCAGATTAGAAAATTTTTCTAATGTTAGTTTCGATCAGCTGCTCGACAAGGCATTTTTCTAGCAGGTCTGAAACAGGTTAGGCCATATTTGATTCGGCTGAATGTTGATTGAATTAGGATTCAAAACAACAATGAAATTACATGAGTTTAATTATGTTCAGCTTTTTATGAAAAATAATACAAATTTTTACTTGTGCTATGCCTTTATTTCGAACTACATTTCGACGCTGTAATTCCTGTTTCGTCAAAACGCGGTTCTACAAAACTGCAGCCTAATGTAATTCTTTATGTCAAAATGCTAGGTCCTTAAGGAATCCTTGCATGATGATATTACCTGTCAACAATTTCCCGCTCGATTCTGCTCGATGTTTTGACAGATCCGGGCTAAAAATTTTAGCTTTCTAACTTAAGGTATCATAGATTCCAATGATAGTAATCTCACTATTATTGTGAGATTTGATAATGTCTACTTTTAAGATTTAAGACTTGAGTTAATTTTTTCTCCTGGAGTCTGAATTATGGAGATAATGCCGTCACAATTTGGGGAACATTCAACAAACTATGATAAGAGTGAGTTTGCGATTGTTTCAAAGTGTATGATTAGAGAAATAGTTTAATAATATTTGATGCTTAATCTTGAAAATCGATAAAATTTGTATTTACAAGGTGATGTTATTATTTTGAGACATAGTGTTTTGGGATTCTATTTTTGGCCATGAATGTGTATATTTTTTTTCATGTGGGGAATTTATCTTAGAAATTGGTGAAATTTTGCATTTATTCTTGTATGTAGCAATGAATATTTGAAATGTAAAAACTTTTCCAAAAGATTGAATTACTTTCTCCATTTAAGTATTTTCATTGACATCTGAACAAAAAAACGGTAAAATACTTTTCTTCTCATTGTTTCACATTCAAATCCCACATTCAGCAACAGTATTGGTGGTAGAAAATGAATTGATTTAAAACATTCCGTTTTTTATCTGCGCCCTGGGTGATTTTTCTTTCACTTTCTTACATTCCTTTCCCTTCGCTTGCGATTTGCGCGAAACTTTTTTTTAATACGCTATATTTTATGCGTCGCTGGTGCTGCTGCTGGTAAAATGAGACGCCTGTAGAAAAAGGGGCAAAATAGATGGTGTTGGTGTGAAATGCGTCTTCCGTTTGATTATGGTTTGTGCTTGAAGCTAGCCGCTCAGTAGCTGCGAAGTGATATCGAAGACGTTCGCTTCCGGAAAGGCGACGGTACGGTAACGCAAAAACGGGCGATGGGAGACAACAACGAATCGCAAAAAAACTCACAACCTCAAGCTCAGTGATTGATTCGGCAAGAAACGGTGGTGTAACTGATAGAAGAAGGCATTATCTTCCGTCGGCCATAAGCCAACTGTGCCGCGAAAGAGACGACGATCGACAGACGAGGGAGAAAATAACTGTCACCCAAAGATGGATGGATTTTGCTTCCGATTCCGCATGCCTTGGGTTTTTGCTGCTACTTCGCCTGTCGGCGCAAAAGGATAGCGATTTTATGTTGGCCATCGGTGTTGTGCAGTGTTGTGCTGAAACATTGACGATGGATGGTTTAATGATACTGCGACGAGCTATGATGGGGCAGAAATGTTGAAATTGATACACTCTGTACGCTGTTGCAAGCCGGACCTAATCGATCAATTAATGTTGTCATTCGATGTGTCGTGATGGGTTTAGTATTTCAATTAATTATTGTACCCGTGGCATATCATTATACAATTTTTGGGTCTGGAATGGGCTGAGTTGCTTCGGAAGAGTGTTTAGCTGAATCTGATGGGAAAGTAAAAAAGTTTAGTGGTATTGATTTTTGACAATGGGAAAACATTGACATTTAAATAGCTTTCGAAAAAAACATATGATTATTTGGATGGTACACAAGTATTTGTGTAGCGTTTTACAAAAACTGGCCCCACCGGACACATTAAGAAGAGAAATGTTAATTTTTTTCAAATTCAAGCGAAATCAAAGCGAAATATTCTCTTGAATGCATGCTCTGGCTATGGTGGGATCAAAACTGCGTTATCTATTATGAGCTCATCAACTATTTGATGACTAATAGATAGAAAATTCTATCGCATTCGCCCGAAAGTTCAGACTGAAGGCACCATTCAAATACCTTTCTTTTTAATTTATTCATTCTTCAACTCGAAACAGCATAATTTGTTCATAAATTAATTCATAGTTTGCCTGAAAATTGGGATAAATTTGCAGCTAGAATTTAATTTTTTTTCCAATAAAATTTTGTCCAAATTTTGTCGGAAAAATGCACGAAATTCTACAACTATTCCAGAAGAAAAAATTAGTACATTTAATAGTTGTTCAAACCAGTCAAAAAAGCACAATTCATTAAACAGACAAGAATTTGATCGACAAGCAAAAAAACCTTCATAAAAACTGTAAACTCAGCCGCTTGCCGATAGCAAAAAAAACACAAACTGAATAATATTATCCTCCCGTTTATGGAAGGTTACAGCAAATTTCATTGGACGATCGATTATGATCGAGGCAATGAAGCGAAATATTTCACAACAGCAGCACCGAAGGCCGACCCAATTTAATCAGTTGCCTAAATTAACCGACTTAATTAAATGCCATTTTAGACGGAAGCTTAATTTTATTCATTTTATGAAAAAAAAAAGAAAAGCTAGCAGCTCACAAAATAATCAATTTTGTTGTGGACACTGTTACTTTTTTTTCTTATCCTGGCCGTAAACGATCCACCGATGGAGCTTCCTCCCTCGCCTTTGCACGTTCGGGATTGTCGTCGTCTATTTTAATGAATTGTTCAGCAATGTTGGACAACCAAGAAAGAAAAGGGAAAGTATATTCTAATGCGCACAAAAAACGCCTTTTGCCAAACTTTACGCACAAGCTGACGCAAGCACGATGAAAAGTTTAGTTGGTCCCTGTTTCTTCCGCGCACAAACTGTCACTCAAATGGTAAATCCCGTGCATTTCGCCCCAGCGTTGGTTCATGAGCCGGGTGGAAACGGTTTCTGGTCATCTTGGGCCCGGTCGTTCATCATCCCGATCGTGTCTGTCTTTGGCTATGTCCAAAGAAAACAAAAACAAACCGTGCCTATGGGGTTTGTAGCAACTTTTGTCCGGGTTTTCCTACCCGTAACCAATAAAACAAATCCGATTAGCAATTTAGTGTATAATTGGGACGAGCCTTATTGAAGTGTCGTCGCTGGCACATAATCTGATGTTGTTTTCTTTTGTGTCTGTATGTAAAACTTCCGAACAGAGGCGTTGTTTTGTGGTGGCAGGAAAGGTGGTAGGTAGTTGAAGAAAAAAGGAAGAACAAACTTAAGTAAGTGACGGCTTGTATTGTTGATGTTGAGCCTGTTTACTGATTACGTTACCGTAGGTTGGATAGAACCTAGTGACGTCTAATTGGAGAGTTCTGCTGATCCATCATACGGCTCGACCATTTCCCTAGACTCGCGCCCAATGTCTGGCCTGCTTATGGATGGGTGTTTATTTTTATGCTTTTATCCATGCTAAGTCTGCCCCCCGGAGGGGCGGACGGGCTGGCACAGTTTGATGGTTTAACTCTTTATCGCGACCGGCAGTTGACTTTCCGCATTTGGAAGTCGAAGAACCAGCGAGAAAATCTCTTCGCCAGAAAGCAAGAATATATCCTTCGGGCCTTTGAGAGCGTGGGACAAATTTATAATTCTGCACGCGGTGTGGGTGAAATTCCGTTTTCGACCTTCAGACTATACCGCAAAGACGACGATGACAAATAGGAGACCCGGTCACGTGCTGTGAGTTTGGTCGCAAAAGTTAGCTGGCGTTTTGGTACGGCGACGATGCCGTTTCTCCAATGGCCGGGTGATTATTGGGCTTGGGGGAGAACCCTATTTGTCACCGAATTTGTTCTCCCATCGTGGTAAACGCTTTTTCCGGCGGCTGATATTTCACGCCCGATTGGTTGTGCT